>NC_134415.1:2470827-2779681 GCF_030867145.1 Opisthocomus hoazin | reverse complement strand
CAGTGTAGAGGGGAAGGAGAACCTCCCTCGTCCTGCTGGCCACACTCTTCTTGATGCACCCCAGGATCCCATTGGCTTTCTTGGCAGCCAGGGCACACTGCTGGCTCATGGTTAACCTGTCGTCCACCAGGACGCCCAGGTCCCTCTCCGCAGAGCTGCTCTCTAGCAGGTCCACCCCAAGCCTGTACTGGTGCATGAGGTTGTTCCTCCCCAGGTGCAGGACCCTGCACTTGCCCTTGTTGAACCTCATCAGGTTCCTCTCTGCCCAGCTTTCCAGCCTATCCAGGTCACGCTGAATGGCAGCACAGCCTTCTGGTGTATCTACCACACCTCCCAGGATCCCGGATGCGGAGCTCACTGCACATCTCAGCAACGTCCCCCCCTCACAGCCAGTAGACCCAACCCGTTGCTCCTCAAGCGGCTCGGCATCCTGGCTTTCCGTCATTCGAATGGCTTCCCATCGCTGCTCTTTCAGCGAGAGCAGAAGCCAAAACTCCTCGGGAGTCCCGTCACGTCGCAGGCTCCCCACTGCCTTGCTGGGGGTTCCATACCCGTGAAAGCTCTTCTTCCAGCTGAGCCCGAACGTCTGCCGGGGGTTTTAGCTCTGTGTAGTCCCATTTTCGCAGCGCCGTGCTCTGTTGTTAAAGCCCGGTTACTATGGCATCTACAAGACCTTGGAAAATAGTGAAATGTTACCGTTTTGCTTTGCATGGCAACTTTTGTTCCTGTTTTGCCTGTGTGCTTTCACCCTCTGGGTTCTCTTTTGAACTCTGAACAAAAAACCTCCAAGGGGAAATCAGCTGCCAGCTCTGGTGCGTTGTCATTGCGGGTACGTGAAGTCAGGTGGCTCTGCGTGGTTTCTGCTTGATCATTATCCATTTCAGTTTGCTGAAGGGAGTAAGCTTGTCACAGAATCACAGCATGGTTGGGGCTGGAAGGGACCTCTGTGGGTCACCCAGTCCAACCCCCTGCCCAAGCAGGGTCACCCACAGCAGGCTGCACAGCACCGCGTCCAGGCGGGGCTGGAATATCTCCAGAGAAGGAGACTCCACAGCCTCCCTGGGCAGCCTGGGCCAGGGCTCCGTCACCCTCAGAGGGAAGAAGTTCTTCCTCCTGTTCAGCTGGAACTTCCTCTGCTTCAATTTGTGCCCGTTGCCCCTTGTCCTGTCGTTGGGCACCACTGGAAAGAGTCTGGCCCCGTCCTCCTGACACCCACCCTGCAGATATTTAACAGCATTTATAAGGTCCCCAGATGTGTAGTCATTGGGGTTTTCCTGACGAATTTCAAAGTAGCCTGCATTAATTTAGGCATTGATGATGAAAAGATCTGCCATTCCAGGCACCTTACCCTGGTAGTTCAGGGCTGCTTCTGAGATTCTGTGATACTTCTTTTCAATTTACGATGCCGTAGAGCCTAAACCAGTGCAAACCTGCGCAATTCGAAGCAGAGGGGAAAGGAAATAAAATTGCTCTTTTTTTCCTCCCAGAATTGTAGTCAGACCTGAATCAGGAGAAGACTTGTGCTGCTTTTGTTGTGACACTTAGCACATCACCAGCCTGGCGGTGTTGTTGTTCATACAGCGTTGTTCCTTCGTCCCTGCCAAAACGCGGGATGGAGCAGAATGCAGGAACAACCTACTCGAGGTAAACGTCCCTGGCTTCTCTCTGCCTCCCGGCTGGTGGCCTCAAGCTGCTGACAAGGACTACACCAAACAAACGTTGCCTTCTATTTAAGTGCGTCTTAACTTATTACCAACTTCTGGGCTAGCACAGAACCAGATGCCCCTGCTCATGGCAGGGGGGTTGGAACCAGATGATCTCTAAGGTCCCTTCCAACCCAAACCATTCTGTGATTCTATAACTGGATCTGTAAAGGAGATCTGTCCCCTGGCCAAGCCTGTCAACCCGGCAGGCTAAATGTGCTTGGGCTGGAGGTTAAAGTGTGGGACGGCAACACATCTGGATCTGAAATCACAATGTCCGAAACATTTGGCCTCTATAAAATTATATTGAGATCGTAAAATCTGGAATCTCCTTTTTTCTCAGCGTAATTCTTACTGTTGCCTGACTGCATAGTCTCTTGTTCTTTCCTCCTAAATGGAAAAATCTTCAAGGCGTAGGAGAAAGAAACCGTCAAGTTGTAGGTGGGAGGCACTTAGATCTATGTGCGTGCACTGAGTATTGTATTCACGGGGAATTCTTCTCTGTCTGTCTGTCTGTCTATCTGTTTCCGTCAAATAGAACCAAAGGAAGCGAATGTTGAGCCGCTGAGGTTGCCAGCAGCGGTGGGCGGAGGAGCCGTGCTGGTACCCCAGCAGAGGCTGGTTTCACTGTAAGCAACCCAGCATGGCCAGGTCTTGCATGGTTTCTCAGTTCCTTTTCTGCAATGGTGAGGTATCAGTGTGCTGTGTGTCCGTAGCGCGGCTGTCTGTGTGTGAACACAGCCAATTAGGGAGAAACTGAAGTGTTGATTTGGGTTCATGTTAAGCCTGGTTTCATAAAGCAGTGAGGCTTTATATCCCCCCCCCCCAGCCATTTGCTTTGAAACCACAGTCAAATTCCCCGGAGACAGACAGGAGAACAGAGTTCTTCGAGGTGTAATGGTGGTGTAAGGTGGATGAAGATGGGGAGCTAGAGAAGGGAGACCCTGTGAGTGCCACAAAGCGGGGCAAGAAGGGGAGCAAGAGTGGGAGCACACCCCTGAGCCTCTGAAGAAGCCAAGCAGAGGGAGGTGGCAGGAGAATCACAGAATGTTCGGGGTTGGAAGGGACCTCTGTGGGTCACCCAGCCCAACCCCCTGCCCAAGCAGGGTCACCCAGAGCAGGCTGCACAGCACCGCGCCCAGGCGGGTCTGGAATATGTCCAGAGAAGGAGACTCCACAGCCTCCCTGGGCAGCCTGGGCCAGGGCTCCGTTACCCTCAGAGGGAAGAAGTTCTTCCTCCTGTTCAGCTGGAGCTTCCTCTGCTTCAGTTTGTGCCCGTTGCCCCTTGTCCTGTCGCTGGGCACCACTGGAAAGAGTCTGGCCCTGTCCTCCTGACACCCACCCTGCAGACATTTGTAAGCATATATTAGGTCCCCTAAATAGAGAGAGAGGGGCACAGCTTGCTGGGAAACTGGGATTCACCACCACGCTGGCTACAGAGCATTTTCCGTGCTTCAACACCAGGAAGGAAGCTAAGGTGTTTTTTTTTTTAAGGACTATATTTGGATTTGCTGCAGAAACAAGCAGATCAGTCTATTTACCTGTATAAATATTTGGGCTTTGAAATACTGTCATCCCCAGTAATGAGATTATTTATCATAATGGTGCAGTCTTTTATTCATATTTTTATATTTATCATAATAGTGCAGCCTTTTATGAATATTTTTCCTATATTATTAATCTTTTGTTTTAGCAATTCCCACTTATAATCTAATGGGTGAGACAGAAGAAGTAACTAGTATCGGCATTTTGTCAAGGTTACTGAGGTGCTTTTGGTATACAGCGGAGGCAACATGGCATGATGGTGGCTGTGCTTCTCTTTGGAATCCAGTGAGCATTTTTGTGTTGAAATATATTAAAAATGTTTGTTTGGAGCTCCTTATAATATGGTGTACTGAGGGGGAAAAAGAGGCATTGTACTAGAATAATATATTGTTATAATATAGCATCAAATGATTGATTTATCAGTAGAATTATTTTAACAATCTTCTAGATGCTAACGGAAAGTGTAAGCAGCCAAAGGAAGAATTCATGAGAAAAATTATCATAGTATAACAACTCACAAGGTTTTAGAAGGCCTGTTACACAAGTATAATTAGAGCATCAGTGTTTGCTTGAAACACTGTCTTGCTAGCTGATGCTGACTTTGCTGACATGAATAATTAATTTCTCTGGATAAAAGTGGATATTTAGGCTGTCTGGTAAGAGAGGCTTTGGAGCGTGCAGCAAGGAGTCCTCAGGCAGGAATCTTTGGAGTGAGCAAGTCTGGGAAGAAGATTGCTTTTTAATTGTGCTCTCCTTGAAATAATGCATGATAATAACAACTACAAAATTCAGTTAAATATGACTGTATGTATACACTATCAAATCGCTTAAATAATTTGATCACAGAATCACAGAATGGTCGGGGTTGGCAGGGACCTCTGTGGGTCACCCAGCCCAACCCCCTGCCGAAGCAGGGTCACCTACAGCAGGCTGCACAGGACCTTGTCCAGGTGGGTCTTGAGTATCTCCAGAGAAGGAGACTCCACAACCTTTCTGGGCAGCCTGCTCCAGTGCTACAGCCTGTTCCAGACGTCTCATATCTGCATGCGGAACGGCCAAGTGGGTCAATATACAAAATTTTGACATTTTGTGATGGTTGCAGGATGTATAAACAGCAAAGCAAGATTTCTGCGCGGTGACGCTGTGGAACTTCCAAATTTCTCAGCCACGCTCTGGCTGCATATCTGTGCCCCACAATGTGAAATTAAACCGACCTCTTTCATACTGCCTCGTTACGCTTTGCCTCTGAACCACAAATGAGCCATTAATGCCTGCAGGGGGGTCGGGGACTTCTGTGGGCACCCGTGACAAATGTCTTACGCTGACCAGATGACGCACGTGTTGTCAGACAGTCGGTTCTGTTTGCGATACGGGGGACAGAAGCGAATAATGCCTAGTGGTGTTTTTGCTCCGTTTTAGGGCAGTTTCTGGAATATGAGGAATAAGTTGTAATTACAGCCACGTTCTGTGTGTGCGTATGTAGCGTTTATAGGAATAACGCAGGTAACGGTGTGAATACGTATAGCATGGCAGGTTTTTCCATGGAAAATGCTACTAAAAGGATTAGAATTTGATCTCATAATACCATACGCAACCTCTCGTTGACTCAGGGTGGAGGTTGGTTTGGTTCTGCTGGACGCCGGACAGGTTAGCAGCTCAGGGCTTTGCTGCTGACAGTCGCTCTGGGCTGAAAATTACTACGAAGTTCACTCTTGTTCTTTTATTCGTGGAAATCTCTCCTCAAAAAGGGCACTGCGTAACTTATTTTAAACACTGTTTCTCCCTTTCAGGATCTTCGCTCCTCTTCAAGTGATTTTCAGGGCATGACCGAGCAGTTTCCAACCTTGTTGCTTCCCTTTGGTTCTTGGGATCGAGCCATTTCTCTAGATCATCTCCTGTCCCCGCAGGTGCAGGCTTTTCCCTTTTGGTCCTCGAGAGGCTCTTCCTGCCCCTGAAAAGTGCTGCTGATGAAGTCATCCTTCTCCCAGTTGCTTCAGATGTGTCTGAAGATAGCAGTCCTGGCTAACAGGGGAGGTCCCAGGCGACTGGAAGCTCGCCAGTGTAACGCCCATCTACAAGAAGGGCTGGAAGGAGGATCCCGGGAACTACAGGCCTGTCAGCCTGACCTGGGTGCCAGGGATGATTATGGAGCGGTTCATCTTGAATGTGCTCACTGGGCATGTGAAGGACAACCAGGGGATCAGGCCCCGCCAGCATAGGTTCATGAAAGGCAGGTCCTGCTTGACCAACCTGATCTCCTTCCATGAGCAAGTGACCTGCCTAGTGGATGAGGGAAACGCTGGGGATGTTGTCTGCCTGGACTTTAGTAAGGCCTTTGACACCGTTGCCCACAGCATCCTCCTGGAGAAACTAGCTGCCCGTGGTTTGGATGGGTGTACTCTCTGCTGGATAAAGAACTGGCTGAATGGCCAAGTGCAGAGAGTGGTGGTGAATGGAGTTCAATCCAACTGGCAGCCGGTCACAAGTGGTGTTTCCCAGAGCTCAGTGTTGCGTCTGGTCTTGTTTAACATCTTTATCAATGATCTGGATAAGGGGATTGAGTGCTCCCTCAGTGAGTTTGCAGATGACACCATGCTGGGTGGGAATGTCGATCTGCTCGGGGGTAGGAAGGCTTTGCAGAGGGATCTGGACGGGCTGGATGGATGGGCCAAGGCCAACTGTATGAGGTTCAAGGTCAAGTGCCGGGTCCTGCCCTTGGGTCACAACAACCCCACGCAACGCTGCAGACTTGGGGAGCAGTGGCTGGAGAGCTGCCTGGTGGAAAAGGACCTGGGGGGGCTGGTCGACAGCCGGCTGAACATGAGCCAGCGGTGTGGCCAGGTGGCCAAGAAGGCCAACGGCATCCTGGCTTGGATCAGCAATGGTGTGGCCAGCAGGAGCAGGGAGGAGATTGTGCCCCTGTGCTTGGCACTGGTGAGGCTGCACCTGGAGTACTGTGTTCAGTTCTGGGCCCCTCACTACCAGAAGGACACTGAGGGGTTGGAGCGTGCCCAGAGCAGGGCAGCCAGGCTGGGGAGGGGTCTGGAGAACAAGTCTGCTGAGGTGCCCAGCAACAGGACAAGGGGCAACGGGCACCAACTGAAGCAGAGGAAGTTGCAGCTGAACAGGAGGAAGAACTTCTTCCCTCTGAGGGTGATGGAGCCCTGGCCCAGGCTGCCCAGGGAGGCTGTGGAGTCTCCTTCTCTGGAGATATTCCAGACCCACCTGGACGCGGTGCTGTGCAGCCTGCTCTGGGTGACCCTGCTTGGGCAGGGGGTTGGGCTGGGTGACCCACAGAGGTCCATTCCAACCCCGAACATTGTGATCTGTCCTGATCTCACTTGTGCCGGAGCCAGCTTCTTGACAACCGGCTTTGTGCTTGCTACTCCTCCGCTGAAGACCCTTTAAGTGTCGCTGGACCAACCAGTACTCAACTCCCCAGTAATTTTCAAGTACCTTTTTCCCAGAGCTTTCATCACGAATGCGCTCTGGATTCACGTTCAGGGGCTCCCGGTAATTTGAGCAAAGGGACACGGATATTGTAAAATTTCCAAACCCAAATTGTTTTATCTTACTTATGGAAAAACAATCTGCAGCGTCAAAAAAAGAAAAAGGTTTGCCTGGGCTTCCTGACTTTTGTTTCTTCCCCTAGGTGTTCTTTGGCTTTGATCAGGCTGCTCTAAGGGGTTTTATGGGTTTATATTCAGGTCTCTGTTTCTGATTAATCATAGGAAAAAGTTTTAAATCCTACCCAACCCTGTGCGGCTTCTCATCCCAATTATGGTCTGAAGGGATTCGGGCTCCAACCACATTGTTCCTCTTCCTGGCTGGTCCCATTCAACAATACCCCTCTCTGGAGGGGGGTGTAAACAGGAAAACAGCTAAATATAGACCGCAGGCAGAGAAGGGAGAGAATGCGGCAGTGTGCGGAAAGGAGTGCTCGGACAGATGGTGCAGGGCCGAGAGGAAATCTGCAGGGAGGGAGAAAGAGGTTGGAGAAGGAGCAAGAGATGGAAAAAAAATAGATACCTACCCGTGGTGTAACTGGTATGTGGGAAAAAGGAGGCGGACAGAGCACCCCTCTGTTCCCAGGAGCAGCCCGTGATAAACCGGGTTAGCGTGACCAGTGAGCAGGGGCCAAACCAGACTCGAGATCTTCTTTGCCTTGCTAGGATCTGCTGCCTTGGTCACGAGCTGGTCTGCAGGAGAACCCCCTCCCCCTGGGCAGTCTGCTTTGGAGGAGCAGAGTCACCGCCTCAAGCAGAACATAGAGATTATTTAACGGAATGGCAAACTGGGAGAGATTTAGTGAGGTGCTGCTTCAGACATCTTCTCACCTTGGTCTCTGAGTGGTTTTGGTTTCCTTCTCTGCAGCGTTAACACAAGTTGCCAACGCAGAGCAGCTCAGCAGCCTTCAGCTGGCAGACTGGCTTAGAGAAAGAGGGGCTTTGCGTCTCTCCTCCTCCTCGCTGCAGCCCTCGCCCAGCTCTCACCCTTCCGCCCCAAGCTGGGTGGGATGGGGCCGGGGCACTTGGCTGTGTATTCCCAGTTACCCCTCGCTGCGTAGAATCGTAGAACTGAATCACAGAGTGGTTTCGGGTTGGGAGGGACCTTTAGAGGCCGTCAAGCCTGACCCCCCTGCAGTGAGCAGGGACATCTTCAACCAGACCAGGCTGCTCAGAACTCCGTCCAACCTGGCCTAGAATCACAGAATAGTAGGGGTTGGAAGGGACCTCTGTGGGTCATCTAGTCCAAACCCCCTGCCGAAGCAGGGTCACCTACAGCAGGCTGCACAGAATCTTGTCCAGGCGGGTCTTGAATATCTCCAGAGAAGGAGACTCCACAACCTCCCTGGGCAGCCTGTTCCAGGGCTCCGTCACCCTCAGAGGGAAGAAGTTCTTCCTCATGTTCAGACGGAACTTCCTGTGCCTCAGTTTGTGCCCATTGCCCCTTGTCCTGTCACTGGGCACCACTGAAAAGAGCTTGGCCCCATCCTCCTGACACCCACCCTATCGACCACCTGTCTGGGCAACCTGGGCCAGGGTTTCACCACCCTTATAGTAAAAAATTTCCTTCTTATATCAAGTCTAAATCTACCCTCCCTTAGTTTAAAGCCATTGCTCCTTGTCCTATGGCAACAAGCCCTGTTGGAAATATTTTCCCCATCTTTCCTATAGGTCCCCTCCAGGCACTGGCAGCTGCTCTAAGGTCTCCCCGCAGCCTTCTCCTCCCCAGGCTGAGCAGCCCCAGCTCTCGGCGGGCGTCTGTTGCTGCGAGTGCCTCTGCGGAGCGGGTCGGTGCCGTGCAGAATGGCAGCGGGAGGGCAGGGGTGGCCATGCCTCGGCAGCATGGGATGGCTTGGCGTGCTGGCTCAAGCCACGGATGGAGCTGGGCTCACCCCAGCATGCCGGGCTGTGACGCCATGCGCCGTCGGTCCTGCCACCTCTGACGTAGGAGCAACAGTCTCCAAGGGGGATGGAGCAAATGGCGGGAGGCAGAAGCGTCTCTGATTGCTGTTGCTAAATCTGCCAAACCCTGATGGTTGGAGCCCTCAGGTCATTCATAGAAGGACACCCAGGGATCTGTAGGGCTGGGTTCAAAACTGAGCCAGCAGTGTGCCCTGGTTGCCAAGAAGGCCTATGGGATCCTGGGGTGCATTAGGAGGAGTGTGGCCAGCAGGTCGAGGAAGGTTCTCCTCCCCCTCTACTCTGCCCTGGTGAGGCCCCATCTGCAGTACTGTGTCCAGTGCTGGGCTCCCCAGTTCAAGAAAGATGAGGAGCTACTGGAGAGAGTCCAGCGGAGGCATACGAGGATGATGAGGGGACTGGAGCATCTCTCCTAGGAGGAAAGGCTGAGGGAGCTGGGCTTGTTCAGCCTGGAGAAGAGAAGGCTGCGAGGGGACCTTAGAAATGCCTCTAAATATCTGCAGGGTGGGGGTCAGGAGGACGGGGCCAGACTCTTTCCAGTGGTGCCCAGCGACAGGACAAGGGGCAAGGGGCACAAACTGAAGCAGAGGAAGCTCCAGCTGAACAGGAGGAAGAACTTCTTCCCTCTGAGGGTGACGGAGCCCTGGCCCAGGCTGCCCAGAGGGGCTGTGGAGTCTCCTTCTCTGGAGATATTCCAGATCCGCCTGGCCGCGGTGCTGTGCAGCCTGCTCTGGGTGACCCTGCTTGGGCAGGGGGTTGGACTGGGTGACCCACAGAGGTCCCTTCCAACCCTGGCCATGCTAGGATTCTGTTAAAAGCTTCTGCTGCTTCTTTTTGTGCTCAAGTGGCTTCTCTACAAGCATATGCTGTTTGTCTTTCTCTGCCCCAGCGTCCTCCCAACTCATCTGCACAGGCTAAACGCTGAGCTGCTGCTGACCCCTCTTTGGAGCTGTGGTGGTTAAATGGGGGTTTTTGTATTGCCGAGCTCTTCTGTACTGATTTCCTTTCTCTCCTGTGCTGAAGTCTGCAATTACTCATATTTCTTGTTTAGAAACACATTCGCAAAACAAAATACGGTGACAGAAAATAGCCATCCTGTGTCCCATTTTAGTGTTTAGAAACATTCTTCATCCTATTTTTTTGTTCTTGAAGTGAGACATATGTTCGGGGGAAATTTTACTCATATGAGCAAAGATAAGAAAAAATAAGATGGTTATAGAAAAGCTGGAAGAGACATAGTTTTCTGGAAATTAGGCAAGCAGCACAGGTAATAACATATTATAATGAGAAACCATTTACCTCTGTTCTGAAATGAGGAATAACTCAGTTGTTATTTTCTGGGGTTTTTTTTAATTTCACCGACTATGTTTAGAAGAATATTTTTTTATTGTTAATTTCTTTGTTACAAACCAAACATATCTGTAGGAGTACTGATGGATTTAAAGCACTGGAGAGCTAAGTCTGGTGTTCTTCTGACTGCGGAAAGGGGTCTCTTCTTCCAGAAGACCACATCTTATATGCGCAGGTCTTTGCAGGATTGAAGCAAGGGTCTTTGCACTTTTTAACCGTTTCACCCAAGTACCTCAAGCTTCAGTTTCTCGAGAAGGGATCACAAGGAAATTATTAATTTTGGTATTTTGTGAGTTTTCAGACTCAGCATATTTTAACAGTACCACAGTCCATCCAAAGGACACAGAAGTTGGTAAAACTGAGTTCTTTGATGGCAGAAACCTTTGTAAAGATCATTATTAATATAGCCTGAAGCCTGCAACGTTCTCTTGCGCTTGGAATCACTCAGGCTTTAAAATCAGAGAGATGTGTAGTCAGATGTTTTGGATTGAGTTGACTTCTCTTGATCTGACTGTCCAGAAGTACTGCTTAGTGTTGAGGAAGAACCAGTAACTGCGTTTATGTTATAGCAGAAAATTAGGAGGAGTAAAGGCAACGTACGCTGCTTGTTCAGTAGTCTTTGAAATACTGCAGCCTGGCTCCGCTCCATACTCTCCTCGGTGGTAAAATCTATGGGTGTCCCTCCAAGGCTTCGGTTTGACTTCGTTCTTCTGATTTCAGACTCTCACAGTAGGTACTTTCCTGTTTGCAGAGGTTGGCCTGATTAAAGGGTGGTATTAAAAAAGCACAAATCTCACCCCTCCTGCTCCCCGTAGCACCGAGGTGCCCCTGGCTCGAGGACTGGGGCAGGGGAGACCGCAGAGAGCTGGACCCATCCAGCGTCCAACAGAAATACGCTGGGGGCCTGCTGGGGACTCCAAATTGTTCCCTGGCTTTTTAGTGTCGAGGAGGTTATCTCAGGTGGAATTTGGGTTATTTTCTAATGTGAGATTTGTTGGCATTATTCCCGACGTTGAAAGTCTTTAACGGCAGTGCTTGTTACATACGTCAAATCTGTGCTAGACAAGTAGCCATGAGTTAACAAGAAGGTAAATGGCCAAGAATCTGGTTTTTATAAGCCAAATAAAGCTTATTGTCGTCTATCCCTAATGGAGCTCTGCGTTTTTGGAGCTCTCTTATTCTAAAAGTATATAATATCTTATGCAGCCTTAAATGTTACATATTTATGTGAGATGGTAGTTCAAATGGACAGTAGGGTGGTGATGAGTTTAAGCCTTCAGTTTCTCTACCAAACGCACACGCAGAGCACTGCTGATCTGCATGGCCCCTGCCTTCTTGCCCCAGTGCTGGCTCCTGATGTCGTCGGCAGCCTTGCTGCGGTCCCTGGGTGCGCACAGGCGTGTGCCTGTGGATCCACACACGTGCACGCCCGCAACGGCCTCTCCTCCCTTGGCCATGCTCCCACCAGCCCGTCTCAGCTTTCTAAGCCTGGACCCGCCTGGGGTGCATCAAGAGGAGTGTGGGCAGCAGGTCGAGGGAGGTTCTCCTTCCCCTCTGCTCTGCCCTGGTGAGGCCCCATCTGCAGTGCTGTGTCCAGTGCTGGGCTCCCCAGTTCAAGAAAGATGAGGAGCTACTGGAGAGAGTCCAGCGGAGGGCTACGAGGATGAGGAGGGGACTGGAGCATCTCTCCTACGAGGAGAGGCTGAGGGAGCTGGGCTTGTTCAGCCTGCAGAAGAGAAGGCTGAGAGGGAAACTTAGAGATGCCTCTAAATATCTGCAGGGTGGGTGTCAGGAGGATGGGGCCAGACTCTTTCCAGTGGTGCCCAGCGACAGGACAAGGGGCAACGGGCACAAACTGAAGCAGAGGAAGCTCCAGCTGAACAGGAGGAAGAACTTCTTCCCTCTGAGGGTGACGGAGCCCTGGCCCAGGCTGCCCAGAGGGGCTGTGGAGTCTCCTTCTCTGGGGATATTCAAGACCCGCCTGGCCGCGGTGCTGTGCAGCCTGCTCTGGGTGACCCTGCTTGGGCAGGGGGTTGGGCTGGGTGACCCACAGAGGTCCCTTCCAACCCTTGCCATGCTGTGATTCTGTGACCCGCAGCCGAGCTGACTCCCTTGCTCTGTACCCTGAGCCATGGGCATGCTTGAGGAGCGGCTAGGGTGCGAGGGGGGAATGAGGCATTGCAAATACTTTGCTTTTTAAGGCATTTTACTACACCAGAGCTGTAAGAGGAGCAGTAAGCTTTCGATTTGGTAGAGGAGCCCTTGCTGTGACCGTGATTATTTTGTGTTGGTACCCACCAGCTGAGCAAGAACCGGCCGTGGCTGTGCTAGGGGCTGGATTGTGAAGGTAGAGAATGGCCTGAGGACTTTGTGAGTAGGGAATGTGATGGAGGGGACTGATCATGAGAGGCTGTAGCAGACAGCAGAGGTTCAGAAAACTTGGGCTGATGAAGATGCAGCACTTCTGGAAGAGAGGAAGACTATATCTGCAAGGAGAGGAGAAGGGAGGAGAGAGGAACATGGCAGAGAGGAGGGAAGGAGACACGGTGAAGTACAAGGCAGAGAAACAAGGGTGTGGAGGGGCTTGGAGTAACAATCAACACAAGGCTGAGTAACCCTTGTCGGAAGCAGACAGACTGCTGGATGTCTGGGAAAAAAACCCATGTTTTGACTGTTTCAGCAGCTGTTCTGCCAGCTGGTTTTGTACTCTGCAGACCTTGCCCCCGCGCCCTCCCCGAAGCGCGCTGCGGTGAATCACAGCTGCTGACTCCTCCTGCTCTAGGTGCTGAGCTGCAGCTGAGGAAAGCGAACATCCCCTGGTCTTTGCAGTCCGGGGCTGGAAATCACCCACAGGCTCCCGTTTTTTCTAGCATGGCAAAGTCCAGCGGAGAAGACGCAGCTTGCACCCGCAGCGTTACAGAGGATGATGAAATACATATCTGCAGTGCCATGAAACGTCCCCCTGGAAGACGGGAGCAAGCGCAGCAAAAGGGCCGCGGCCGCTCGAAGCTACGTCTGCGTACCGGGCAGCATTGCTTTTTCACCTTCACAAATAACAAAACCGAGCCAGCGGATGCTTGATGTTGTAGATCAAACCTAAAACCTAAGCCCAGCAAACTTCATTTCCCATTTTCAATAATGTCTTTCCCGAGTCAGATTTTGCTGGTTTGCGGCGTATTCAGTGGAGCATCGCTGGCAGGCTGCCATTTAAAATTTCACTGAAGTGCTTTATGAAAAGAAGAAGCTGCCCTTTACAACATCCACTGCATAGGCATGGGGCTACGGTCACGATCCAGAAAATAGCACTGGCATGTTGTCGTTATTAGCCGTACGTTTTTTCCAGATCATCTTTTTATTATTCTGTAATACAACACTGCTGGTAATCCTTAAAATCTCGCCTGCACTTTACTTTTCATGCAGTGCGTGTACTTTGCATTCCCCTAAGCTTGGACGATGAATCTAAGCCAACAGATTTGGGGTTTTTTTCTTTACGGAGTCCACTGTCTTAATTTTATTGGAAAAAATGGGCCCAGAGACTTAAATGTTTATCAGTCAAGGTCGCTAGCTGTTGGGAATATATGGCCCATGCCAGCTTTTCAAAAACCGCTGTGTTAATTTCTGTAGAGTACGTGGGACTAGAGAGAAAAACATTTGTGTGGCTCTGTCACTACCGAGCGTTAAAGACAGGTACAAAAAAAAGGTCCAGTATCTATGATTTAACTCTTCAATGATTACTTCATTTACTAAAATTACCACTGTAGCTCTGAAAAGTGATGCTGTTCCTTTCAAAACCAGGTCTGTTGACTTCAAAAATATATTTTAATATCACTTCATTTGATTACATGTTTAAGCAAGGCCTTCAACATAAAATCCCAGTCTTGGATTTAAAATACATTTAAAATACATTTTCAGGAGCTAAGCCAACGTTACTTGCTGAGACAAGGCTCCATTTAACATGGAACATAAAAGAAACGCTTTAGAGTACAATGAAAGCTAAAGCTTAGCTATTATAAATTCACTCTGAGGCCTTGACTGAGGCTTGGACCGATGTGGTGGCCTCTTAGATCAAGTTTTCTTTTGAAGGGAACTGTTTTCTTGCTGTCGTGTCTGTGTGGTACTGTATAAAACAGTAACAGGAGCCAAAAGTGCGCGCTCCCAGTGCTGTGCCCAGAATGAATGTGCGTTCCCAGTTGGATGCAAGTCTGTAAGCATGTGATGGTAAATTAGACCATGGTACTGAGTAACATTTCCAACCACAAGTCAGAAGAAGGAGTGGTTTTCTGTGAGCGCGAGGTGTACGCAGACGATCAGCTCTCTGTTGGGATTATGTGTTACGGGGCAGCTGCTGGCTGGGCTGCCCGGGCAAGCGGCTGGGGGCTGCTGGTGGGTGAGCTTGCTGCCATAAGCAGCATGGGCTGGGATTCTCTAAACCTTCCCTGGTACTTTTAGAAAGCTGTGATTCTCTCTCTTTGAGCTCTAAAACTGTAATGTCATGGGCTTTATAGGTTGTGGAGTCTCCTTCTCTGGAGATATTCCAACCCTGCCTGGACGTGGTCCTGTGGAGCCTGCTCTGGGTGACCCTGCTTGGGCAGGGGGTTGGGCTGGGTGACCCACAGAGGTCCCTTCCAACCCTTACCATGCTGGGATTCTGTGTAAACTAAGCATTGACGTGGAAAAAACAGATCAGTAACACCCAGCACACGTGTCACCTAGTGAAGGTCCAGCTCTCGGGTGAGCTTGGGTGCTAGCTCTACCACCCAGTAATGTCAAAGCCCAGTGCATCCTCTTCCTGGCGGTTTTGTCCTCGTGCTGTTGGCAGGATGTAGTAAAAATAATCTCCAGCCTATAGATATCTAAACAATGAAACTACTGATACAGCTTTGGGGGGGGGGGGTGTTGCCCCTGAGCTATTTATGAACACTGAGCAGCAGCAGGAGGAAAAACTGGTTTCAGTAGATTTAGCTTAGTAAAAATCTCTCCTGAGGTTAGAATAAAATTTCTTCCTCATTTTGTTTTCAGAGAGTAGTTGAGATAGGACAGAAATATACTTTCCCCTTGAGGAGCAGAGCAGTTTGTTTTGAATTTGCACGGTAGTCTGTACACAGCTCAGAAATTTATCTCGCCAACCTAAAGGACAGCTGAGCTCCAGCATGCAGAAATTAATGGAATCGCGTGTTATGCTTGGGACAAATATGGCTGTTACGGTGCCAGACTAAAAGGCTGTAAGGCTTAATGGGCATGAAGAAGTTTATCTTGGAAATAAGTGAGTGGGTCCTGCTTCATCTTCTAAAAGGGTGTGAGGTAGAGATGAATATCTGTACTCACCTGGAGGCAGAGAGTGAGATTCTGCCACCTTAAACACGATTCCTGCACCCGTCGCTGTTGGAGCAATTTATGCTCGTTCCACTTCACTGTATTTTGACTCCTTGCACCAAGCATGGTGGAGGCTCTCAGCCTTTCTGCCAACGTCCTCAACAAGGGCTGCGACGGAGTCCTTGGCCTTTTCCCACCGCTGCAGGTCCCTGGGTGTGTTGGGCCGGGCCGTTATGAAGGAGCGTACAGGTGAAACGGGTTGCTCTGGGTGGGGGCATGCGGGACCTGAAGCTCAGTTCCCCCTGGACATGCTGGAAGGGCTGGAGGAGACCAGGCAGGCCAGGGGCCAAATGCAGCTCAGATTGAACAGTTTACAAGGAAGGCAAAGCAGTTTCTTTCCCCATTGTATTATAAAATGTGATAATAACCTGTGTTGGAGCGTGTCATCTGAACTGTATTTATGCTCGTGGGTGGGTGGGTGGGAGGTAGAAAATATATTGCACTATGAAAAGCAATGTGTGACCTTGTAGTGCTATTTACATGCTTGTTATGAATGGGATAGCCCATTGCGTACTGGGAGGAGAACACAGATGTTGCACCTCTGCGTTTCTCATACAAATGGTGACCACTGGGCAAGTCCAGGCAAAGGCTGCTACAATGCAGGATGACTAACGCAGCACCACGTGTTGGAGCTGTGACTGGCTCTTTGCAAGAAGTGTGACCGTTTCAGGGAAGTGAGCGGGCTTCCTCTGAAGTGGCCCTTGCTGGCTCTGAGAAGGAAAGAGACTCTTGGTCCGTACATCCTGTAGCTCCTCACCACCACCCGCTACTTTGTCCCAGGTTTTTTTTGTTGAGGCAGTCTTCTCTGCTTCGTCTCCTTCCCCTGTTACCTTCTGTGTCGTCCCCTGTGCATTCACCAGTGTTGATTCCTCTATTTCTGCTGGGTCAAAAACCTCATCCCTCTTGCATGGTGGCACAGCGTGCTAAGCCAGGGCGGCTGCATCTGTGGCATGCAAGCTTCATGTCACCTGTGCACCTGACTGAGCCAGTAAGGCCAGGCAAGAGAGGGCGAAAGATATTTGAGAAACTGTTGTAGGGACAGCAGCAGATGCAAGCCAGCAGCCTCTCCTCAGCGGTTCCACTCCCAAATTCATTTCTGTCCCGAGTCTGAAGGGCTACGGTTCGCTGCGTGTCTCCTTCTGACCCGAAGCCTGTCTCCAGCCATGGCGATGCACAGCTTGGTGTCACGTCATGCAGCTGAGGGACTGCAGATGACAGGAGATTGCAGGGACCCTCCTTGACCAAAACGTCCCAGATTCCAGTGGGCATACAGGCTGACCTTAAACCTCCGGAAAATTTTTTTTCAGGCAAGATGAAAACTAGAGCTGAAGAGTTTATTTTGGTAATAATCAGTAATCTGAAGGTAAAGGAGATTGAATTTTGGGAGCAGCTAAAAGAAGGGAGATTGACAGAAGGGATTTACATCTTGATGTGGGATCCCAGTGTTCTTTCTCCCCTCCTTCTTTGATTGTTCAAGGGGTTTCCTACGGCACATGTCAAAAGTGTGCCTCTAAGCACTTGGCTGGTGAATTATGCCTTCACGATGGAGCGCGCCTGGAGCCTTCCACTCTTCCTCCATCCTTAGGCAGGGAGGCATTTCTGGGATAAACGTGTACAAACTGTGATGAAAAAACTGCTGAACAGTCTTATGATGTGCCTTGGAGATGGCCTGATTCCACTTGACCTCATCCCCTCCGGCAGTAACTTCTACAGCTCAGGCTCTTCATCCAGGAATGCTTTACCTCCGTTTCTCACGTGCTTTGCTGTGGTCTCTGCATTGACACGCAATGATGGAGTTTCCCTAGGTGATCGTGAGGAAGGAGTGCAAGTCATGAGCTACTTCATTCCTTCCACCCTAAGGAAAAGCAATCCATTCCTAGCTCAAGGGGCAAAAATTGCAGTGAAAACAAAGACAGTAATTCCTATTGACAGGTTCCTTTGGTAGACAAAATGATTCTCCACTTACCTTGAAGATGTGTGCGTGATTGGAAGTGTCAAAAACCAGATGAACTAGCTTTAAAAATATGTTTGGGAACATGTGAGTTCTGAAATGGTCAGATGCTACCTGCAAGCCTCTACTTTTTTCCCTGTCTTACTAGAAACAGATCTTTCCTCGGTACTAATTGTCATGAATCATTGAATACAGAGATTTGCTTGGCAAATACGCATTTATAGTCTTTTCATCAGTAAGAAGGCCCATTGTCTTCTGCTGTGTGTTTTTCCCTTTTTTCCTCTCACCCCTTTTTGAAGAACTGCAGGCAAGAAGAAACATTTTTTAATTGAATTTTCAGTGTCGTGTCCCATCTGCCTGCCTTCCAGCATGTTGGTTCCGATAGCCATGTGAGTAGCAGCGCAGTCCAAAGCTGTGTGACAGAATGACATATTTTAATACATCACTTGGGAAATGTGAAAAGGGTAGCGGTCTGTGGAGCAGACACTCAAGGAACTTCGCTTTTCAAAGAAAGAAGAAGCTTTAGGCCTCCGTGCCCGTTGTCCTTTGGAGGAGTAGGGTGGGAACGTAGCTGTAGGAGTAGGTTGGAAAGTGCAGGAGATTCCTGCTCTTGGAATTTCCTTTCCGTTCTTCATCCCTTTCTTGGTGTATTCTCTCACTCCCATCTTTGTAATGCCCTGGAGCAGGCTTTGTAATGCACTGGCCCAGGCTGCTCAGAGGGGCTGTGGAGTCTCCTTCTCTGGAGATATTCAAGACCCGCCTGGCCGCGGTGCTGTGCAGCCTGCTGTGGGTGACCCTGCTTGGGCAGGGGGTTGGGCTGGGTGACCCACAGAGGTCCCTTCCAACCCCGAACATTCTACAATTCTTTACAGCTGGAGTTGCCATCTGTCTTTTTAGAAATAAACCCACAAAAAGGCGGTGACCTCAGACAAGCAGTTGCCCTGTGTGTGGATACTGGATGCATCAGAGCAGCATCTCCAGCGAATCCAGGACGCAGGACACCTGGCACAGACGTGCAGGCTGGCTTGCACGTGCCCAGGTTAGCGGGTCATGGCTCGCCTGCGGACCGAGAGGGCGGCGTGGCCGAGGGAGAATTGGAGCTGAGGCCGCCAGGGTCACAGAATGACAGAATCACAGAATGGTTGGGGTTGGAAGGGACCTCTGTGGGTCACCCAGCCCAACCCCCTGCCGAAGCAGGGTCACCCAGAGCAGGCTGCACAGCACCGCGTCCAGGCGGGGCTTGAATATCTCCAGAGAAGGAGACTCCACAGCCCCTCTGGGCAGCCTGTTCCAGGGCTCCGTCACCCTCAGAGGGAAGAAGTTCTTCCTCCTGTTCAGCTGGAGCTTCCTCTGCTTCAGTTTGTGCCCGTTGCCCCTTGTCCTGTCACTGGGCACCACTGAAAAGAGTCTGGCCCCGTCCTCCTGACTGGGGAAGCTTGCGCAGGAGCTGTTCCAACACACAGGTATGTGTGCCACTTGGAAAACAAGCTTCTTGTGTTGGAGGTTTTCAAAATGTCTGGTGTGCAATGGGCATTGGAGAGCTGTGCCGGCTGCAGCGGCGAGGTGGAACTGCCAGCAGAGCTGTCCCGCATCCCTGGGAGCTATGGCCGAACGCCGGGACGTTTTGAATTGACCCGAGCGCCCAGCACAGGAGAAGGAGGCTGTTCAACTGCTGCAAGCTGCCTGCGCTCCCAGCGGCTCTTCCCAGAGGTTTCCTGAAGTCTTATCGATAGTTAAAGTTTCCTTCAATTCTTGTAGGAATTTAGGATGGGGAGGAAAACTATTGGGGTCACAGCTTTGGGAACAAAAAAGTCCTTTTGTTTACGAACAGCGGAATCAAGCATCCCTTTGCCACGTTACCAATGCACTTCAGATCTAATAGAAACAAGACAGGACAATAATTCAGTTTTTATACCCAGTCATATTCCTGCCGATCATACGGCATGTGGTGGTAGTGTTTAAAATGCATATTTACAAGGAATTCATTGCAGAGCATAAAAGTCATTTACACAACGTAGTTTGCTTCTGATAACTACAACCTGTCAGCGTTTTAGCGAATGATAAAATTAATATCTCACCAGTCAATTTTGTAGCCTTGACCTCGTCGGTTTTCAGTCTTGCTTTTCCCGCTAAATGCCCCCATTTCTGTATTCACAAGGGTGGGTTTTGTTTTGAGCCTCACAAACAGGCTGCAGCAGAAGAAATTCTCTTGCAAGCACAGAAGTGTTTCAGAGCTGTTTTCTTAATTCTTCATTTTCTGCTGTTTCCCTCCTCGCGCATTACTGTCTCCCCTCACCATGGCCTGGTGAAGGACCAGCTGTGTATGGGATGCTGTGTGCAAACTACGAGCAGACCTCTTCACACCTTGAGGCAGCTGCCCATAAACATCTGGGAGTTTTCTTTTTTCGTTTCCTTCTTTTTTTCTTTTTTTTTTTAACCTTCCTGAAAGCTCGAAGGTGTTGCAATTTTATTCCAGAGGGTCCGGGACAGATGGCAGCTCATTAGCAGAGCTCTTTT
The DNA here is from genome assembly GCF_030867145.1 of Opisthocomus hoazin. NCBI lineage: Eukaryota > Metazoa > Chordata > Aves > Opisthocomiformes > Opisthocomidae > Opisthocomus > Opisthocomus hoazin. The sequence goes on along the minus strand of NC_134415.1, from coordinate 2,759,816 downwards.
GAAGGCTTGTCATCTGCTGGTGGTGACCTCTGTCATAAGGCTTTTTTTGTTTGCGACTGCTGTCTGGGCTTGCGGATGGAAAAAGGCTGTTGGAGGTTTACGCTGCATTGCGAGCAGTGCGCTTAAGGTGGTGGCAGTTGCTCCCAGCCACGGAGCAACAGTAGCCAGCATGCAAAATTTGGACGACTTCTTCATCCTTTGTGAGTGGCTCTTTAATGAAATGGTCAAGAGAGATTCCAGACAGAATCACACAATCACAGAATCACAGAATGGTCGGGGTTGGAAGGGACCTCTGTGGGTCATCTAGTCCAGCCCCCTGCCGAAGCAGGGTCACCCACAGCAGGCTGCACAGGACCACATCCAGGCGGGTCTGGAATATCTCCAGAGAAGGAGACTCCACAGCCTCCCTGGGCAGCCTGGGCCAGGGCTCCATCACCCTCAGAGGGAAGAAGTTCTTCCTCCTGTTCAGCTGGATCTTCCTCTGCTTCACTTTGTGCCCGTTGCTCCTTGTCCTGTTGCTGGGCACCACTGGAAAGAGTCTGGCCCCATCCTCCTGACCCCCACCCTGCAGATATTTATAAGCATTTCTAAGGTCCCCTCTCAGCCTTCTCTTCTCCAGGCTGAACAAGCCCAGCTCCCTCAGCCTTTCCTCATAGGAGAGTTCTTGATCCACCTCACTGACCACTCATCCAACTTCCTGAGCTTCCCTAGGAGGATGTTATGTGAGACAGTGTCGAAAGCCTTGCTGAAGACGATGAATAAGATCATTATCTTCAGCATCAGCAGCCAATTTAAAATAAAAAAGTGGAAATACAGATCTTTCACGTGGGCCAGAGCAGTAAGACAGAACAATAGAAGCCAACTGTGAGCCACTGGACAAGCATATTCATAAAATGGGCGAGCGAAGTGCCTTTGGTTTCCTCTTGTGTCACTGGAATCCTTTATCTGCTTCATGGCGTTGAAAAATAGTAGAAGGTCATGGAAAAAACGTCTCTCTGCTCTCTGCTGCTTTGTTCCAGAGATGAGGAGGATGAAAGGGAGGTGCCCCCTCAGAGCTGGTGACAGAATTGGACTCATTGTATTTACTTAATTTTGGAAAATGTTGGTTTTAGTAGTGATTTTTAGCAGTTTCCTCAGAGCGTGCAGGGAGTGGGGCTGAGCTCTGTGTCACCCTGTCGGTCCTCACGAGATTTTGGTGCGCTGAACATTTCTGGTGCTTAAATATACCAAATTAGGCAGAATAGTGGAACTGTTTCTCCAATACATTTTGTTTCCATTTATCAAATTTGTATTTTAAAAATCTTGCTTCCAGACTTGCACTCACCATTTCCTTCTATGGGATAATATACTGTCGTACTCTTTCCCACCATTTGATTTGTAATTGATTACTCTCTTCAGCAAGGCTGGAAAATTAACTTAGGTTAACGTGAAAGCAACATTGAAAAGAGAAGGCTCTTTTACGTAAGTGGAAGAGAAAAAGGCTTCTGGTGAAATAACGTAGGGTACCTCTGAAAATGTCTTTTACTAAATCCAAGGGCTTTGTTTTGTTGCGACAAGGATGCCAATTTTACAATATTTTCCTCTCTTGTTAAGGCCGTGGATGAGGAGTTGGCAGTCAGGCATTTTATTGCAAGACTGTGATAAATATTTTCAGGCACGTATGGGAGAAAGCACAGTGTGTCGCCGTGTTCCTCTGCTAGCTGGAGTCTCAAGAACGCTATAAATCATCAGCACGGGGCTGCACGACCCTGTGTAGGGACAGGATTAATGAGCCTGGCAAAGTGTTCGCAACAACGTGGTTGATGCTTTTCAGGTCCCAAGCTGGAGTCTCTGTTTAGCTCCATGTTACGCGAGGTGCTTATGTCCCTAATTGTCATGGAATTGTTCGTGGAGTGATTTGGAAGTGGGGTGTGCTGGGAGTGACTGGAGTTATTTATTTTCGTTCCAGAGCATGGACTGGGAATATGAGTGAATTGGAAGGAAACTGGGAATTAGGCCCATATCCTGCAGACACTTCTGCAGATGTAGCAGATGAGCAGGCATGCTTAGATTTCATCACGTGCATAAATGTTTACACAAATAGTGATTCAGTTTCTGTTTTAAAGGGAGGAGGAATTTCGAGGTTGTTGCCTTTTGTCAATTCACTTCAAATATTAGACAATTCTAATACATTTTCTTTATAGCTTCTTGAAAAATCTGCTTGTAGTGTAGAAAGTCTGTTTGGATTTGCCACAGTAGCCAGAGAACTGGAATAGAGACATGAACATTGTATAATTCTGAATAAGTAGTGCAGATACCAGAATTATTCAGTGAAGTAACTTTGGCCAAGTCAACGTCAGAATTCAGATGCATTTCAGGTAAGGACAGCACAGAACATATACTTTCTGACTTCTAAAACGAAAGCCCTCAATACTTGCAAATACTTCAGGTACGGGAAATTTTATGCAGATGAGTTGTGCCCTTGAACTTCAGATTATTACAAATTGCTTCAAAATGTTCAATTTGGAACCTTTCAAATATGTCGATGGGGTGGGTTGACCCTGGCTGGACACGTGGTGCCCGCCAAAGCTGCTCTACCACAGAATCACAGAATCACAGAATAGCAGGGGTTGGAAGGGACCTCTGTGGGTCATCTAGTCCAACCCCCCTGCCGAAGCAGGGTCACCTACAGCAGGCTGCACAGGACCTTGTCCAGGTGGGTCTTGAATATCTCCAGAGAAGGAGACTCCACAACCTCCCTGGGCAGCCTGTTCCAGTGCTCCGTCACCCTCAGAGGGAAGAAGTTCTTCCTCATGTTCAGACGGAACTTCCTGTGCCTCAGTTTGTGCCCATTGCCCCTTGTCCTGTCATTGGGCACCACTGAAAAGAGCTTGGCCCCATCCTCCTGACACCCACCCTTCAGATATTTGTAGGCATTTATAAGGTCCCCTCTCAGCCTTCTCTTCTCCAGGCTGAACAAGCCCAGTTCCCTCAACCTCTCCTCGTAGTGGAGATGCTCCAGTCCCCTCACCATCCTTGTAGCCCTCCGCTGGACTTGTAGCTGCATGTTCTTTCATGGCTCTTTCTGACTGCACAATACACCACGTGCTCCATGTCCCTCATGGCTGAGCTCCTCTCCAACAGTGCATGGCCAAGTGTCCTGGCAATGCCACCCGCAAAGCAGTCCCTGTAGCTGCAACCCTCCTCAGGAAGGCTGGGCCATTTAACCGCTTTACTACAAGGCTAATTTTACCAGCCGACGTTCTCCTGCAGTCATCACCAGCAGTCTACCAAAAAAGAAGAAAAAAAAAAAAATCCTGCTCCATCTACTCTGACAATTATTGAAATTATTTATTCCTATCTAAGAGGAGCACAGGATGAATGGTAAATAGTAGTTTTAAGATGATACTGCGAAAGATATTTAAGTTGTTAGCATGCAATAGGACCAAAAAAAAACCCTTTTCTTTATCCTTTTGTTTTCCCCTGTCCCCTGTAAGAGTAGAACTCATCCACTGGATATCTGACTCTGGAAATATTTTTCCCGTTGATACTGGACTGATATTGGAAATAGTTTTCATTCCTGTAACTAAACTTCTCTGCCCTTGCTGGCTTCCTCCTTCTCTCTCCTACTGCTTCTGCTGTCTCCCAGAGTTCATTAGAGTCCAGCGGAATTTGGGCATGTTCTTCAGAAGTATTTTGATAAATGCAAATCAGAAACCAGCCCAAGTCCTCTTTCTTTTTTCTGGCCTCATATTCTTCCTTTAGATGGACTGATACCAGAAGTAAATATTTACTCATTTGCCTGCCACTCTTCTATTGGTTAAATACTTCAATTTTTATTTTTTTTTTAAATACTGAAACATTTTTCCTATGTGTGTTTTATTCAGGAGACAGAACTTTTAGTGTTCCCTGCCGCCAGCCTCCGCTCTGCTCTCTTGGGTAGACAGATCTGCTTATTTCCACCTTTCCCCCAACCCAACCCCACGCTGTCATTATCACCCTGCAGTCCTGTAGGAAAAAGTGTATGTGATGTATTGTCTTTGCTGAGTTACCAGATGAACTATTTTAAGAAAGATGAGTCACAGAAGACACACTGGGAAAAAAAGAAATCAGAAATAGAGTACAATAGCCTATATAAATACACTGGTCAGGATTTTCAATAGAGGTAGGTGATTCCTTGGGGTCATCCGTAAATTCCAGGCAACATGACTACTTCTTGTAACTCCTACTGCTTCAAATCTGCTGCCTTCCATTATCTTTCATATCTTTGAAAAATACTTTGCAGGAAAAGAAACCGTGCTATGAACTTTCTCTATTGAAAACCTAATAACTAAAACCAAATATGTTTTACAAATATTTGCCTGCCCATCAACCCACAAATGAAATTTCGAGAGCGTTTTGCACATACATATTTGATTCATACCACCAGGGTAAGTGAATCCCCGTAATCACTTCCGATGTAAAGGCTCAAACTACATTAATTTCCTCAGTTTAATGCAGTAGGATGAAAAACCGGTAGGTTTGTTTAATAATGTACCCATTAACCTCTTTCATCTGAGGAGTGGCGAATATTTATGACTACTTTTACTGGAAGAAGGCAGTTGGTGGAATTAGCTGCTTACTTTATGCAATCCTATCTACAAAGCAAGGGCAGGCATGGAAGAGGAGAAACTGTGCTGTTGACCCCAGGTGCGAGACCCTGGCCAGCAAGCACGCTCTACCAAGGTCTTCTCCTGAGGCCACGCAGACCGCAATCCAGCTTCTGAGAGGCCTCCTCTGCGGGCCTCCTGCTTGTTCACCTCGTCTCACACACAGTTTCTTTAAACTTTATTCATTCCCCTGAGCTTAGGCCAACCACCTCAGACTGCTTCGCTTTGCGTGTAGCCTGTAGTCATGTTACTTCATGGTCCTTACCGGTTTACCTACGAGCTCCGTGAAGGACCTTCTTTGCTTGCATTTACCCTAAATGAACGCTAAGTGTTCAACCAGTCTCAGCGAGACTTTACCCAAGCCTTCACTGGACACACATCTGAAACCTTCATGGCGTGGCTCCACTGCCACGTGGTATCAGGCACCACCACATTTCCAATTTGCATTTTGAGACACTATGGGAAGTCAAGGCCAACTGGAAGCTGACACAAACCCTCAGCCAACCCCCCAAAACTCTAGCCAAATTTTGCTCACTTACTAAGAACGAACTGAAATTTTCACATTCCTGAGATCATATCGTGTTTCGACAAAAATTTGCTTTATGGAGGTAAGGTGGTGTTTGCTTTAGTTAACTAGCGAGGTTAACCCTATGCCTTCTGAAGGAAAAGCTGCAATTATTTACCCGGGGATAGGGCAATAAAGCCAATCCATTACAGCTGGCTGAGCATTTGCACACTGGAGACCGGGTCTTTAGGAGACCGAGTCCTCTTTGAGCGGTTTGGTGAGAAGCTGTTAACATCTGCTCGCTTTAACTCCAATTGGACCAAAGTGGGAATTTCACTGTCTGGGGTCTGGCTGGGTTGGAGTTAATTTTCCCCATCGCAGGCCTCATAGCGCTGCACTTCGTATGGGCAGCCAGAAAGGTGCTGGCAACACCCCGACGCTCCGGCGGTGCGGTGCCCGCACAGCACCCAGGCTGTCTCCAGCATTCCCCCTCACTGGTGGACTGGGGTTGGGTGGGTGGGTGAGATCTTAGGGCTACAAGGATGGTGAGGGGACTGGAACATCTCTTCTATGAGGAGAGCCTTAGAGAGCTGGGATTGTTCAGCCTGGAGAAGAGAAGGCTGAGAGGAGACCTAATATTTACTTACAAATATCTGCAGGGTGGGTGTCAGGAGGACGGGACCAGACTCTTTCCAGTGGTGTCCAGCGACAGGACAAGGGGCAACGGGCACAAACTGAAGCACAGAAAGTTCCAGCTGAACAGGAGGAAGAACTTCTTCCCTCTGAGGGTGACAGAGCCCTGGAACAGGCTGCCCAGGGAGGTTGTGGAGTCTGTGATTCTGTGATTCTGTAACAACAATTGCATGCAGACCCATGCCTCCTCCCAACCTCTTCAAGAGCTGTTCAAACTATCAGTTTTCAAAATGTATTTTGCCTAAGTGCTGCTGTCCCACGTCATTTTCTGATCTGTTCCTGCATTTTCTTAAGAAGATCTTGGGAGCACAACCTTTTAAGAAAAACGCCAATTTTGATTCTAACCTACCTATGACTCTTCTCTAAGGACTTCAGGTTCTTCAGGTGATCGATATTCATCTTTGGCCATAGTGCCGTGGTGGTCATGGGTTGATGGTTGGACTTCATGGTCTTAGAGGTCTTTTCCACCCTTAATGATTCTATATATTCATATCATATAGTCACCAGGTTCACAGATCTTTCCAGTGTTCCACTTCAGGATGAGAGAGAAATCTGCATAAGCTGCTTGCTGGTTTGTTGGTCCTGCTAAGATGAAACAGTCGCTCGGTTTCAGGAAGGCTGTCTCTCCACTCTTTTCCATACTGATCGCAGTCTCTTATAGCAAAGAACTGGTGAACACGGTGGACCTGCTGCTCAGCCGGCACACAGTCCAGGAGGCTACCGAAGGGGTCAGGAATCAGGTTTGTCCCTTTGGAGGCACAAAGCCTGGTTTGCAGAGGGGATGTGATCGGAGAGAGCAGAATTATCCTTGCAACCAAAGTACTGTCTGTCCAAAATCCATCCAAGTTACGTGCCATGTGCTGTCACATCCCTTTGGCTGATGCAGTTAATGCTCAGTTGTTCAAACCGGAATGGAGGAAACCATCCTCCAGCTGGGGCTGGGACAGAGAAGGTGTGGGTAAACATCACTGTAGGCTCAAACTCTATTCAAATCTTGAAGGTTTTACAGCACGCAACGTCAGATGGATGTCTATCAGTGTGTACATTTTTAAAGTTTTCATTACATAATTTTTTAAATGATAAAAATATGAGTATTGTTTTTATGGAGAAGGAAAATGGAGATTAGAAATCAGTGTCAGCTAAATGAGGGCAGTTAAGCAGATGGCCAGCTGCTGTGTAAAGCTTTGAGAAAACTACCTAGTGTGCAGACTCGGAGTTGGGGGGTTGGCCTTTTGTTAGTCTGCAAGTTTAAAAGCTCAGGTTTAAATAAAGTTACCTACTGTTCTTAAAAAAGTTCTATTTCTGCTGTGAAACTGCTCTCAAAGGCTGTCTTTCCAACATTGAAATAAAACGGCTGCAGTTCTTAAGACTAAGTCTTAAACTATATCAAATCTTCTCCCCCTTTCCCTAAGCTGTAGAATCTGTCAGAAAATCTCTGCGTTGAACTCAAAAGCACGGCTGTATTTCAAGTAGGAGCTGGAGTTGCCTATGTTTTTGAACTGGCGTTATTTCTGCTGGATTGAAGCATGCACAGCTTTCTGAAAATCTTCAGCGCAGCAAAAATGTGGGTGTTAGGTTTGACATCACCTCTGAAGCCACGATACCGAAACCTTCCGCCCCCTCCCTTTTTGCCCCTTACCTTTCCAGCTGCAGGTTTCCACCTGGCCACTTTTTGAGATACAGCGAGTAATTTCATCGTCACAGCGGGCAGGTGTTATTTAAAACCAGTTGAACCGTGGCAGTCATGAAACTCAAGGCTTAAACGGTGCCCTAGTCCACGCTGTCTGTCGGACCGATGGAAAAAGGCTGTGAGCATGGGTTTGCGTGTCACCCGTCCGGCGAGGCTTTGCCATGGTTTGTGTTTCTCCTGAGCACGATGCTGGGGTGCTGAACGGGGGGGTGTTAAGGACCGGTTTATAGTGGTGTGTTGTAATTTGCTGTGATGTACCTGCTACTGTCTCTTCTACATGAGCCGGAGTGCTCCTAGCAAGCGATAATAGAGAGAACCCTGTGGACTTCAGCGAGCGCTTGAAACAGATTCTAAATCCCAGCAGCCCAGACGCAGCCCAGAAAGCCACCCGTACCCTGGGCTGCATCAAGAGCAGCCTGGCCAGCAGGGCGAGGGAGGGGATTCTGCCCCTTTACTCTGCTCTCGTCAGACCCCACCTGGAGTCCTGCGTCCAGCTCTGGAGCCCTCAGCATAGGAAGGACATGGATGTGTTGGAGCGGGGCCAGAGGAGGCCACGGAGATGATCCGAGGGCTGGAGCACCTCTCCTACGAGGACAGGCTGAGGGAGCTGGGGCTGTTCAGCCTGGAGAAGAGAAGGCTCCGGGGTGACCTTAGAGCAGCTGCCAGTGCCTGGAGGGGCCCACAGGAAGGATGGAGAGGGGCTTTGCACAAGGGTGTGCAGTGATAGGACAAGGGGGAGCGGCTCTAAACTAAAAGAGGGCAGATTTAGATGAGATATTAGGGAGAAATTCTTCCCCATGAGGGTGGTGAGGCCCTGGCCCAGGCTGCCCAGAGAAGCTGTGGCTGCCCCCTCCATGGCAGGGTTCAAGGCCAGGTTGGATGGAGCTCTGAGCACCCTGGTCTAGTGGGAGATGTCCCTGCTCATGGCAGGGGGGTTGGAACCAGGTGATCTTCATGGTCCCTTCCAACCCAAACCATTCTGTGATTCTGTGATTCTATGATCCAAATATGGTATTGGTGCCTTTATATATATGCAAAGTAGTTTGTGTATTAACTTCTTTATCATCATTTGGGAGAGAAAATAAGACTAATGTTTCATCAACCGATCGCACTTGCTCCTGGATTACCGTGGAGAGATGTGAAGCACTGCTGTGTACGTATATTTATCTGCACTTGTGGAGGAAGCTAACAATGCCGTGTGCAACGTCAGAAGTTTGGGGCTGGTTGGCGTGTGGTGTTTGAATTGCTTGGATGGATTCCAGGAGTAGCTGGTGAAGTACCTTGGTTACGCTGTCTGTCTAGAGCACACAAAACTGCCAAATATGGTCTGCCTTTTTTCATGTCTTTCAGGTGAAGAAATGTCTTTGAGGTGTCTTTTAGGAGGGTTGGACTAGATGACCCACAGAGGTCCCTTCCAACCCCGAATATTCTGTGATTCTGTGATCAGCTCAACAGAAAGAACAGTAGAAGATTAAGGACTGTTCCATGTTTTGTTAATCACTGGAAAATTCTAATTTGTAGTGTTTTAATCTCTGAAAACTACTTTCACCTTTAAAATACAGCTAGAGGAGATAATCCCATTAAAGGTGATGCAGGGTGACACTGTTTTTCTATTCAGACATTGAGGTTTTGTCGCATTAAGTCAGGACCAAAATCAACGTTTGGATCTGGATTGAAGTCTGTATGTGGGATTGGGAGAAAACAAAACCCAGCAGTGATATTTAAGGAATGTAAGGTTTGATGAAGGCCATTTGGGTTTTGGACCATGAGGTTTTTGTTTGGGGAAGGGGATGTGTAGGGTTGCAGGAGGAGGAAGAAATAGTAGTTGACCCAGCAATGACCGAAAATAAGCTTGATGGTGTCGGATTGACCGAGCGCATAAAGAGCAGCTGCTTTTCATGTATGCCAAGCAGGATCTCTGACTATCAGCTATCGACTTTTCTACCAGGCATCTGGAGTTCCAAACGTGATACGCAGCAGCCCGTTACTATTTTGAACAAGACCTCATATTTCTTCTTCTGAAGATATATGAGAAGCTGCAGTTCTGGTGACCTCTAGCAGACCTGTATGACTTCAGCACCCAGGATCTCATTTCTTCCTTGATAATTGTTTTTCTGCTTCATATCTCCCTTGAAAATTGAAGGTATTTGCTGATTTCAATCATGTGTGACAGTGGTGCTCTGCATTAGAAATCAGGGATGTGGAGCCTGTCACACAGGAGGAGGTTCTGGAGGACAAAGTGGAGGGGCCTTGCTCCTAGTCCCTCCCTGATAATCCCGATTAGTGATGAGGAACTTGCTGAAATGGAATTTGTGTATAAATTAGCTAAATATTTTGACATAGAGCATGTGTATCAGAATACTTAAAAGAAAAAGAAAATGTAATTTACAGCAGCTACTTGTATAAATACCTTTCCTGTTCTGTGTTACGCTAGTGAGAGAGGATGGAGGAGCTGCACCCACCAGGGAAGCGTGAGTAGCTTTCCAGCGGTTGTCCCTCCTGAGGCCATCAGCAAGCTCCCTTCCTGGCCCCAGCCCCAACTCTGAAAAAAAAAAATGATGTTGCCTTTGGCACAGCCGTGTGTCTGGCTCTGGGAATAACTCGTCCCCGACTGAGTGGCATAGAGGATTGGCATTCAATTTTTATGAACCCTCGTAAGGCCATTGTTCTCCAATTTCTGATTGATTGTCTTTATGTAATGAGGACAGCTCATACAGACTTGTCAGAGTGACTGAGGAAGGTCAGCTGTGACCGCCTCAGTTGAACACAAGCTGCTCAGGTCGCAGGATGAATTATGTTTTGTTGCGTGCAGCGAAAAGCACATCATTTCAGTGTGGGGTTTTTGAAGCGATGCTGGAGGAATGTGCTTTCTCCCTCTAAATCTTATTCTATCGTACAACAGTCCTAAACGCCATCTGGCTCATGTTGATTGGTATCCTCTGGCCACAGCCCCTCTGTCAGTTTTGGAAGGTTATCGTGGACTAAGTGTTGTCAAAGTCCCTGATTAGAGCGTGCTCTTGAGGAGGGATTCCAATTATTGGAGCAGGTGATCAGTCACAACTCAGACTGAGCAGGCTCCAGAAGTCTTCAGCACCTCAGAAAGTCAAGCCCAGGTGCTTTGGTGCAGGTACCTGGTATTATTCATTACTTGTGCTGCTATAGAGTAGATGTAGGAAGGTGAGAGACCGTAGGCTCTGCAACAGAACCTTCTGAAGGCCTGCAGCTTCCCTTTCTGCAATCCCCAGCTCAGATGCATTGTATTCCTGACAGGGTAATGCTGAAGGGTGTGTTAGTGTGGGCATGGTTGTGGTGTCTGAACCACCTGTCTGGACTTCTGCAATAAAAAAATTCCTCAGTTCTGCCAGACAGCCTCGGTCACAGACCAAGAGCCCATCGCATCAGCCCTCTGCAAGACCAAACCACAGAGGACAGTTCTGCAGAGAAGTAAAGTAGTCCTGGGTACACCCTTGCCCCTAAGCTGGAGTTGCAGGCGGTACTGGCTGCATTTCAGCTCAGATGGGATTCCCAAACGTCTTTTCCTGGAGTCCTTTCTGTCCTTTCCCCTGCCCAGCCCCACCCCCCAGTTCAGAGGTCCCCACACCAGCCCCAGAGCCTCCCAAAACTTCCATCCATTCTGGAGTTCCCCACTGATCATAGCACATACCTGTTGATAGTCCTTACTCTCCCCCAAACACCCATCCACTTGAGCCACACACACTGCCAATCCCATCCGTTGTAGATCCCTCCTAGGTTTTTCTATTCCCTATTTTCTCTCCCAGTCCCAAATCCCTGCCCACCTGCACCATCTTCCCAATGCCAAGCCTCCTCATGGCATTCCTCTCCAACCTCCCCTCTAGGTCCCGGGGGTCCTACACCCATCTTACCCCTCTGCTTCATTCCTGCTGCTCGCTTTTTGGTGGCCACTGCTGCTGCCCTGTGTGTTGGACCTGACCCCCTGAGAACTCTGTCGAGGCCACTTCCATTCTGGTCTCCCTTTCAGAAGAAAACCCTTCCCTCCTGCTGTGAGGCTGTAAAAAGCCCAAGTACCAACTACACCCAGTAAAATCATACAAGAGGGAAGGCAGAAGATTCAGAGGTTTGCTTCTCTTTCCATTTGTTCTGCTCCCTGTTCGTTGTCCACCTCGGAGAGGCTTGTCTGGTGAGCCAGTTGTCACCCTGGAACAGGGGGTTCAATTCTTGAGGCTCTACAGCCATCCTAGCTTCAGTTTGTCTCTACTTTGCTGCTGGTCACTGGGACTCTGCACCTAATCTGCAGGTCCTCATGACGCAATGTCTCATCTTGGTCCGCTAGTTATATTTGTTGCTTAATGTTGTCTCTTGTAGGGTGTTCTTTCTAGCCTGAGCTCCTCTGCTTCAGCCTTGGTCTGCCTGTCCGCTGGGCGAAGCCACCCCTGGGGCAAGAGCAGCTCCACACAGTCCTCTTGTCTCAAAGAGAAGGGAGTCTTCCGAGCTGAAGAGCTTTGTTTTTCCCCGGAGAAAAAGACTCTTGGAGCCAACTTTGCTAGCAGTTCTTCCCACCAGTAGTGCAAACAGCAGTTGCTCAGCACTGGAGTGCAGACACAGAAGGGTTTGCCTTTTCTGAGTGTGACTATAAATGTCATAGGTTTCCAGGCTTTACTCTTCAGTTGGTTTTAGCAGAAAATGCCCCCAGATGTGGCAAAAATACTGCCCTGTTGCAAGCAGTTCTTGTTCTCCAGCAGTGGCCAAATAAATCTGCCTCTCCCAGTGCATGGGGGAAGATTGCATTGCCTTCTCTGGTGTCAGGCTGCTAGGCTCACAAAAAATCATAATAGCTCTGTGTGTGTTGATACAGAGAGATCTGAGGGTATTTTTGGTGATCTGACTGACTATCCAACCCCCAAGGCAGAGAAACTGGAAAACCATTCATGGAAGTCTCGTCAAGAAAAGAGGCTTTCTTAAGTGGGTGAGGAGAGACTTCCTAATGAGAGATGTGTCGTTGCCTCATTTTTATAGCGGAACAAATTTGAATTCTGTTGTAGTGTGGATTACTGTTGTAAGCTGAGAAGCGGCTAACTTAGCATATTTGCATGTACATTGGTACCAGTTGTATATTTTCTGCCTGCTGTGCTATTAAAATAAACGGCCGTTGGATGCAGTTGGAGCAAACATTTTCCCGGCTGTAAATTCCGACGGCCAAGTCGTGCTGCGAAAGCCTCGCTGCCAATCTCCACAAACGTGCCAATAATATTTTATGGGACTGAAGCTTCTACATCCAGACCGTGGCACTCGGGCACGGTGAGATTCACAGCTCACAGCTCCTCGACCAGACTTCCATGCGCGGCGTGGCTGGGGCTGTGCCCTCCAACGGGCGCAGAGCTTCAGTGAAGGGCTACAAGGATGGTGAGGGGACTGGAACATCTCTCCTAGGAGGAGACGCTGAGGGAGCTGGGCTTGTTCAGCCTGGAGAAGAGAAGGCTGAGAGGGGACCTTAGAAACGCTTACAAATATCTGCAGGGTGGGTGTCAGGAGGATGGGGCCAAGCTCTTTTCAGTGGTGCCCAGCGACAGGACAAGGGGCAACGGGCACAAACTGAAGCAGAGGAAGTTCCAGCTGAACACGAGGAAGAACTTCTTCCCTCTGAGGGTGACGGAGCCCTGGAACAGGCTGCCCAGGGAGGTTGTGGAGTCTCCTTCTCTGGAGATATTCAAGACCCGCCTGGCCACGGTGCTGTGCAGCCTGCTCTGGGTGACCCTGCTTGGGCAGGCGGTTGGGCTGGGTGACCCACAGAGGTCCCTTCCAACCCCGACCATTCTGTGATTCTGTGTGATTCTGTGATTCTGTGAAGGCGTGGGAGGTTTCCCCATCGTGGTGTTGGTGGGGTAGAGTGGCGGTAGGGGGGATATTTTGGAGAAAAGCGGCACTCGGACTGCCTTTGTCTTTTGGTCTGTTGCCCGGAGGGTTTAGCTTTGTTGCTGTGTTGGATGGTAACTGGTGACTTGGTGGAATGAGGTTCTGGGGATCTGTTTGGACTCTGCATCTTCTTGGGATGCCTGGTGACCACAGCATTTCCATCCGGACTGTTCCTCTGTCTTTAGAGAAATTTTTGGTGCCAGACCTTTTCACATAGATGAAATAAAAATATAAAGTTTAGCTGCATAAAAATGAATCATGAAATAAGTATGGACTGTAAATTAAACTTCCATTAAAATAACAGCATTGATAAATCCATGGATCACTGTTTGCAAACACAGCTCTGAAAAAAAACTGCTTGCATTGAAGTACTGTTCTGTAATCCATAGGAGCCTTGTGTTAATTTTGGGATGAGAGGTGATGGTTTTTGTACTGTGCTCCTATGCCCTGTGAATAAGGTATGAGATTGTGAAGGTGGATTTTAAGAACAACATGCTCCTGCCAATAGGTAAGAGGTTGTTGTGTGGAGATCGGTGTAGTTTCAACGGTGGGTCTTGACTCCTGTGTTTGTTGGTGTTACAGTTTGAAGGGGCCCATACTGAGAATAGAGGTAATATCTTCCTTCTACAAGACCTCCTTACATTTACAGAATGACATGAAGGAAACAGCGGAATAATATTTACTGCAAAATAGAAACACCCTTGTAGACACTGATTTTCATTTATACTCAGATCCCCAAGAAAAAAAACAACAAGGAACCATCAAAAATGTCATGGAGTTTAGATGAGGAGCTGAGAAGCTGACACTGGGAAAGGGAGGGCAGAATTTATGACGAAAGTCCCCTTGCCTACGGCACTGCCCTCGGCATCGTCCCCGCTCCAGTCTGTGACCCTGCCTGGCCTCAGAGCTGGCTTCCGTGGAAACACCGTGTTTCCAACACGTTCCACACCAGGCAGCTTTTTGTTTCGTCTAATTTTATATTCCTTCTGCCCAACAGCAAACTCAGTCATCGGTCTGTACGAGAAATTTATTTTTAAGCTGTCTTTAAAAGTGAACGTTCCTATTTGGTATCGTTGGTTCCTCCGTTCTGCCATCTGTGGCTTTTCTGTGCTGGCAGAACAGAGGCTGGCTGGAAAATCGGGGTGAGGATTAGGGTCAGTCTCCGGCTGGATTTGACCTGGATGACGCTGAACACTTCAGGACTCGTTGCCAAGAAAGAATTTTATCGATCGTCTTCACAGTATCAAGATGAACATTGTCCATTAGAGGATTAATTTATTATTTTAGCTAAAGAATTTTGCAATGCAAATTTTGAAACAACAATTAGAGTACGTTTTATGCATCGTATATTTCTATGGAAATTTAAGGATTTTGCTGATAAAACCAGTAATTATATCCTTCACAAAGAGAAAAAATAGATTAACTATGCACAGGTTGATGTGAAGTGTGGTTATTTTTATAGCTTTCCATACCTATCTATAAAGATATTTATAAAAGGTATGACTAATGTAATAGATTTAACAAACGAAGAACTTTTTTGTTGAAAAAAGGTGCGTGTAATTTACTTGGGCATCCTATACATCAGTGAATTTGTTGAATTTCTGAACTTGGCAGTGCTACTGTTAAGGGTATATTAATATAATTTTATTTAGGCTTGCATCTAGTTACCTGTTTTATTTCAATGGAATTATTTGATCTTTGAATGCCCAGTAATTCCTGCAATAATCTGAATTTATATTTAAATATATCGATTTCTTTTTGCTTTTTTAAGTCAAATTGGATAGAATTGAATTCATGTTTCCTGCAAAAGTTTTGCAGGTGGTTTTCTCTGTCTGCCCGTATAGGCCAGGCATTTCATCCCTTGCGTTCCTGCATTTGAAAGCCAAAAATTGCAGTCCCCCAGAGACACTTGTGACTCGTCCCCCGCTGCATTGGGCGCCTCGGTCTCGGTGGACGGGTGGGATGTAGGAGGTGGCAGTGAGCATTGCCCATGCACTCGAGGGCAGCGACAGCTCTGCAGCCTTCCTCGCTGCACCTCCGGGACTGAAATCTGGTGTCTGTAACGCGTGGCTACGCTGGGCGATGAGGTGTTGCTACAAGTCTTTTGAGGAGCAGCTGAGGGAGCTGGGGCTGTTCAGTCTGGAGAAGAGGAGGCTGAGGGGAGACCTTCTCGCTCTCTACAACTACCTGAAAGGAGGGTGTAGTGAGGGGGAGGTTGGTCTCTGCTCCCAAGTAACCAGCGATAGGACAAGAGGAGATGCCCTCAAGTTGCGTCAGGCGAGGTTCAGATTGGGTATCAGGAAAAATGTCTTCACTGAAAGAGTGGTCAGGCGTTGGACCAGGCTGCCCAGGGCAGTGGTGGAGTCCCCATCCCTGGAGGGGTTCAAAAAACTTGTGGATGTGGCACTTCAGGACATGGTTTAGCAGGCATGGGGGTGTTGGGGTGCTGGTTGGACTTCATGACCTTAGAGGTCTTTTCCAACCTATGATTCTGTGATTCTAGAGAAGCGATTTGTGGCAAGCGAGGGCCCGGAGCTGCTGCCATACGAGATGCTCATTGCAAAAAAGCAATTACTTATGCCAAGTGTTACAGGTGCCGCCTTTGAGTGGGGAGATGTTTCACACTCGGCTGTTTAGAAACCCTTCCAGCACAAGGCACTTCCAGGACCCTGCCTCACATGGTCTGGTCTCATCACGTAACATCCGTGCGTTTCAGAAGAGTGTTTTGCCATGCGTTGCGACTGCTTCGCGGCGAGAAATGTGGTGTCTGCAGCGTGGGCTCTCTTCTGCACCCGCAGCCATGTCGTGTTTGCAGGTGTAGGTCCCGTTCCCAGCCTTCCCTCTAACAGAGTGAAGTGCCTTTGAGGGGCGTGTTAATGAGACTTCATCTCATTATGTGCTTTTATCTGATCCTGTCGTTGCTCGTTCCCTGCATCGTAGGAGAGGAAAAGCTCCCCGACGTCTTGTTCCGAAGTGTGGCCTCGGTGTGAAATCTTTCTTTCTTTTTAGCAGGAGGCTGGCAGGGAGGGAAGGGGGTGGATCGCAGATCAGGAGCACCGTGCACCAATAAAGCGTTTTAGACAACGTTTGGCTTTGGTTTGGGGTTTATTTGGTTGCTTTTCACAAAGCTGCATGGTTAGAGGATTCAGTTAATGAATCACAGAATCACAGACTGTTCGGGGTTGGAAGGGACCTCTGTGGGTCGTCTAGTCCAACCCCCTGCCAAAGCAGGGTCAATCATGGTTAACCTCTAACCATGGTTAGAGGCTTCAGTGATTTCTCTCCTTCACTTTGTTATAATTCTCATTAATTATACTGCTAATCTCTGCCCTGTAAATCAAAGCTCCAGCTCCTTTGAAGCTGTGACCCTCTTTTTGATTTATCCGTAGTGCTTAGTAAGCATCTAACTACAGGGGGGTTTTGTGTGTTATGACTTGCTGTAGTTGTGCTCAAGCCTACGGTGGAGCAGAGGTGAGTAATAACTCAGCAAACATCTGTGGCAACAGTGGGTTGTAATTGCTAATTAGGCAAATGTATAGTAATTTAGTAAGTGAGATATTTTAGCCATCCTACAGCTAATTATGTGCTGCATGGGTTTGAATAACATGTGAAGAACTAGAGGGAAAATGCACCACAAATTGGTCAGATTGCTTCATTAAACAGAGTTTGGATTTTCCTTGGGACACAGCTTTAATAAACCAGTTTAAGTAGACCGTTTCCTTTAGGAATTCAGGCGTAAGTCACTGCCTGAAAAAATGTCATGAATTATTCAGAGCAGAGCTCAGCCATTGCTGCGCTTTGGTCCCTGCTGCACAGGGGAACGCTACCTCCTGTCCCAGTGTTTGAGCTGCTGAAATTCCTGCAGGTTCTCCATAGGCATGGAGCACTGCAGGTTTGCTGAAAGATTATTATTTCCTCCCTGAATGCATAATCTGTGAAATACTTAGAAGCTGCTCAAGTAGTGGGTGTATTCTTTTCTTCCAAAATACATTTGTGGTGTGTGGGGGGACAGGAGGAGGAGGAAGGAGAGGAATGAAGTGGCGTGATCCATTTTCAATTTACCAACATTTTTAAATACAGTGGGCTGGATACTCCGCTCCGGCAAGTTTCTTTACTTAATACAACATGGTAAGTGGTGAATGTGGAAGATAAGTGGAAATCCTCATGGAAAACTCTTCCTTATTAGGGTTATTTCCATCTGCGTAGTGGTCTCTTCTACAGAATATCCCCTTCTTTCCTCCTCCTGGAATAGAAGAGGTGAGGCAGACCATGTGGTGGAGGGGGAAGGCATTGCTCCTCCGCTGGTGCTGCTCTCAGTTTTGCCAGAAATCACAGAATCATTAAGATTGGCAAAGACCTCTAAGATCATCACATCAAACTGTCACCCCAACACCACCATGCCTGCTAAACCATGTCCTCAAGTGCCACATCCACATGTTTTCTGAACCCCTCCAAGGATGGGGCCTCCACCACTGCCCTGGGCAGCCTGGTCCAATGCTTGACCACTCTTTCAGTGAAGAAATTTTTCCTGATGTCCAGTCTAAACCTCCCCTGATGCAGCTTGAGGCCATTTCTTCTCATCCTATTGCTGGTTACTTGGGAGAAGAGACCAACCTCCACCTCACTACCCCCTCCTGTCAGGGAGCTGTAGAGAGCGATAAGGTCTCCCCTCAGCCTCCTCTTCTCCAGACTGAACAGCCCCAGCTCCCTCAGCCATTCCTCATCAGACTTGTTCTCCAGACCCCTCCCCAGCCTCACTGCCCTTCTCTGGACACGCTCCAGCCCCTCAGTGTCCTTCTGGTAGTGAGGGGCCCAAAGCTGAACACAGCACTCCAGGTGCAGCCTCACCAGTGCCGAGCACAGGGTCACGATCTCCTCCCTGCTCCTGCTGGCCACCCCATTCCTGATCCAAGCCAGGCTGCCGTTGGCCTTCTCGGCCACCTGGGCACACTGCTGGCTCCTGTTCAGCCGGCTGTCGACCAGCACCCCCAGGTCCTTTTCCACCAGGTAGCTCTCCAGCCACTCCTCCCCAAGCCTGTAGTGTTGCGTGGGGTTGTTGTGACCCAAGGGCAGGACCCGGCACTTGACCTTGTTGAAATAGTGTTCTCAGCTCAGGAAGCCACAAACCAACCTCTCTGCTTCAGAGTCTGCTGCGTGATGTGTCGAAGGACAGCTTGGGCAAAGGAGAACTGAGTGCGTTGTTACCTACAAGGTGTTTTTAAAGGGTTTTTTAAAGGGTAGAATGTCCCTAGCCGTAGGGCCACATGCAGAGATGATGGAGCTGCACCTGCCGGCACAGCAGGATTAGGGCTTCTCGCGTCACAGCGCTGTCCTCCTCCTCTCCTGGCAGCCTAGTGTTGCTACATGGACCCAGTCTATAAAACAGATGACACTCTTATCTTCATCCCTTGTGTGGGCGAGAGGGAAGTCAAAGCAGAGCTGAGGAAGTGCCATGACTCTTTCCCAGCATGATGCCCCACGAGAGGTCCAAAGAGCTGCGTTCTGCATGGAGTCCGAGCTCTGGGCAGGAAGGAGGGAATTGAGAACAGCTTTTTGATCACAGAGGTTCCATACGGTAACAATACTTTATGTTCTATAAGATGTACGTCCTATAATAATTTGTTATTTATTGCGGAAATCAGTTATTCTAGACTTATATTCCCTTCTTCTTTCAGAGAGTATCCACCCTTCTTTGCCTGACATTTCATCCTTATTCGTGAGCAGCGTTAATAAAGCGGGTGTATAATGTCATTCTGTTTGCACCAGAAATGCCTGACTGTAGTATCCGTAGTTCATTCCAGTGAGGAAGAGGCAGTGAGGTAGACCGCCGAAAATGAAGCCTCATCTCTCTGCTTCTGGATGCTGTAAACAGGTTCAAATATTAATCAGAAGAACCTGACTTCTTCAGGTTGTAGCAGTAAATAGTGGCAGCAGTCAAGCCCGGGAAGCAATTAATTTACACAGTAATTAGCAATCAGTTGCCTTTACATGGAAATCAGAGGTTGGCAGCCTTTCTCAAGCACAGAGTGATCTGAAACTCGGTTCCAAAGCTAATTCCATCTTCCGTGTCCCAGCTTCAGTCAGGTAAAGATTGCTGTCGCGGGTTTGCTGCCAGACACTGAGGTTGAGGGACTGTTCTGCATTATCAGCAGGGCTGCAGACCTGCAGCTTCTCTTTCATGGCGTTTGCAACCGTACTTTTATTTATGCTTCAGCTTTCTGCAGTCTGTTTATTACTGCCAGAGAGCGTTTGCCTTTCTAGCAGGTCACGGGTAGGTGGCTGGTGTTAGTTCGGTGCATAGACCAGGCCACGTTAGCGATACAAATTTAGGATTTTGAAAGGTGTTTCAGTACTCAGCGTACAGGAACTCAACTGTTTCAAATATCCACGCACACGTGTGAAATAAGCCAGATTAAAGTTCTGTTTAATAATTCATAATTGCCAGGAGACTGTGGTATTAGTATGTAGACAGTTATATATATTGTTTAAATGTGTGCAGTTTGGTATAGGAAAAAAAAAAAGCTAGGTGCCTAGTAACAAGGCTTCATGCAACCTGTTCTGGATGCATTCAGGTCATATTTATTTCAGATTGACTTCCAGAATGATGTCTCTTGGAGCGTTTCCAAAAGATAATCAATGTATATGGTGTGATGAACAGACTATTTTTAAAACATGCGTGACCATTTGCTAGCTTTAGTTCGGTCATGATAGGCAGATGATCAGCTCCCAGTGAACTCCTAAGCAAGCTAAGTCATCCAGCACCATGATGGGGTCAAATTCATATGGTCGGGGGCCTGGGTTGCCCAGGACATTTGATGCAATAAGCAAGAAGTTCTCCAGCCTCCCACGTTGCTTATTAGGGACGTTGTCCCCTCCTGCTCCCCTCAGCTGACGGGTAGCACTGTGGAGTTTGGGCAGGATTTTGCCTAGGGACAGGAGATGGATATAGACACGGAAGACTAATAGTCACTGGTGACATCAAATGCGAATGGAATTTTCCAGCGTTGTTCTTGCTTATTGTGATTATCACCGAAACAAACAGCATCCCTGGCCAGGAGCCATGGTCGTCCGCTCTGGTGCTCCACAGGGAATAGAAGATGACCCTGCCTGGCACACACAGGATGGTGGAAAACCAGAAAATACAGACAGACACAACGGCAGGCAGGGGAGTACGAGGAAACGATGAGATGGAACCGAGCAGACTAAAAAGCAGCGTGCTCAGCAGCCGGTAACTCGAATGATGGGCACTTTTGTTTCCCCTTCTTTTTTTTTTTTCTCCATAAAGCAGGCATTTGATATACTCCTTATTTTTTACCAGTGAAATGTTAGTCCTGTCAGTAATTCATCCTCTGTGTTGGTTCCTATTGACTGAATCTTGACACTTTTCCCGAACACAACGCACATGACACAAAAATGAAAACGTGAGACTGGGTGCGGGGAGAACTTGCACACATGACCTTGAGAGGATGAAGAAGAAGATGAAAACCTCAGTAAAAAAGGACATCTGGCATGTTCGGGTAGTTTTCTTAGGAAAGGGTAGATGGTCAAGAACAGGGAAACAAACGTTTGCGTGTGCACCCTCTGCATCCGAGTGCTGTTCCTGTCACAGAATCAGAGAATGACAGAATGTTCGGGGTTGGAAGGGACCTCTGTGGGTCACCCAGCCCAACCCCTGCCGAAGCAGGGTCACCCACAGCAGGCTGCACAGCACCGCGGCCAGGCGGGTCTGGAATATCTCCAGAGAAGGAGACTCCACAACCTCCCTGGGCAGCCTGGGCCAGGGCTCCGTGACCCTCAGAGGGAAGAAGTTCTTCCTCCTGTTCAGCTGGAGCTTCCTCTGCTTCAGTTTGTGCCCGTTGCCCCTTGTCCTGTCGCTGGGCACCACTGGAAAGAGTCTGGCCCCATCCTCCTGACACCCACCCTGCAGATATTTAGAGGCATTTCTGAGGTCCCCTCTCAGCCTTCTCTTCTCCAGGCTGAACAAGCCCAGCTCCCTCAACCTCTCCTCGTAGGAGAGATGTTCCAGTCCCCTCATCATCCTCATAGCCCGATTTTGATCCTGATCTAAAGTCTGTAGAAAGTCCTTTGGTGGTCTTTGAATTGAGTCAGTAATTTGTTAACAGGATATTTCCATCTTCTGCTGCTGCTTCAAACTTACCAAAAACAAATTTAGAAACTCTCCCTGTTTACAAAGGAGATGACAGTGCTACTTGATTAAAAGGGGCATAATTTGTTGTCCCACTTAGCTCATTTTGTTGATTAGCCGCAACAGACGGTGATGCCCAATTCACTTTTTAAATGAGTAAATTTGGCACACGTGCATGACCGTTCCTTCTCTGCTTCGCCATCAGCAGGCTCCAACTCACGGGCGTTCGGCCACTATGGAAAGTGGGAGTTGTTTTCACTCAGTGTGGATCTTGTGTTCCCCATCTGTAGCCGCCTTTTTAGGGCCTGATCCTGCAAAACTATTACAAGAGCAGTTTCTGCTCAAACATCTGTTTACATTGCTGGTAATGGAGCTAAAAGCATAAATCAGAATTATGCCTATTAATAAAATGAAGTGGTTTTTAGATCTGGGCCCTGTATTCATAAGGTGGTTCCTGAATATCTGCAATAAATTGTGTAATAACCACCATTTGTTAATAGTATTTATCGTATTTACAGCTGTATGCACACACTGTGGGCACTTGAAAAACACAAAAAAAGGAGTGTAAAATCAGATAGGATAAAACAAAAAAGAGGCAGTTGAGGGGAGGTGGGATACAAGCTGGTTGCACATTCAGTGGCATCTGTTCTGGTGATTCTCTGCCCTTCCCAGGGAAGAAGGATTTTTCTGATGTCTGACCTGAATCTTTCCTGCTCTGCTTGATCGCTCCTGACTTTGTCCATAATATAATTTAGGTTTGGTGCATGTCTCCAGTCTCACGTAATCAGCTAATTAGCGTGGGTAGACATTATAACAGGTTTGGTTTAGGGCTTGCTGTTTCCATGCGCAGATTAGAAGATGGGGAATGGCCCCAGTTTAGACCAGCAGTGTTACTGGTTCCCCCAAGTCCCAGAGTGGGGCTGGGAGGTGGTTGCGAGACCAAGTCCGAGAGCTCTCCTGGTACCTGTCTGCGGTGTTCACATGGGTGACAGACCTGTTTGGTGCCATTACTCAGGGTTTCGATGGCATTTATAGCAGCCAAGGGCTTACCCTGCGGTGTTGAACAGTTGTGTGACTGCGGCAGTCTTGGGAGATTACGTCTGCTTCGTTTAGGGTGGCTCTTCACAGCCCGAACCCTTCCATCATTGCTTCATAGAATCATGAAGGTTGGAAAAGATCTCGAAGATCATCAAGTCCAACCGCCAACCCAACACCCCCATGCCTGCTAAACCGCGTCCTAAGTGCCACATCCACACGTTTTTTGAACCCCTCCAGGGATGGGGACTCCCCCACTGCCCTGGGCAGCCTGGTCCAATGCCTGACCACTCTTGCAGGAAAGACATTTTTCCCAATATCCAATCGAAATTGGATCTCACTGCTCGAACGTTCCCCGTGTGTTGCGTCTTACATCTCACCCAGAGCCCACCACAATTACAACGAGTCCTGCCTCCTTTCATTGATGCCTTTCATGATGTTGGTGTGGTTCTGGGGACCTGCAGCCATGTCCCAGCCCGGCATCTTACAGCCCTGGTTTTTGAGATGGGGTGACTGGAGGGAAGGCAGGAGCTTTTCAGATAGGGC
Source organism: Opisthocomus hoazin (assembly GCF_030867145.1). Taxonomy (NCBI): domain Eukaryota; kingdom Metazoa; phylum Chordata; class Aves; order Opisthocomiformes; family Opisthocomidae; genus Opisthocomus; species Opisthocomus hoazin. The sequence goes on along the minus strand of NC_134415.1, from coordinate 2,736,681 downwards.
AGGGAGGAACCTGGTTTGCTCATTTCTTGAAGAAAATACGGCAAGGGATTACGTGCTTTTCGTTGATGACTGCTAAGGAAGAGGTGTTCAGTAGCCACCTTGGCTGGTAGGCATTGTTTAGTATGTGATGGACTCGTTACGTCTTTAGATGAACTCTTACAAAATATGAAAGTAATTTTCTTCTGATTTTGCTCCAGATAAAACCCTGTATATACATGTATACATATATCATATATTTTTTTCTTAGCTGTGCAGGGCTATCACTGTTACATGACTTTACTTTTCAGTGACAGAGCTTGACGCAGACTCCCTGATGACGTCCATGTGTATCCTCACAAGCAGGAGGAGTTCTATGAGGACTAAAGATTTGGATATTGCCCTGCACCAGAAGTTTCGGTTGAAAGGTCTGGAGAAAGTTCAAGGATAGCAGATGTGAATTTGCTCAGCCTTTGTGGGTAAAGAAACGCTTGGAACGTTGAAAACCAATTAGAAAAAACACAGTCCAAAAATAGTGGTTTTGGGAAGACTGAGCATTTAACAAAGCAAAGAACTTTTGCTTTGGCACAGCGGGACCCTGCTGTGCAGCCGGCAATGAAACTGAACAGTTTTTAAATGTAAATAACTTGAAGAATACAAACAATGCAAAATTTGTGGCAAATTCAGAATCAGCTGTTCACTGAGTTTTACATTCGAGACTTCTTTCCTTACAGTATTGGCTTAAATTACAGAAACTTTCCCCCCCAGGGCTTCTTGCAAAACGTGTGGCGTTGCTCGTTGTTTATGGCAGGGCAAATGGGGAAAATAAATGAGCACGGGACGTGTTGGATTAAACGCTTCGTGGAAGCGTTTGGTGTGGTTTCAGCTTTCCTCTTCAGCTTTCACTTGTCATTTTCTGATTGTATGTTCTAGTTTTCCTTAGTCCATAAGATTAATTTTAGCTTCCCGTCATTATGGATTGATTGAATTACTTCATTTACTATTTAGTGGTTGTTATGCTATTATTCATAAAACATTAATATACTAACAAGTGGTGCAGGTGTGGTTAGTTGGCTAGGGCTATAAAAGGAGACTCAGTGGAAAGGCTGTCATCGACTGCAGACGGAATTCCCTGGGATTCACCAGGAGCACAGAAAATGCGTTATCTGTAAAGGCACAGGAGTAGCTGGTGCGTGGTGCCCTGTGTTGCCTACAGGATTACTGAGTTCAAGTGGGCTTCCAATTTTTTGTGTGGCAAAAAAAAAGCTCAGTGATCATACTGTTAAATCAGTTTCTCCTTCAGAATTCTGTCTCCCAGCTGCGTTAAAGAGTTCTCATCATAGCCTGGTGCAGGCAGCTGGTGAGTTTGACCATCAGTCTGATAGCCTCCACCATATAGAGCATCAAAAAGCATTTTTCTTTTATTAGCTTGATATTAAAAAAAATGGATTATGCATGTGTGGAGTGCGGCATTGTATTTTGCTCTTCATTTCTCTTTGTTCAGGTTACTAGCTGAAGCTACATTGAAACAAACATTAAAAGTAGGGTAGGAGGAAGTCCTTTAGTCTGTGCCTGTTCAGTTTTCTCTGAATGTAAGATTGTCTTCTCCCAGGAGTCCCAAACAGTTTTGTAGCTGCTCTGAGCATGGGAACAGAGCGTAGCAACGAGCGTGCACAGTTTATTTAGAGTCGCCCTTAACTTCTCCAGCTTGTTGGGGATTCACTTGGAGGTGTTTAAAAACACGTGTACATGTGGCACTTCGGGACATGGTTTAGTAGGAATAGTGGTGTTGGGTGGATGGTTGGTCTCGATGATCTTAGAGGTCTTTTCCAACCTATGATTCTATGAGAGGTCGCAAAGTTGCACTGTGCACCTTTCGGTTAATGGCTCAAAGGTAATAAAGAAGTTTATCTGCGCTCTGGCCTTGCCGTAGGTGTAGTTCTGTAAACACTGATGAGCAAATCTGTCTGTCTGGCAGGACAGCAGGCATGGGTTGGTCTGCTCTCTCCCCCTTGTCCATTCACAGCGTGCAGCAAAGGGGACTGCGGAGTCGGTGTGTCCGTTGGGATGGGGTTGCCTTGCCTCGGTGGGCCGGGAGGAGACCTTCCCCCACATCTGCTGAGGCTGGCGGGCTGGGTTTGCTGCTCACGACATGGGAGTTTCACGGGAAATCTCTTTGTGTCGCGATTTCCCTGTGAAGACGTGCTGTATGGTATCAGGAAAATGTCTGTGAGTCCAGGCCAACCTTAATTTTGTGTAAAGCCATTTGGATGAGCTTTTTTTTTTTCTATTTTTTTTTTTCTATTTTTTCTTTCCAAAAAACCCTCTACCAGTTAAGATGCCACGTGGATTTGTTAGAACAGTTTTCAGCCAGAACAGGAAGATGTTGAAATAGCCACAGGTCAGTGAAAAATACCTGGCAGGAACTTGGTAATCTCAGTTTGACCTTCTGCACGCTTGCACATACATTAAAAAAAATATACGTGTAGAACAGAGGCTAGAGCAGTGAATTTGCTCTTAAACTGGTACCCTCAATACTTTGAAACCCTGGAGGCTTCTGCACAGAAATGGATTCAACAAAAAGAGCTCCTTTCCACTGCCTTTCTTTGTCTTCACGTACCTTTGCTTTCAATAGGGCTTTTGTGAATAAAATGCCCGAAGGTGAGAAGAAGAGCACTCAATGTAAATGTCGCTTTATGTGGCTTCGACAGAGCGAAAAAGCTGCGGGGCAGCTGGAAGCCACGTCCCGCAGTCTGCAGGCACGAGGTGGTGAGCCCTGCAATGCCAGCAGGCTGTGCTGCCATCCAGCGAGACCTGGACAGGCTGGAGAGTTGGGCAGAGAGGAACCTGATGAGGTTCAACAAGGGCAAATGCAGGGTCCTGCACCTGGGGAGGAACAACCCCAGGCACCAGTACAGGCTGGGGCGGAGCTGCTGGAGAGCAGCTCTGCGGAGAGGGACTGGGAGTGCTGGGGGACGACAGGGTGACCATGAGCCAGCAGTGTGCCCTGGGTGCCAAGAAGGCCAATGGGATCCTGGGGTGCATTAGGAGGAGTGTGGCCAGCAGGGCGAGGGAGGTTCTCCTCCCCCTCTGCTCTGCCCTGGTGAGGCCCCATCTGGAGTACTCTGTCCAGTTCTGGGCTCCCCAGTTCAAGAAAGATGAGGAGCTACTGGAGAGAGTCCAGCGGAGGGCTACGAGGATGAGGAGGTGACTGGAGCATCTCTCCTACGAGGAGAGGCTGAGGGAGCTGGGCTTGTTCAGCCTGGAGAAGAGAAGGCTGAGAGGGGACCTTAGAAATGCCCGTAAATATCTGCAGGGTGGGTGTCAGGAGGATGGGGCCAGACTCTTTCCAGTGGTGCCCAGCGACAGGACAAGGGGCAACGGGCACAAACTGCAGCAGAGGAAGTTCCAGCTGAACATGAGGAAGAACTTCTTCCCTCTGAGGGTGACGGAGCCCTGGCCCAGGCTGCCCAGAGGGGCTGTGGAGTCTCCTTCTCTGGAGATGTTCAAGACCCGCCTGGACAAGGTCCTGTGTAGCCTACTGTGGGTGACCCTGCTTTGGCAGGGGGTTGGACTAGATGACCCACAGAGGTCCCTTCCAACCCCTACCATTCTGTGATTCTGTGATTCTGTGAATTTGGCTCGGTTTTCCTTTGGCAGCCTTCTGTCTGAGGCTGAGGGGCCTGATGGGCCAAAAATTGCAAGGATTGTACTGAAGAAGTAAAATGGATTTTTAATTAAGAGGCTGAAGAAACAGGTGTTTTCTCGTATTTGTTGAAGCTTCCCCCACTGTGGAATTTTGGCGTGATGTCTGACACAACGTTGTGGTTTTGCTTCCAGTTTCGTGTCCAAGAAGAGCCTTGATTTCTCTGATCCGCAGTGGCAGATCGTGGCAGTAGCCAGGCAGGGTAGGGATGTCCTTGCGGAAGGATGCTGCAGCAGCTGGTACAAGTATACATCAGGCCAGAAAGCTGAAATGATGGGAGCGTCCCACATTGTCTGTTGGAGACTGTAGAAAATCCGTAGTAAAAATGGTGGGAGGATTGAAGGCTGGCCTGGAAATACCCAGCATAACGCAGCGTACGTCTGTTGAAAAGCACATAAGCTCCATCCCATGCTAAAGGAGTCGCTGAGGGGTGTGGGACGGGAGAATTAATCTATATCTGAACTCAGCACAGCCTTCCTTTCCAGTCAGCAGGGAGAGAAGGGCAGATTTACTAAGGCCTCTTTCACAGATCTGCCTTCGTCTGATACAAATCAAAGCCTGAAGGCACCCGTTTCGCTGTCAGCTGAACGGACGTTTGGACGGCTGCCTCAGACAGAGACATATGTTTGGATGAGTCCCGCTCTGGAAATCCTTCCAGACTTCGGCCGACCGTCGGTCAGCTTTGGCTGAGCTGATGTTGAGCCGCTTCTGTGTTTGAGCATATTCATTTAGCATCTCTTTTCCCCACTTATATATATGATTGTTTTGTAAATAATAATTAAAATTTAAGAACTATGTCTGATGGCCTTTAGGAATTTGGCGTGACAATGTTATAGGCAAAGCTTTTGATTTTTGCAGCTGTGAAGCTGTAATGATACGCTCGTCAAGATCCCAGTCCACTGAGAACCCTCAAACTTAGCACACCTGTGCTTTTGTTATACAAAAACCCATCAGACGTTGGAAATCTCTGCAGCCGGGCCAGACTGGTGCAGCAGTCTGACCTCTTTGAAATGAGGGAGTCTTCCAAACAAGTTGCAAAGGCGTTTCTTTGCATCCAGATGGATTTTCTGCATTTTGTTTATTCTCATTCCTAAAATACACATCTTTTCAGTGCGGTGTATGTGTATAATATATACTTCTGTTGAGTGCTGTGTAACATCGTCATTATAAAGAATTTTTGCCCTCACAGAAAAGAAGATGCGTGGTGACCACAGAATCACAGAATGGCAAGGGTTGGCAGGGACCTCTGTGGGTCACCCAGTCCAACCCCCTGCCCAAGCAGGGTCACCCACAGCAGGCTGCACAGGACCTTGTCCAGGCGGGGCTTGAACATCTCCAGAGAAGGAGACTCCACAGCCTCCCTGGGCAGCCTGGGCCAGGGCTCTGTCACCCTCAGAGGGAAGAAGTTCTACCTCATCTTCAGCTGGAACTTCCTCTGCTTCAGTTTGTGCCCGTTGCCCCTTGTCCTGTCGCTGGGCACCACTGGAAAGAGTCTGGCCCCGTCCTCCTGACACCCACCCTGCAGATATTTAGAGGCATTTCTAAGGTCCCCTCTCAGCCTTCTCTTCTCCAGGCTGAACAAGCCCAGCTCCCTCAGCCTCTCCTCATAGGAGAGATGCTCCAGTCCCCTCATCATCCTCATAGCCCTCCGCTGGACTCTCTCCAGCAGTTCCTCATCTTTCTTTAAGTGGGGAGCCCAGAACTGGACACAGCACTGCAGATGGGGCCTCACCAGGGCAGAATAGAGAGGGACCACTTAGCAGCTTGTTCCTTGGAGATCCACGACCTGAGCTAGACTGGAGGCTGCAGAGTAGTTCACAGAGCCGCCAGATGTACTGTGCCTTTCCTTGGCCAGAGTCCCAGCAGGTGGCTGAGGAGCTGTTTGGGCAGGTACTTGTGCGTGGTGACATGAGCCCTGGAATACCTACTTCTGCAAATAACGAGCTGGGTCTTAGCTGTGGTCGTAATTAAAGTACACAGCTAAGGAGATAACGATGCGGTTCCAGTATCCCTCGGTAAATATTTGTCTGTGAAACTTGAGCCCAGCGTGAGGTGAGCTATTGGCGGGCACTTTGTGTGGGTGTCTTTTTTTTTTATTTTATCTGTGTGCTTTTGGTGGAAGTTAAAGAATTAAAGCCAGAGTCTACATACATGAGCAGGCCTGTATCCACAGAATCACAGAATGGTAGGGGTTGGAAGGGACCTCTGTGGGTCATCTAGTCCAACCCTCCTGCCGAAGCAGGGTCACCTACAGTAGGCTGTAGAGGAATAGCGTGCGTTCGTGATTTTGGGGGCCAACGGGAAGGATGGAGAGGGGCTTTTCACAAGGGTGTGCAGTGATAGGACAAGGGGGAACGGCTCTAAACTACAAGAGGGCAGATTTAGGTGAGATATTGGGAAGAAATTCTTCCCCATGAGGGTGGTGAGGCCCTGGCCCAGGTTGCCCAGAGAAGCTGTGGCTGCCCCCTCCCTGGCAGGGCTCAAGGCCAGGTTGGATGGAGCTCTGAGCACCGTGGTCTGGTGGAAGATGTCCCTACTCATGGCAGGAGGGTTGGAACCAGGTGATCTTCAAGGTCCCTTCCAACCCTACCATTCCATGATTCTATGATTTGGCAGCCCAGCTGAGTGGCTGGGTGAGGCTGGAGCCCCAGGTCCTTTGCTGGATCCCCGCCGCATTCTCACCCTGCATTTTGGGAGTGCTTCCGACCGCTCCGGGCTGTTGCCCCAGCCTCCCCACCACATCCCCCCAGTAGGTACGTGCCTTCCTGCGCTCGCTGTCCTCAGCCGGGCAGGTGGCTACGTATTTAAATCGGATTAAGCTGCTACATAAAAGGGACAAAAGTTGTGTTTCAAGTTGTTTAATACTACAGTTATGATAATTTACAAAGTCAGAACAGTTTTTTCCCAGTCTTCTCTCAGTTTACTTCTCTGTTGGCACAGGCACAAACTGCACTTGCCCGTGTCCTGTGAGTCCGGTTTGATCCCCCGTTTTCCCTCTGCCCTCCACATCTTATTCCTCTGTGCATGTTATTGCTAAAGCCTGTCATATTTTCTCTGCAGAATTTCCCTTTTGCCATCTTCTCCCTGCCTGATTCAGCTCCATCACCCTCTCTCCTTCAGGACCTCCACTGACGCTCCAAGCTATGAACAGTAGCATTAAAACTAATTTGTATTTGCCTTGATTCCACCGTGACCTCGCGTTAGTCTGGTTCCCTGTTAATACTCTGCCTGTAAAATGCCGGGGAGACAACAAACCTCATTACAACCTGTTTTTTCCTAACATAATAGCAGCAGTACTCCAGTTTGTGAAGTACAAGCTGGTTGAACCCTTAGCTGATGCTTCATTTAATTAATGGGAGGACACACAGTGTGCTAGCAGGCTGGTATTCCTCTCGGAGAGAAAATGATAATTACCAAACCCTACAAGTGATTTGTGAACAGCAGACTGGTGTTTTTCCTCAACTGACTGATCCAACACTTCAGCAATGTGATTATCTCTTATTACAGCCGTTTGGCCACTCTGCCTCACGTTCCGAGATGAAAGCTGATATATTTTTTTAGTATACACGTTAAAGATGATTCAGTCCTTTAAAATCACCGTGCAAACGCACCATGGCACTGTTAGAGTATTTTCCACCTACAGTGCTATGGTGCCATTCCCACTGCTGTGGTGAGCAGTGTTATGCTTGGATCGCTGGAGAAACGGTGAGGAAATGGTTGCAAATATGTTTTGCTTAAGCAGTTTATCTTCCTAGTGCAGCTGGGGTTTTTATTTCACACTCAAATGCACGAGTAAAATATCAGGCACGTATTTTTCTAGCCTGTGAAGCAGCTGAGTACAGCAAGCAGGGAGCTGGAGCCCTTTAGTAAGGGCTCCGTGTTGAAGTAAGTATTTATATCTCTTCAAGAGTATCCTAAACAGACAGACCTTTTTGTTTGCCTGCCTTCTTATCGGAGCCTACCATCAGAGTATCAAAGCGTTTCGTAGTCTTCCCAGGGCCCTTACACTCCAGTAACCCCATGGAAAAGGGAGGCGGCCATACTGGGATTCTACAGGTGGGAAGCTGGGGGACAGAGGCGTGCGGGGGCCGTCTGTACCCTGGAACAGAAGGGCACGAGCGATCGGTTGCCATCACGTCAGGACCGGCCCCAGGGCTTCCCGTGAGGGCTGGCGCACCGTGCTGGGCGGCGGTGGTCCCACGGGAGGGTCTCCAGCCGGAGCCACCCACAGACCTCGTAGAGACTTTGCGAGGTGTTCAGGCCAGAGCGCTCAGGGCACGTCACTGACCTGGGAGCAGGACTCGAGCTGTAGTGGAGGACAAAAAATGAAAGCCTTCTCTATCAAGTGATTTTTTTTTTTAAATGTGGTGATGTATACTGTCCCCTACTATTGCATGTAGCCTTCATAACCCTGTTTAGTGATGATGCAGCATCATCCTAAGAACCAGAGAATCATTAAGGTTAGAAAAGACCTCTAAGATCATTAAGTCCAACAAGAATACTTCCAGAAGTAGCAACAATTTCTGCTAGGCACTGGATCCAGACTTACTTGCAGTTGGTTCCTTGGTGAAGCAGCAGCAAGTGTTCTTCTTTTGCCTGTTCACCATCAGAAACAACCGGTAGTGGACCTTACAACTCTGCTGAGATGTAAAGGCCGAAGGCACAGCTGTAAACTGTACCAAGAAGGATGTTGGTCAAGATATTCCCGCTTTTATTTACGGTAGCTCAGAGCAATATAGCCGAGTTCTTTGTCCTTTAATGATGTGACTCATTTTGAGACTGTTTCTGTGTAAGTTCACAAATGTATTTGAGTATTTGTAGAGTGCTGCTGTATGAGTAAGGCTGGCCAGCTGTTTGGGTTTTTTGGTGACCAGATGGTTCTGCTTTTGTTCTGCTTTTTTTAACCCCTTACTTCAACAGGGGGGTTTGTGAGCTCATTCTACTCGCCACTCCACATAAACCTCCAACTCGTGGACTTCACCAGTTTACCCAGTAGATTGTATCTGCTGCTTTTGCTCTCTGTGGTTCCTCTCTTCACATTTAGTTTGTTTGATCTGAGCTGAACCTCAATTGTAGAAACATGCATTAGGGAGAAGAAAGAATAAAATGTAAGATAAAAAGTTAGAACTGGAGCGGGGTGCTAAAGAGAGCGTAATACTTTTTCTCTTTGGAAAAAGGTCTGCTGGGTTTGACAGGGACTGATAGTGTTGCTCTCCACAGAAATTGCTCTAAGGTTTCTGTTTTCCACCAGGTTTCGACCTGCTTGGTGGAATTCCGAATGCACGATAACACTTTCTGTTCACATTTGTGAAAGGTCTGGGAAAGAAATCCCAACCTCTCTAAAAATTATTGTGTATTATTTAACTCTGTATGACCTTTTGAGAAGGTAGGCGACCTGTGCTTGAAGGCCAAATACGGACCTGGCACAACGTCCAGTGAATTCACTGTGAGTTCCACATCCTCCTCCAAGGGCTCAAGAAGTCCGATCCATTGTTGTTAAAGCAAATGTTGATTTGACAGCAGAGGACAAAACAACCAGGCTCATTTAGGGTAGTACTGCTCAGTCTACAGCTGTCCAGACCACAACAGAAGCCAGAACTTGGATTCCAAACCATTTAAAATGGAAGATTTCTTTTTGAAATTTTATTCCAGCTGCAGGAGATGGGCTTAGGAAGAGGCTAATGAAAATGCTCCTATACATATTTTCTTGTGTTAGCACAGAGAAGTGCTCTCCTTTCCTCTTTCTTCAAGTATTCCAGTTCATTGCCCTCCCTCCCCTAGTCTGTGCGGTTCTACCACGTGCTTTCCTCAAGCCGCCAGGAACATCCATCTCACTTCTGTCACAGGATCATGCTTCTTGTGCAAACATAAATATTTAGAGAAGTTTACAAAAGATTAAGCTTCATCAAGCCAAGCATTCCTGCTAATGCAGCGTCGGGACAAGTCAGCAGGAGCACGAGCCTGGGCTGCCGCGCACAGCTGTTGCAAGACCCAACTATGGAACATTCATTTTTGACTCCATCAGCCTCACTGATCAAAACCAGTTTGGAAGTTGGCTCGTGGTTTTCTCCAGAGTGAAATCCACTCCATCAAAACAGCTTCTTCAGTGCGCGCAGAAGTCCAGGCTTTGTCTGTATTGGGACTCTCTTTCCTCAGTGTTATTATCATTATAAATTTCCTAATGTGTATAGGCTGCGCTTGCTGGAACAGTGGAAAAAATAATCCATGTTAGAGAAGTTCCTGAGATGCAGCTCAGGTGAGACACAGCTGGGATATCTGCCCATAGTGCTTGTGCTCTGATAGTTCGGATCTCACTCTGGGCATCAGTACCTGAGAAAAATTATGCCACAATCAATCTTGCCTTCATACAGGGAGAATTCAAAAGACATACACCAACAGGCTGTGCTGCCATCCAGCGAGACCTGGGCAGGCTGGAGAGTTGGGCGCGGAGGAACCTGATGAGGTTCAACAAGGGCAAGGGCAGGGTCCTGCACCTGGGCTGACCTGCTGGAGAGCAGCTCTGTGGAGAGGGACCTGGGTGTCCTGGTGGACGACAAGCTGACCATGAGCCAGCAGTGTGCCCTGGTTGCCAAGAAGGCCAATGGTCTCCTGGGGTACATTTGGAGGAGTGTGGCCAGCAGGTCGAGGGAGGTTCTCCTCCCCCTCTACTCTGCCCTGGTGAGGCCCCATCTGCAGTGCTGTGTCCAGTGCTGGGCTCCCCAGTTCAAGAAAGATGAGGAGCTACTGGAGAGAGTCCAGCAGAGGGCTACGAGGATGATGGGGGGACTGGAGCATCTCTCCTACGAGGAGAGGCTGAGGGAGCTGGGCTTGTTCAGCCTGAAGAAGAGAAGGCTGAGAGGGGACCTTAGAAATGCCTCTAAATATCTGCAGGGTGGGGGTCAGGAGGACGGGGCCAGACTCTTTCCAGTGGTGCCCAGCAACAGGACAAGGGGCAATGGGCACAAACTGAAGCAGAGGAAGTTCCAGCTGAACAGGAGGAAGAACTTCTTCCCTCTGAGGGTGACGAAGCCCTGGCCCAGGCTGCCCAGGGAGGCTGTGGAGTCTCCTTCTCTGGAGATATTCCAGACCCGCCTGGCTGCGGTGCTGTGCAGCCTGCTCTGGGTGACCCTGCTTGGGCAGGGGGTTGGGCTGGGTGACCCACAGAGGTCCCTTCCAGCCCCAAACATTCTGTGATTCTGTGACATAAATGATAGGGGAAAATCCCAAGTAAGTAAGAATATTAAAAAGTGAACCACAAAACTGTTGTTTTTTCTAGGAAGGTAAAACAAACAAACAGAAGTCATGCCAGAATTCATGCAGCGGAAGAAGTAAGAAGAATACAGAAATACACGCAGGGGAAATGGATGCATGTGTGGAAACACATTGGTGTGTATTTCCTTTAAGGGGCTGTGTCCATCTTCAGTCTCAAGTACTGGCAGCTCAGATTTTTGCTCCAGTTAGGAATGGATTTCTCGTACCAGCTGAAATGCTGTCGACCCCTTGGACAGCTCACCATTAACGCCATGGTGGTGACCATCAGTGGAGAAGGCACGGTCTGGCGCGCTGCTCTTCAAATCCGCTTCGCTGTCCTTTTCTAGTGAGGAGACCGCAGGAAATCCGGAGGAAATCCTGCCTTCCTGGAAAAATATCCTTCTTCCTCCTAAGGCCCCGGGGAGCAGGCGGCTCGACATGACCGGGGGCATTTCTGCGCTGGGCAAATGGAAAGAGGAGCATCTTTCATGGGAAGCGGCTGAAGCCACGTTGTCTGAGGCACTGGGAACCACAGTGGACAAAAACCAGCTGGCCTGGACAAGTGGCGATGATATTTTGGGCAGGAGCGTTGGACGAGTTGACCCTCAGAAGCCCCTTCTCACCAATGTTTTTGTTTCTCAGTGAAGTCACGTAATCTAACAGGTTTTTTTTCCATCTTTAAAATTTTTGTTTCTCCGATAAACACTGCTAGGTCTGGTGTTTAGTCCCATTATTTTGAAATAATGTTTTTCTGAGATTTTAATTAAAGATCCATGTAATTAAAGTGGTTTTTTAATTGCAAGTTATGAATTAATTATGCTGTTCTCTGGGAAGGCTAGAATTTTTTAAGCATTTCCCAGCAAGCTGAATTATCATCACTTTAATACTGTCAATGCATTCCTGTAACTGAACACATTTCATGAACCTAAAGAAGTTAGATTAAATTTTGGAATGCAGTGAGGAATACGCTGAAGGTTGCAGGCTGTGACTTTGATGACTAACATGAACGGATAAACTGATGCTCACTCATCATTTAAGCTTGCAGATGTAGCTGAAATGACTCCGTGGTGCAGGCTGAAATGCAACCTGAGCAAATCAAAAAGGCTTTTGCTGTTTCCTTAAGGCAGTAGATCTCGTCCATGGTTTTTGAGGTTGAGGTGTCAGCTGAAAGGAGAAGGAAATCTGAGGAAGATACCCACCGTACGTGAAACTCGGGTTAGCTTATATTTTGTAGAGCTTTGTCTCCCAAATGTGTTCCAAAATTTAGATCTACCCCCTGCTTCGCCTGGTTCCAGTGATGGTCCTTGCATCGAGAGGAGTGTGGGCAGCAGGTCGAGGGGGGTTCTCCTTCCCCTCTGCTCTGCCCTGGGGAGGCCCCATCTGGAGTACTGTGTCCAGTTCTGGGCTCCCCAGTTCAAGAAAGATGAGGAGCTCCTGGAGAGAGCCCAGCAGAGGGCTACGAGGATGGTGAGGGGACTGGAGCATCTCCCCTACGAGGAGAGGCTGAGGGAGCTGGGCTTGTTCAGCCTGGAGAAGAGAAGGCTGCAAGGGGACCTTAGAAATGCCTCTAAATATCTGCAGGGTGGGGGTCAGGAGGACGGGGCCAGACTCTTTTCAGTGGTGCCCAGCGACAGGACAAGGGGCAACGGGCACAAACTGAAGCAGAGGAAGTTCCAGCTGAACAGGAGGAAGAACTTCTTCACTCTGAGGGTGACGGAGCACTGGCCCAGGCAGCCCAGGGAGGCTGTGGAGTCTCCTTCTCTGGAGATATTCCAGACCTGCCTGGACAAGGTCCTGTGCAGCCTGATCTGGGTGACCCTGCTTCGGCAGGGGGTTGGACTGGGTGACCCACAGAGGTCCCTTCCAGCCCCGACCATTCTGTGATTCTGTGATTCTGTGATTGGGTGCCCTTGAGCTGCAGCAACCTGAGAAAATGCCACGCGTTTTGGTCACTGTAGGGTAGCTGTCAGGGGAGAACCCGCGCGTGGAGCCAGCAGAACCCGGTCCTCCCAGACTCTGCCGGTGCACGACGCGGAGCCGGCGTCCGAGCGTGAGAGGTCTGGGGTGGAGAGGAAAGGGGGACGCGGGTCAGGAGTATTCTGTCTCTCACAGCCATTAAAGGCAGAAAAACACGAGGAGCGATCCTGGCAGTTACGTGCGTGGGAAACCCTTAAATCTCTTGGTGGAAACTGGGCATTGGTTTCAAGCATTTCCTTTCAGGCAAACCTTCAACTGTAGAAATTAGGATCAGAAAAATGATTTGCAGCCAGAGGATGGTTGTTTTCCTCGATTCTGGTAGCGTGCACAGAGCAGAGGATGCTTTCCAAACCAAGAACCTGTTCCAAAGCACGTGAGCGTGAAGAGGCAGGGTAGGGAAGAGCGGGGATGGAGCTGCGGTAGAGCGAGCGATCCGAGCAGTGCTGGACACGCATCGGAGGTTACAGCTGGTAGAAAGTGACCGTGATTTCTGTGGAGGAGAAAGGAACTGAATTTATTCTTATTTACTAAATGAATGTGGTTTGGCCAAATGTTTTGGTGAATGCGTTTTCATTTTCAGACGTCATTTCTGTTTTCCTCACGTTAATTTTTGAGAATGGGAAACAAATATTATACTTCCAGGTTTTATCAAGGTATTTTCTTTGGGCAAAAGGACAATTGCAGCAAAATTCCATTTAAAAATAACGTTTATGAGATTCCGGTTGTTTCTGTTGGGTGCAAAAATATTCAAACCTGTTCCTTAGTAAGCAATTCCCTTAGTCCTAGGAGACGAAACAAAAAGGTTTTGTCCTCAAAATCCACATGTTGGTTGTAGACAAGTTACATCAGGCAGTTTGAATAGGAAAAAGCACTTAAATTTTGGTTTACAAAACACTACAGAAATCAAAAGGCCTGTAAATGTGATCTTCCCCCACCACTCCGTCCTTGAAGAGCAGGGTCTTTCTTCCAGGTGTCTCTTCAGCCCAGGGACTTTCTGGGTCGCGGCACACTCTGCGTCGTCCCTCTGGGTCTCCCGTGGCCCAGTCGCGCTCTGTGCAGAGGAATGTGCCGCAAGAGCAGAAACCGAACAGCTAAACCCAATGCCGTCAGTCACAGCTGGCCGGATAGAAGCCTTCGTCCAACTTGAGTCTTTGAAAAGCGTGCAGTGGAAGTATTTTAGCAAAATAGCCTGGAAAATCCCAAGTATTTAAAGCCGATTCCTGCAAGCAGCACGTGTCATCCTTCTTTCCACCACCACCCCATTTTCACATCTCAATCATGAATTTGTTTTCTGTTGAGAAGGTTACGGGCACTAACTTTCCATTCTTTGAGGCAAATAGGGAGAGCCACTTTTAGCCGTGCCTTTTCTGTGTTATCTACTCATAAGAAGTGCTGCTTAAGACTAAGGGAGCTTTTTAAGATGGATTTAAATGATACCTTGATGGAGAATGAGAAAGTGTGTGGAGGGAAGTGTGCTGGAGCCGCTGTGGCACCGATATGAGCCCGTGCCACTCCGCTAGCAAGGTCTGTGATGGGCAGCCCAAGCGCTGCCGTGTATTTCTGTGTTTCAGCTTGCATATTCCATCTTTACCTAGTCATATCTGGGGGCTCGATAAGCAGAAGCAGCAGGCATGGCCCTGACATCACCCTCCCCAGCTGGTAACAGGCACGGGGGGTATTTTGGACAAGCGTTTGGTTCTACTTTCAAAATTTCATACGTGAGTACAGGCTTGGGACGGACCTGCTGGAGAGCAGCTCTGCGAAGAGGGACCTGGGTGTCCTGGTGGACGACAGGGTGACCATGAGCCAGCAGTGTGCCCTGGCTGCCAAGAAAGCCAATGGGATCCTGGGGTGCATTAGGAGGAGTGTGGCCAGCAGGACGAGGGAGGTTCTCCTCCCCCTCTACACTGCCCTGGTGAGGCCCCATCTGGAGTCCTGTGTCCAGTGCTGGGCTCCCCAGTTCAAGAAAGATGAGGAGCTACTGGAGAGAGTGCAGCGGAGGGCTACTAGGATGAGGAGGGGACTGGAACATCTCCCCTACGAGGAGAGGTTGAGGGAGCTGGGTTTGTTCAGCCTGAAGAAGAGAAGGCTGTGAGGGGACCTAATAAATGTTTATAAATATCTGCAGGGTGGGTGTCAGGAGGATGGGGCCAAGCTCTTTTCAGTGGTGCCCAGTGACAGGACAAGGGGCAATGGGCACAAACTGAGGCACAGGAAGTTCCGTCTGAACAGGAGGAAGAACTTCTTCCCTCTGAGGGTGACGGAGCCCTGGCCCAGGCTGCCCAGGGAGGTTGTGGAGTCTCCTTCTCTGGAGACATTCAAGACCCACGTGGACAAGGTCCTCTGCAGCCTGCTCTGGGTGACCCTGCTTGGGCAGGGGGTTGGACTAGATGACCCACAGAGGTCCCTTCCAACCCCTACTATTCTGTGATTCTGTGATTGAGGCGTCACAGAAGATGAGCTATAACAAACACCACGCTTCCTTAGGATGGCAGCTCTGATTTGGGGTTTTTTTTTTCTCTTGTTTCCTTCGCAGGAAGAAGGCATCGTGAAGGAGATAGACATCAGTCATCATGTGAAAGAAGGTTTTGAAAAAGCAGATCCTTCTCAGTTTGAGCTGCTGAAAGTATTAGGACAAGGTTCATACGGAAAGGTAATTTTAATGCCATCTAATCACCTAGCTTGAAAATGTCATGTTCTTTCTTAGAGTTCATTTACACTGGTAACATCCATTTGTAAATTATATTGTAAAGGTAAATAAGCAAGCCCAAACCCCTGCTATCTTCATTTTAATAATGTTTTTGTCTTTTAGCTGGATTACTTTATATAAAACAGTTGATGAGACAGTGCTTATGGCTCTGGACCTGGACTAATGAGCACTAGTGAGCAGTAGTAAGCATCGTTGTTAATGAAATTAGGCACCAACCCCCCCGTTTCCAACCTGCCCACCATGGAGGGGAGCATGCTGCTGCTGCTTAGTTGGGGGATGTAAAGAGGGACATCCAATGCCTTAAAGAAGTTAGCTGCCCAGTTCCTGCTGAGGGAAGATGGGCTCCAAGCACATTTCAAAGTCCCAGATTGCTCTTTAGGTCACACTCAGAGGACTGGGCGCTTTGCTGGGAGGATCCTGGAGTCAAATCCCAGTGCTGAAGAGAGCAATCGTTGCGACAAGAGGGAAAATACCTGCCTGACTGACCACGAGCTAATTTGTGTAGAAGCAACATTTTGATCTGAAGTCCAAGGCGTTTCTTAATCTCAAAGGCAATTCTTCTTCAGCAGGATTTGTCAGCTAGAAATGCGAATGGGAAGGAAAGATGGGGAGAAATAGGGAGGAGTCATTCAGTCTTAAACTCTTTCCATGGTATGAATAAAAAAGACTTTGAAACCTGTGGAACAGTGAGCCTAATTTGCAAGCTGAGCAGATGACACCACGCTGTGTGGTGCGGTTGATCCACCTGAGGGACGAGATGCCATCCAGAGGGACCTGGACAATTTGGAGAAATGGGGCCCATGTGAACCTCATGAAGTTCAACAGGGCCAAGCGCAGGGGTCCTGCACCTGAGTCGGGGCAATCCCCAGTATCAGCACAGGCTGGGGGATGGAAGGGATGGAGAGCAGCCCTCAAGAGAAGGATTTGGGGATGCTGGGGGACAAAAAGCTGGACATGACCCAGCAGTGTGCACCCATGAGTCTCTGGGGATGCAAACCCCTTGGTTTTCAAGTTGTTCATCTGAGGCCTAAATAGTTTCTTGCAGGATTAAAGATGCCTTTGGTGTCAGAGGGAGCGCTCTCAACGCTCGTGAAAGTCACAGGGCTTTCCAGGCCGGGATTTGGGCGACATACCTGTTGCTCCAGCTAAGGGAGTTTTGCTAGTTCGTGTATTAATAACATGAGGTGTTTGCATGCATATCAAACTAGAATTTTGAAAGTCATGCTCAGTTGCGTGCCTGTGCTATTCTGACAAACTGGTAGAGTATTGTGGCCAGCAGGTCGAGAGAGGTGATTCTGCCCCTCTACTCTGCTCTGGTGAGACCTCACCTGGAGTCCTGCGTTCAGCTCTGGAGCCCTCAGCACAAGAAGAACATGGAGCTGTTGGAGCGGGTCCAAAGGAGGGCTACAAAAATGGTCCGAGGGCTGGAGCACCTCTCCTATGAGGACAGGCTGAGAGAGTTGGGCTTGTTCAGCCTGGAGAAGAGAAGGCTGCGGGGAGACCTGATTGCAGCCTTTCAGCACTTAAAGGGAGCCGACAGGAAAGATGGGGACAATCTGTTTAGCAGAGACAGCAGTGACAGGACGAGGGGTAATGGTTTTAAACTAAAACAGGGTAGGTTTAGGCTGGATATAAGGAAGAAATTCTTTACAATGAGGGTGGTGAAACCCTGGAACGGGTTGCCCAGAGAGGTAGTGGAGGCCCCATCCCTGGAAACATTCAAGACCAGGTTGGACAGGGCTCTGAGCACCCTGATCTCGTTAGCAGTGTCCCTGCTCGCTGCGGGGCGGTTGGACTAGATGACCTCTGGGGGTCCCTTCCAACCCAAAACTTTCTATGATTCTATGATTCTATAGCTAATATAACCAGTCAGGTCAGCACTCCAAGACCGCTTGGTAGTTTCAGGAACAATGTGACTTTAAGAGTAATCAGAAGGACGACATCATTTTGCAATACAACGCATTTTCCTTTGTTCTGTTTCCTTTTTGGTGTGGTGATTATGTTGAAGTCCTCTGAAACAGCACACATTGTTCTTGAGTCATCTGTTTCGGAGGGAACGCAGACAAGTGCCCCATCCCGTGCCACAGGGAACAGCTGACTAGTGACTGGTAACCCAAACTGAGAATTTTGCTTGTGACAGCGATATGGGTAGTACAAGCTTTGCAAGATTACATGGCCGATAAAAGATTTCTAGAACTGCAGCCTAATAATTCTGCAGATGCAGCACGCTGTCCTGTTCTGTGTGCAGTACAGCCGAAAATCATCATCCTAAGGGTTTGGGGGGTTGTTTGTTGGATAAAGATTCTGTAGCTGTTTATATAGAATAATAATACAACTAGAAATCTAGCGTTTGGGCAAGCTTGCTTTTGCCTTTCTCCTCCCTTTCAACATCATGCAAAAATGAAATCTTTTCCTTGGGCTGGATAGAAAAATATCCCAGCGTTTCTCTGTTTAGCCAAACTTCTAAATGAATTGGCTTCCCATTAATGCTGGAGCAGCTGAGCTTAATTTGTCACGACCGTTAATGAAAAACACTTCAGAAAGCCTGACGTGTTCCTGTGGCATCCAGATGTCATCATCTGTTCTGCAGTTGTGAGCGCCGGAGGTCCCGGTGTGTTCGTCGCGCCGGGAAGCAGGAGCCGGGAGCGAGCGGCGCGTGTCCCATACGCACAGGGAACATCTTGAGAAGGAAAGTCTCACCAAAAAACATACCGGATCGTTTTGTAGGAGCGTCGTAGCTGCGATGCCGCCAGGCGCAAGAGCCTGGTTAAGGTGTTCAGAGAGAATTTACCCTTTTTTTTATTTTTCAGCTTCTCTGCCTGGTGGTTAAAAGTTGTTCTCCCTCCCCGCAAACCTTTTCCTCAAAGGGTGTTTGAGGAAAGCATAATGTGTTTGCAAGGGTTTTTTTTTCAGGAGGAAGAGTCTTTCAACTTGCAAATAACGTGCTGGAAACAGACTTCCTCCTTTCTTTTTTTGGCCTTTTATATGTTGGGTGGAGAGAGCGAACAAAGCGGCGTGGTTCCCGAACAGGCAATGAATGAAATAATTGCCACAGATTTTTGCAAGCCAACTAGACATTCAATAGTTACATGATTTCACCTAGCCTTTGTTAATTTATATATTTATAAGTCTATGTTATGTATGCGGGCATACATTTATTTCTGCGTTTGGCTTTCCTTCTGCTTCTGTCCAGTAACACCAGTGCTGGAAGCCAAAGAAGGGACACTGGTGGCTGGTGTCTCTGACCTCGGCAGAGAGAGTGGCTCCTGGGAGTCAGCTAGAGGACCCACTTATTTTATTTTCAGTCACTGAAACACTGAAAGTCTTCTAAAGACCAAACTGATTCCTTTGCTCGCCACCCCTCCAGTGCCCAGGTGCACGTAGGGGCAGAGGAGAAATAGTTGCATGGAGTAAAACATAAAAGGTACAATTTTAGCTACAATTTTATTTTATTTCAATTACAAATTTACACTGTCAGAAGATGTGGCGTAGGAGACTATAACAGGGAAAACTGTCTTTCTTGTAATAACTGGTTTGTTAATCAAAGGAGTTCTGCTTTGGGTTAAGTATGCACAAGCAGATTTTCAGCTGTATGAACTTTTTTTTGCTTCAGCGACATCCTAGGCAAGTCACCATTCCCAGCTTGTGGCGTAAATTGCATCAAACTGTTTTTTCTCCTTAATTTAATTGGTGGCAATAATGTTAAACCGCTCCGCATTCCTAAGCACAAACGAGACATAACCTTATTCATGTAAGGCTGGTCAGAATATGAAGAGATGTGCTCGCGTTAATTCCGACTATCCACCCGTGTTAATTGTAAAGGCAATCAATAATGTTGAATATATTTTCTCTGGGAGGGAGTAAAGGCTTAAAAGTGAAGATTTCCAGAGCTAGCTCAACCAATTGCAGGTGAAATAGATACGAAGCCCTTTCAGCTAATAATTTTCGTTAGATTTCCTGAACTGTGGCATCTGTTCCTCTATCAAACGCAGCAAGGCTTGTCCGTGGAAGTTCAGCACTCACCTACACAAGACGTCTGCTTTTTTACAGGTCTTTCTAGTGAGGAAGGTCAAAGGATCTGATGCGGGCCAGCTTTATGCCATGAAGGTGCTGAAGAAGGCGACTCTGAAAGGTAAGGGTTGGGACGGTGGCTCTATAACTGTGCTACTTTGTCGTTGACTTTTCTTGCCGTTTTTTGCGTCGCTGCTGTCTTACGGGACGTCAGAGCGCACAAATGTGTCTCTGCCACCCTTCAAAGTTCTGCCTCACTGTAGTGAATGCTCTGAAAAAATCAGACAGAAGAAATGTTGCCTAGATGGCGTGGGAGCAGGACAGCAGGGCGTCAGAGCTTTCCAGCTGCACGCTTGCTTCACTTTCTTGGTGTGGTCTCTAGGACTTCTGTTGGGCGTATATTAATTTGTATCGCCGCGGCAGTATCTTTCTTTGCTAACTAAACTGAAGTATTTTAAATAAGGATATTGCTGAGGTAGAACATGGCTCCTGCTGGGCAGAAAGGCCTTCCAGCTGGTGCTTCTCGCAGCGTGCCTGAAAACTCATGGGAGCGTATTTTCGAGTGCGAGGAGTTGCTCTGAGGTTGTTGAGATGATGGTGTTCTCTAGCTCTTGACTAGGCATGGTCGGTAGTAGGCTGGGGCCGACTGACTGGTGTTTAAAGCTGGTCATCCTCTTCTGGGGCCACGGGCTGCTACAGCCTCACTCACAGCAAAAAGGACTTTTTGGTAGAGCACAGGACTGAAAAGTAGAGTAGTTGTGGTCTCAGCTGCCCTGAAGTCCGTACTGTTTGTTCCTCCACAGAGTTGGGGAGATCCAGTCATCTGCTTCTTTCCCTGACCTAGAACTGTAGACTGGTTTTTTCCCCTCAAAAGCCTGAGACTTTTTGCAGAGAAGGTGGACAATGTTCATTTTGCCCAGAGCAGCTCTTTCTTGGACAATGTGGCTTTGCACAATGCAGTATGGGGCCAAAATTTCTATCCTGATGTGAAGACAGATCATTCTGAGATAGTTCTGGTGACTTCAAAATCCAGATTGCTTTAGCGTGCCGCAATGTGGGGAGCCGAAAGAAGAACGAAGCTACCTGTGATTGCGAGGTGGAGTTAGAGCGGGTGGTGGCAGGCAGACACAGCACCTCCTCCAAGTACTCAGCGAGATGGGGGAGCGGCAAACCAGGTATTTACACAGGCCCTTCCCTTAGCAAAGCCTCCTCGAAGGAACGTTGGTTTGAAGCAATGCTGGCGTGCTGCTCTTGTTGTTTGGGATGCAGATGGGGAAGTTTGTTCTGGCAGGACAGCGTGGTGTAAATAACCACTTGGATAGTACTGGGTGTAATACGTCAAAAGCAAAAGGTCAGGCCTGTGTACACAGTACGTAGAACAGCGTGATTCTCCGGCTTCTCAACCAAGAGCAGGACCGTGAAGTGCCCAGACCCAGCTGAGCCTTCCCACCAGGAAAGCCATCTCTTGCCAGGCATGGTGTCTGAGGAAGGACTGTGTGACCCCTCTGATGTCAAGACATGACACAGATTTATTTCTGTTTCTTTTGACAACCCAGAACTTTCACCCAGAGTGAAAATGGGGTATTTCTTCTTTTTTACAACTCTGAGATGTGTTGGGCTGAAGCGGCTTTGGAGAGGGGAAGGGTTCTGCATTCCCCGAACACATGGTTGTTGCTTAATACTTGATAGCTAAATTTGTAATGTTAGATTCAGCTGGGAAAAAAAAAAATCATTATTATGGATTTTTAAGAAATGTCAATATTTAGGTGGTGATTTTAAACTACCCAAACTGTTCCGTCACATTTCTATTCCATCAAGAGCAGGCGCCTCTGTCCTTGCAGTTCCTCGGTTCGTCGTAGCACGGAGCCTCTGCCTCTCTCCTCCCTCGCCATCACAGCAGGCTGTTTACTGTTTTCTCGAGCGTGGGTTGCCAGATCCGCAAGTCGAGGCTACTTTGTGATTTCTCTGGGTTGCACTTCTCTCCCGTTCAGACCACCTACCCCTCTGACCGGTAGCTCTGGATTTCCCATTAATCTCAAGAGAATTGGCACATTAGTAGGAACTAATGTGTCCACACTAGTTTCTACAAATGAGTTAAACGTGACAGCTAGTTAAGTCAAAGTACAAAAAATGAAGGCAAAACCCCATTGGCACAGGGCAAGCGAGAAGATCAACAATGAGGATTGCTGTCAGGGAGCTTCAGGTGCTGTCTGACTGTCCTTGTCACTGGTGTCCATCTGGGATTATTATTCCTAATGCTTTGGTTAACTGAGCAAGAATCCTTGCCAGTATGGTCTTCACCAAATCTGAACTGTGATTTCTGCTTATTTAAACTCTCACAGAATCACAGAACACCTTTGCAAGCAAATATTAACCCTTTTTGGGGGGTCCAGGCACCTAAAGACTTTTAGGCACTTAAATGCCTTCCAAGAGTGAGACTTTTGCCTTTCAGAAAGTCATTAGAGAACACTCTTGGATACCATCCTAAACTGTTGCTTTCATGTCTTCGTTACACTCTGCTTTTTTTTTTCCCTTGAAAATCAGATTTTTAGATTAAAAAATTGAAAGAAAATGAAGTAAAGTTGGTTTACATGTTTAAAAATTTACAGATATATATGGTGAGTCCTGACTGCCTGGCCTGAATGCACTGAGACGGAAGAAACAGAAGGAGAACAGGGTCTGTTTAGTCTGTGTAGACGTGTGCCTTGTATCCAGTAGGGAAGCTGGGACAGAGGGAAAGGGCAGGCTGCTGATTTGGATCCACTCGGTATTTCTCTCAAGGTGTCTTGGGCTCCGTCGGCTTTAGGGATGTGCTTCGGGATTCCGTGAACAGGAGCCGTTAGGATCGCTTGCGGCGTAAGCCTCATTCAGCACCAGGGAAGTGCCCGTAAATCCCCGCCGGGCTGCTGTGCTGGAGCGTCAGGGCTGCCTCTGGAGCTGGGAAATCAAAGTGCCATCCCTCCAGGAGACAGGCAACCTTGCAGGAAGCAGCGTGAAGCCAGAATTGCCTGATATAACGCTTATGAGCTTTGTAAGCATCGGAGCGATGATCTAGCGAAGGTGATGTGATGGGTCACAGATTCACAGAATCACAGAATGGTAGGGGTTGGAAGGGACCTCTGTGGGTCACCCAGTCCAACCCCCTGCTGAAGCAGGGTCAACCAGAGCAGGCTGCAGAGGACCTTGTCCAGGCAGGTCCCAGGGAAGCAGTTTGCCTCTGCCCATCTTGTTGGTGATGGGCCGTGTAAATCGGAGCTCTGGAAGCTGTCTGACCCTGGGAACGGAGAGAGTCTCTGCGTTTCTGCTCGCGGGGTTTCGAAACGCTGATCTGCTTCGTCAGAAGCTCTGAAGTGCTTTGCAGTGTGTGATCCCCTCAGCCTGAGCCAGCGGGCTCACGGCTTCACTGCGGTGCTGAGGGCGTGCGGTGGTGACAGATGCAGCAGGCGGTGAGAGCAGCTCCAGTGACTCCCAGAGAGCTTGTGGCGTTCTCAGAATAGTAGGGGTTGGAAGGGACCTCTGTGGGTCATCTAGTCCAACCCTCCTGCTGAAGCAGGGTCACCTACAGCAGGCTGCACAGGACCTTGTCCAGGCGGGTCTTGAATATCTCCAGAGAAGGAGACTCCACAACCTCCCTGGGCAGCCTGTTCCAGGGCTCCGTCACCCTCAGAGGGAAGAAGTTCTTCCTCATGTTCAGCTGGAACTTCCTCTGCTTCAGTTTGTGCCCATTGCCCCTTGTCCTGTCGCTGGGCACCACTGAAAAGAGCTTGGCCTCATCCTCCTGACACCCACCCTTCAGATATTTAGAGGCATTTTGAAGGTCCCCTTGCAGCCTTCTCTTCTCCAGGCTGAACAAGCCCAGCTCCCTCAGTGTCTCCTCCTAGGAGAGATGCTCCAGTCCCCTCATCATCTTCGCAGCCCTCCACTGGACTCTCTCCAGTAGCTCCTCATCTTTCTTGAACTGGGGAGCCCAGAACTGGACACAGTACTCCAGATGGGGCCTCCCCAGGGCAGAGTAGATAGGGAGGAGAACCTCCCTCGACCTGCTGGCCACACTCCTCTTAATGCACCCCAGGATCTCATTGGCCTTCTTGGCAGCCAGGGCACACTGCTGGCTCATGGTCAACCTGTCGTCCCCCAGCACACCCAGGTCCCTCTCCACAGAGCTGCTCTCCAGCAGGTCCGCCCCAGCCTGTACTGATGCATGGGGTTGTTCCTCCCATGGCTCTAAAATGTAAAGATCATCATGGTTGGCATGTGCTCAGCCACAGAGCAATGCTCTTGGGTCACCATCTGCATCTTTCCCGTTCGTATGCAAGCTCTGTGGGCCAGGAGTCACGGAGCAGATCTCCAGCTTTGTGCTGAGCTGCAGAACGTGCCAGCTTTGCCCATCACAATTTAGGAGCAAGTTGGAATTAGTAGCGATCATCCAAGGAAGCAGAACTTTCTTTTGTCCCATGGGAGTTTTGAAAATGAAAGCTGGAAGATTTTCAACTCTCAGTGCTTCGAGGTCACTGTTGGGCTGTGGTTTTACTGGGTCTTTACAAGGCTTCTTGCGTCAGATCATTTCTTTCTTCCTCCCCTAAAAGGTTAGCTTTTCTAGGACTTGTTTTCTGAAAGAGGAAGGGTTATGGTACATTAGAGAGCTCCCTTAGGTTGTTTCTAATGGACTGTGGAGAACAATGCGTTCATATATTATAAGGAAAACGAACTGTGTTAGGAAACTAGCTCGTTGTGTGTCAGCAAATATTACAGAGCATCCTAGCCTGGATATCTAGCAGACTTGACAGGTCAAAGATGAGAAAGAGCATTGCTGGAAGTTTATTTTCATAGCATTAGCTAAAGAGCATTGAGTTGTGTTCATCAAGATCGTAGCTTCTGGGTTAGTTACTTAATACTCTTTAGTGACTCTGTATGGTGTTTGGATTCAGGTTTGGATGAGAAGGGAAAACTTTTGCCCATAAATATAAAGTAAGCATGCATCACTTTCAGATTTTATTCTCTATTAAGCCATTGCACGATGTCCTGATTAAATTACAGCCTCTTCACAATGCCAAGTGCATCATGACGATCCTGTTATCGGGCAAAAATTCCCACCATTAAGACATTCAAGAAACGAACTCTGAATATTAAAAATGCTCTCTGCTTTGTAGCAAGGGAGCATTTTGCCTAGTTTCTTTTTACAGAGAAGTGTGTTGTTCCTCCTAGAGCTTTTCAAACCAGAGAAAATTCAGCTTTCTCTTCATGAAAATTTTGACTGTTGAGTTCTGTACAGGGTCACCTTGTTAACAGTGTTGCTCAGCTTGCTAGATAGCAAGTTCATATTTCCGTGAGGAGGACACAATTATTAAGTCTTTTGCAAAATACTGGTAAAAATTGTAGTCAGTCTCCCTATCTTTCTCCCTGTCACGAAGCCAGACTGATTCGCATAGGAGCACACATTTCTGCACTTGTCGTAGGCGCTGTAGGTGAATGCAGCAGTATCGCCCAGCCCCTCCCTGGCCACACGTTTGTTCCAGTACAACTCTGTTATTACAGTAGTATCAAAATATAGCTCACTGCATGGCCGTGTGTTCATTTGGAATGTAGCTTCAGTAGCATGTTGCCGCCTGAAATAGCTTTGTTTTGTTCTCCCGAAAGAGTGCACAGGACAGGACTCACAAGCAAACCCCAGCTTTCTCCATGAGAAGTTCACTGGAGTAGCAGAAACCGAGAGAGTCCAGCGGAGGGCTACGAGGATGATGAGGGGACTGGAACATCTCCCCTACGAGGAGAGGTTGAGGGAACTGGGCTTGTTCAGCCTGAAGAAGAGAAGGCTGAGAGGGGACCTTATAAATGCTTACAAATATCTGAAGGGTGGGTGTCAGGAGGATGGGGCCAAGCTCTTTTCAGTGGTGCCCAGCGACAGGACAAGGGGCAATGGGCACAAACTGAGGCACAGGAAGTTCCGTCTGAACAGGAGGAAGAACTTCTTCCCTCTGAGGGTGACGGAGCACTGGCCCAGGCTGCCCAGGGAGGCTGTGGAGTCTCCTTCTCTGGAGATATTCCAGACCCGCCTGGACAAGGTCCTGTGCAGCCTGCTGTAGGTGACCCTGCTTCAGCAGGAGGGTTGGACTAGATGACCCACAGAGGTCCCTTCCAACCCCTACTTTTCTGTGATTCTGTGATTCTGATTCTGTGATGGGAGTCCTAGCATCTGACGGCGCCGGTGCTTTGGCTCGGACTGGGCTTTTGAAGCAATTCTTCCAGTCATCCCCCGTTTGCCGTGCCTCGGTTTGCTGGGCACAGCAGTTTCAGAGCACATGAGCTTGGTTCGCTCCTGATGGTACTAAACCAGGAGCACACCCCGTGTCCTCCAGCCTCTTCTGGGCATTCAGGCCAGGGGACAAAGTGTGGCATCAAGTGTGGGGCAACCTCTGGTCCCAGCACCCACTGCTACTTGCCATAGATTGCCGGATGCACCACACTGCTTGCTAGTGCAGCCATGGGTTTAAACCAAAGTTTCAGAGTTTGCTACGAAGACACTGAGTGCACCTGGGTTTGAGTTTTTCACTAGCTGCAGCACAGAGCTGTCTTAAATTTTGCCATCTTTTTGCTGAATTAATATGCCCACGCCCTTAGCTTCTAATGCTTGAGCAGTTCCATGGGCCCTGTTCGCAGGAGCTGGAAGTGTTGGGTTATTCAGGTGTTCATGTGATGATTCCCGGCAGAACACAAAGGAGATTCAAATCTGGAGTCAGAGAGACCGCGTGCTGAAAAATCTGCTGATTTCTTTGGCAGAAAGAATGTCTCCTTCACCTGTGATCAAACGATACAGGTTTGTTCTAAATGTTTGTTGAGTCACACTCCTCTGTCATTGAAATACAGAAAGAACAACTTCTTTAAAGTTCCTAAAAAAGCGGCAGCTCTTGCAGGTTGCATCTGACTGTGTTTTTTTCAGTAGTCCATCATGCTCGTTTCATTTTTGATAGTGAAAAGCAATTTTCCAAATCGCCTTGTAATTTTCAGTCAATTTGCCGTCTGCCTCTGTAAAGTTTCAATTGATCGTGCTGTGCTCGATGCAATGAAGAAGCAGCAATGGAGACTGCAGGTCCTGAAGGGGCCATCAGTAAAAGGCTTTCAGACCCAAATTCATTCTTCAAAGTCCTCATAGTAGAGTTGATCAAGGGCTTTCATTACTGCTTGCTTTCCCCTGGATTATTCTTTTCGTTGTATTCATTGCAGTGTATAGCTAATGACGGCTCTTTGCAGTCCTTCCCAAATCGGTTGTCACTTTACAGAAAAGACTTCACTTGATGTTTTTTATTGTCAAGCAGCAGGTTGCTGTTAGTTGCTTTTGGTGTAGTTTCAGGAATTGAGAGACTACCCGGACAGTTCTCTTGAAGTCGCAAGTGAAATGTTTATGCAGTTTGACAAAGGCAGTGCAATTCCAGTTTATCTGTAGAAAACCCGCTTCTACGAGGAAGGACTGGGAGTTGCAGTGGCCTTTGTCACAGCTGAAGCTGTTCGTTCACATCCTCTCCGCTGAGAACAGTTTCCTCTCAGCAGTTTTCTTCCACATCTTGACGACTGTTACCGTGTTTGGCCTTCATTTTCTGTAGACCGAGGATCTTTCATCTTCCTTTCCTTCCTTGGAGTTCATTTCTTCTAGCTGGGTTAGAAGAAGACTTAGTTTTGTCAGCGCTAGGTAAGTCATGGGATCTGCTCTGGCTGTGTGCTCCAGATCGCAGGTCCTCTGTGAATGCTTTGTTACTACAGTAGTAGCGATGCCCCTGCTCTACCAAGCAGATTGTTGAACAGTCAGGTTTTTTAACTGAACAGATAAAAATGTCCTGCTGCAAAGATGCCTGAGTGGTCGTATGGTTGAGATGTTGAATGGTTGTTCCTTTGAGAAGTCCCATTCAGAGAAAGTCCCTGGGAAGAGCCAGCCCCTGGGCAGCAGTGTTTGTAACACGGCTCTTCTTTGCATTGAAGGTTGAGACAGCAGCATTTCTGGAGAGCGTTTTTGGTTCCTCGTGGTTGCCCGCAGCTGTCAACCTCCATTCCCCTTCTCTCGTGTGTTTAGCTTCAGAATTAACCAGAACATCGGTGGGCAGGGCGTACCCAGGCCAGTCTGACTTTACCAGCGATAACGTGATGCTGGTCGCTGTTTTACCTTGCCTGCCACCCTCCTCCTTCTGCCTTTCTGGCTGGCGTCCCGTAGGCCAAATGGGAATCATCAACTGAAAGGCTGCTTTTCTGGGTTTTTTTGGCTTGGTCACGGGGTTTGGATTTTTTGTGTGTCTTGTTTATCTTGTGCTGTCTTTAAGGAGCTTTGTAAGCTTACTCTTTGCTCGTAATGCTTCTAATTTTAAGTAAACCCGCTGCTGAGAAAGAGAAGCTGTTGCTGGCAAGCCATCGAGTCAGCTGCGCAGCACGTGGAAGGACCGCCGGAGCCTTTTAATCCTGCCCGCTGCCCCAGAGCTTGCTGTTGGTGCCACGAGGCTGCAGAATTACAGGAAGAGAAAAATTGCCCTTTTGGCAAATACAGGCTCGAATGCATTTAGTCTTCGTCTCCGTTGAATTTGTGTTATGTGATCTGTTCCTTAATGGCAAGCTGTGTCTGGTATAGGGGCTGGTACCTCAGTTGAGGAGTTACAAGACCTTGGCTCCGCTCACATCTCTGCCGCTGGCCTGCTGCATAAACATAAACCAGCTACCATTGCTGCTGCTCTTCATCTCTGTACCTGTAACGTTAATTATGCCAGCCTCCTCTTCACAGTGCTCAATGTCACAGAATCATAGAATCATGGAATCATTAAGGTTGGAAAAGACCTCTAAGATCATCAAGTCCAACCTCCAACCCAACACCCCCATGCCTGCTAAACCCTGTGCTGAAGTGCCCCGTCTACACGTAACGGCGATGTTATCAACACTCTTCCCCACTTCAGTGCAATCTGCTGCGTTTCGGAATTGAATGGCTGAAGAGTCCCAAACAAGAAATTGTTCGGAAATGTCTCTTCTGAATAATGCATTGACTGTCTGAAATAATCAGAGCTATGAATCAACTGTACTTTTGCATAAATTTGTCGTTGTAGTGGAAAGCTAAACTGGAAATACAATAGCTCAATATCCCTGGGGATTTTTCACCTCCCTGGTGGACTCTGCAGGTCTTTGGCTGGGGTACAAACCCATTATCTATCTGAAAAGCATTTGTTTGTGCTGTTCACTGAACAAGTTGTGCCAGTTGGAGCAGCCAACATAATTACATTTAACCATTTGCAGCCGCCTGCAGCCGCAGTGTGTGTATGGTTGGTTGGAAACCCAATCCATAAGCATCCTCTGGGAGCCGCATCCCTCTGCTTTTACCAGTTACTGTAACACAACCAAAAACTGTTGGATGAGGACGGATCAGCAGAGAGGTTGGCGCTGCCGCTTGATGCCGTTGCAAGGCAGAGCGATGGCAGTGGGGAGCGGGTCGGTAGCGCTGGCAACGGTTTGCCTGGCCACGCTGCGGCTGGACCGCTTGCAGACCTGCACTGGACATCTGGCCAGATGTTCTGTGCCCAGCCGTGGCTGGATGGGTGCTGGCACCCGGCTGGCTCGCCGTAGCAGTTAGGCGGCATGGCGTGAGGGACCACCATCTGGGACTTGGTTCAACGGAAACGGAGTTATTCTCTGTGTTTTTATACTCTTCGTGTGGGTTACACGTGGTAGTTACGGCTTCCTCGTGGCTGTAGGGTTTACTCCGAGTTGGAGGTTGTGATGATGTTCAGGGAGAGCCCAGCCGTCAGCATCAACGACAGCCTCTCCTTGCTATGTTGTCCACAGCATTTTCTGTCTGAACGCACCGTAATCGGCACACTCGAGAGCTTTCCATGGCGCAGTAATTTAGCTGACATTTTCTCAGCAGCAGTAGCTTATTTTTTGTATATTTGGGCAAAGCCTGAATTGCTCAGGTAATTGCACTGTGCCTGTGGTCGTCTTTCAGACTTCATTTGTGCTGTGACCCAGTTGCTGTTTAGTGGAGGATTGTCATCAGCAGCACCTCAGTCAGAGCTGCCTTTCAGGTTCAGGTTCATGGCATTGTGCTCCTGTATAGCTTTTGGCAATGCAGAGCAATTCAATTTTGTTTTCATTATGCATACAATAAGCTATACAATGTAAAATATTAATGTCCTACATCTAGGCAGGATGTAAATACATGCAGGTGCTAACTTGACCCGTGCGTCCTATCAGAAGAAAGAAATATTTTCAAATGTACGTTTAGAAAGGCTGGTTTGTATTTTTGCTTTTACATGGTGTTCCCTACACTTGGGTTGCCTTTACCACGTGCCTCTGTCTCCTAGAATACTTGCCTGCTTCGGGACGTGGTTTAGCAGGTGTGGGGACCTTATAAATGCTTACAAATATCTGCAGGGTGGGTGTCAGGAGGACGGGGCCAGACTCTTTCCAGTGGTGCCCAGCGACAGGACAAGGGGCAACGGGCACAAACTGAAGCAGAGGAAGATCCAGCTGAGCAGGAGGAAGAACTTCTTCCCTCTGAGGGTGATGGAGCCCTGGCCCAGGCTGCCCAGGGAGGTTGTGGAGTCTCCTTCTCTGGAGGTATTCAAACCCTGCCTGGACAAGGTCCTCTACAGCCTACTGTAAGTGACCCTGCTTCAGCAGGGGGTTGAACTAGATGACCCTCAGAGGTCCTTTCCAAACCCTACCATTCTGGGATTCTGTGATTCTGTGATTTGCGCTCTGCCTGGGAGGAGTACGGCTCGCTGAGTGGTTGCTGGAAGGGCCGGTGGCCGCGGCGCCGGGTGGTCCTGGGGGAGCCGCGTCACCCCCCGACCTCCGGCGATCCCCTGCAGGGTGATGGCCGCAGCGATCCGAGGCGCACGATAAGGCTGTTTGAGATCTCAGAATTAGGAGCCGTGTGTGCAAGCTGAACTGCTCATGGTTATTCTTCACAGGGTTTTCAAGTCGCTTCCCAACGCAAATGTTTAGTTTCTGATTTTTTTTTTTTGCTTTGCTGGAATATTCTGACATAACACTACACGCATTAACCTTGGTACAAATGACGGCTCTGTTTCGGTCGGTCTCCCAAACGCTTGTGTGTGGTAGTGAAATCTGGAAGGTGGTTTTTTTTTTTCAAAAATTTTGCTTTATTGAGGTGGAGTCACTGCAGCACCGGAGCAGACGGTGAAAGATGCCGTCTCATTCCCCTGCAGCCAGGGCAGGCTATTTTTTGCTGAATCATTACTTAACTTTTGCTGTTCGGTTTTGCTTTAAAATGTGCCAAGTGGCGAGGCTTCGAGCCCAACCCTTCGCTCTGCTCCACAGGGGTTATCCGCTTAGTTTGCCTGACACAGCCTACATCTCCTCTTATGCTGTTTTGCTTACCTCTGCCTATTTATATTCCTTTCTTTCCTTTTATTTTGATGAGTAATTCTTCTCTGCCCTTCGTGTTTACATCCTTTAAATATTTATCTGCCCTCCTGCTGTCTCCCCTTAGTCATTGCGGCATACGGTTTATGTTTAACTCTCGGTCACCCCATGGCATCGGAAGAAGGAAGATCTCCTCTTCAGTTACGTGTCCTTTTAGCATTCAAGCAGTGACGTAGATTTTCAGAGCTGCATACAGGGATGGAAGTGTAGATTGTGAGACCCTATTAATGTCAACAGAGGGTTTACTACTGACTGTTTTAGGGCCATGTTATCACCCGGAGGCTCTCTGAACAGTCCTATCTTCCACCAGGCTCCCCGTACGGTGGTGGAGTCCAGGCTGAAGAAGCATTTGCGATTGTCTGAGCACTCTGTTTCTCTCCTCGCAGGAGAAAACACCCGATCAGCCTTTTTTTCTGGTTCTTTGTGTGGCCAAGGCTTGCTGGTTGCAAAGCTGCAGTCGGTCTGTCTGTAGCGGCACGAGACAACGCTTATCCTCAGGCTCTAATTTAGGAACTAACCTTGCCTTGACTTCACACCCCGCTGGCTGGTGGGACTGTCGGCTTCCTCGGTGACAGACAGCCATCTCGCAGATGCTCGTTTATTTTTATGAGGCAAACATATCATCGGAGCTATATTAAGCCTGTCTGCGTAGCAACTCGGGGCCTGGGCAAAGCAAAGGGTGGATTTGCCTCAATGTTGACAACAGACACCATAGATTTCTTGACATATTTGAAATCTAGATTCCTGTCTATTTGATGGGCACGTAGCTCAGAGGGCTGGAGTGCAGGCAACCTGATAAACCGCGAGGACAAGGCACACAAATAGAAGCTGTCTCAGGGCTTTTTATCTCCTAAATCAACTGAAAGTCCTCATTTTTGGATGATAAGCCACTAGGCCGCCTTCCTTAGTGATGCCAGAAATATACTCGCTACCCATTGTACAAACCAAAATACTTGGAATTTAGTAACTGAAATGCTCATCCAAAACATTTTGTTGGAGCAAGTTGGATTGGGTTGGATTGGCTCTGTGTTGACCACCTCCAAGCAGCCTAATGGGAGAAGTGTTTCGCGTGGGGTTGCTGCATAGCTGGGGGTGAATGGGGACGTTGGCCCCGGACTCCGTGAGCGACCCATCTGAACCCTCCCCTCCGAGCAGCGCTCCTCTCCCTGCCCAGCCCCGCAGCCCTGTGTGACCCGTGGGAGAGCTGAGCTGTCGAACCCCTCTCCCGTTAGCCCCATCGCAAAAACATTATTTCATGCTGTCGTATCATTACCCTACATTTGGAGGACATGGGGTTGGGTTTTTTTGCTTTAAAATTCCTGGTGTGCTCAGCGAACATGTTTTTTCCGAAGCACCCATAAATCCTCTTTTTTATTATTCCATATACTTCTGAATGTGTATTACTATTGATAAAGATTCAATGTACGTTTTCTGGTCTATCCACAGGAACAGGATTGTTGAGTGAAATTTTTCTTGAAAAAACATTGGTACTAAGCAGAATGCTTCAGTTTGATGGTGTATCTTTTAAAAAAATATTTTATGGTTATAATACTATGTAATATAGTATAATACTAATACATATTAATATGGTAATATAATACTGTTTAAGAAATAATGGATCAAAAGTAAATTAAACCCCTTAACAAAACAGTACTTTGATGCACCCCAAACAATTTTTCACAATTTAATTTTGGCAAAACTTGCTGCATTTAGGCTTTTTGTTCCAATTCAGATCAAAAGCCACAGCAAAAACAGCTTTGAAAATGTCCAAAATTACAAGTTTCAAGCAGCGCCACAGAAAACATTTACCAGGATTAGTTCAGCCTATGAGGAAAACCACCATGGTGGCAAAGGAGAGCATCCCAGTACAGAGGGTTAATACCGAATTTCTGCTCCTTCCAGGAATTCCCACTAATATTATATAAAAGATCGTAGAATCACAGAATCATTAAGGTTGGAAAAGACCTCCAAGACCATCCAGTCCAACTGTCAACCCAACACAACCATGCCTGCTAAACCATGTCTTGAAATTGTTGGTCTTGTCCGTAAACATCCCAGCTGGACCCGGCGGAAGGTTCCAGCCTGTGCCATTAAACTGAATTATTGGGGCTGAAATAACAAAACCGAAGGGGCTTGGGTGGCCTTTGGATCGCTCTCGGGCAGGGGCAGCTTGCCCTGAGCCCATGTCCAGGCCAGGGAATCAGCCGTTGCTCAAAGATCCTGGAGGAGAAGAAACTTCCCATTCAGTACAACTGGCTTTGTGGGCCCGGAGAGATTAATTAAAGGGAGCAATATTTTCTCTGCAGAAGGCTGGCAGAGGAGGGAAATGTCTTTGCATTTTCACTATTGAGCCAGTAATGGCTCCCAATACTTTTTAATCCTGAAAGTTGTATTTTCGCCTTTGGTGATACGCTGCAGAACGTCTTTGTGGCGAATACCAAAGCACAGACAGTTCTCACACTTCCAGGGTAAGGGAAGACACAAACTTTATTCCGCCCTGCCTGTAAAACCCACGGAGCAGGTGTGGTTTAAGAGCAAAGGACAGCTCGAAAAAACATTGGTAGTAAGCAGAACGCTTCAGTTTGATGGTATATTTTTCAAAAATAGTAATAGTAGTTATAGTAATATAATGAATTAAATGAATGGTTATTTCTGTTACAATAAGAATATCTGACATATATCAATAGTTCTCTCAATTTATATGAGCAGATGAAATAATTAAGATAGACACTGAACATGTTAATCTGTACCTTTTCATTCATGGAAAAGGGTCATTCTGAAAGAAAATTAGACAGCCTATGCGAAGAAAGGAAGCTAGTGAAGCCAAAAAGCCAGTTTAAAACCAAGCCCCACAGTTTTGAAAATCAGCATATTAAATAATGGAAAGCGCACGTGTTCGGACGGCATTACGTGACAGTCTGCCAGATGGGAACCCTCGAGGGCACAAAGAATGTGTCTTGGGATCCTGCTGCTTCTTGTGTGTCCAGGTGTATGGGTCTGAGCTGATAAGAGTGAAGTCAGTCTTTGAAAACCCTATTAAAATTTCTGTTAGTTTTCCCTGTCTTGCTTAGAATTCTCCATTCTAGTGAGCACGCAAAGCGGAGTTGATTAAGGCACGGTGGGCTTCAAGCTTAAAAGGGAAGCGGTGAAACTCGTTGCCCTGTGAGACCTGGCAGCTCCTGGACGTCTGGATCGTGTCCAGCTCGAGAAGGACAAGAGAAGAACAATTTCTTTGCTGCGCCTGTTGACTTGGCAGCACAGCAATAGCAAACGCGTGGGGAACGCTCATTTCATGCCGAAATGCCCCACGGGTGGGGAACGTGGGGCTTGGTGCTGCCGCTCCCGAGCCGACGAGAGAGCTGGAGTCTGGCAGGAGACACCAGAGAGGTTTGATGGAGAAGTTCCAACCCTCCTTGGGCTGTAGGTGAGAGTAGGATTGAGGACTATATGGACCTGCAGATCTTTTCTCTGTTGGATTCTTGTAGGTTGGAACTACATTTTAAATAGTTATTTTGCGAGGAAAGGCCAACTGTCCCATAATTGTTTGAAGCTTTTCTTTATTGAAAAAACCATATGAAACAGCCACCAGTTTCTCCCTTCAGGCCATCATAATTTCCTGAGCTCCTGATGAGTGGTGTTCACTGGGACCTCTGACTTCTAAGGCCAGCCCTCTTATTTGGTTGTCATTTTGCAATTATGCCTACTCCTAGAGCATAGGTAATTATTGCCTGTCAGCAAGAGTTAATATTGAAATTGTTGCTGTTGCCTGCAATAGTAATAATGATAATAATAATAATTATACATCTGTTCAACTGAAGCAAATATAATAAAAAATAGGACTGTGTTGCAGCAGAATTCAAGAAACTAATATATTGCTTCATGGATCATTTGACAGGATATCACATCCACTAAGGTAAATAAATTTAAAGAAAACATCTGCTTTACATAGCAAAAAAAAAAGCTGACCCAGGTGCCGCTCTGCAGAGGTGTTGAAGGTCTTTGGTTTTGCACAAGCCGTGGCCAGATGTGTTTCCAGCTGCAGGTTTTGGCTTTTGGGAGGAAGGTCCGTGCTAGCAAACGGCAGCTTTCCCTGCTCTTCATCAAGCCCTTTATGAGTTTGTTTTTAATGGCGTTAGAGAGAACTGATTTCTGCGATTGTGAAGGGTGTAGTTCCGACTTTGCTGGTGTTGTACATCGCCATAGGATTGGGCTTCTTGGGCATCATTGCCCACCTGCAGCTGGCAGACCTTGGCGGGGATGGGTTCACCTGGGAGCTGCGCGCAGGCACCTCTGCGTGTGTTCGGTTGGTCCGGTTCTGTTCAAAAACACACAAAAATTGAAATGTCACCTCTACGTCAGGACATGCGGCTGGTACGCTTGTCCCAGTGCTCTGCCGGGCAGGACTTCTCTAATGACGGGGTGGAACCCACGGGATCATTTCAGCCAAAAATGTAAAACGTGCTTAAGTCCCTGGAGCATCTGCGGGAATTTTTTGGCCGAGGAGAGAGCTCCGAGCTGGTGTCCCAGTGGGGGGGAGGTGGGAACTGGAACAGGCTGCCCAGGGAGGTTCTGGAGTCTCCTTCTCTGGAGAGATTCAAGACCCGCCTGGACAAGGTCCTCTACATCCTACTGTAGGTGACCCTGGTTCGGCAGGAGGGATGGACTAGATGACCCACAGAGGTCCCTTCCAACCCCGACCATTCTGTGATTCTGTGATTCTGGGGTCCGCAGGCGCCGGGGGCTCGGCCGGGCAGGAGGGAGCCCACCCAGCAGCACCCGCCGAGCTGGGAGCCGCTGCCGGGAGAGCTCCGCTCACCGCTCTGAGGGTTTGTTGTCAGCGGAGTCAGCACGTCCCAGAAACCTGTGCTTGCTGCTGATAGCTCCTGTATGACTTTTTTTTTAATTTTCTTTCTTATTTTTGGTAACGTTAGACTTCATCAGCCTGTCCTTTCATTCTCCTTGCTGGAGAACTGAGCAGAGGGACTTCAGAGGGATATTGCGAGATTTAATTAACTTTTCCAAACATTTCATGAGAGCGATGAATAGATGATAAAGAATTTAAACGGAAGCTCAATATTAAAAGTTTAGAATTAATTCAGAGACATCTGTCATTCCAAATCTCAATGTTGAAGCAACCAGGCTGCTTTAAAAAAAACAAAAAATCAGAAAAAAAACACCAAAAAAACCCAAACCAAAACAGCCAAAGGAAAGTCTTTGATTTCTTTCAAGCCAAATGTGTTGTTTCATGGAAAAGGAGAAAAAAGAAGAGGGGAGGGGGAGATAAAATGACCTCCTCCAGACCCCAGACTCCTAAAAACCAGTCTGCGTTCGTGTTGATTTTGCGGAGTGCCCTTCGGGAAAGGAGTGTCTCCTGCCCTATAAATCTGTTTTTTTCCCTTTGCTGCAGCAGCGCTAGGGCTGAGTGGTAAAGCTCTGTTTTTCGTGGCTCTTTCCCCATCTCTGAAAGGTTCCGTCTTTGGGGGCACGGAGGTTCTTTCTTCCAGAAGAATAACCTTTGTGAAATTATATGCATTTCAAAATAAATGCGCATAAAGTCCCGACACGGCGTTGGTGGTAGACTTCTACCTTCAGGTGTCAACAGGACGCTTTTCTGGGTTGCTTTGAGTCCTGATCGTGCTCCGCTGGTACGGTGCAGCGTGAGAGGCTGCTCTTGAGGAGCTGTGAGCAGAATACTCTGCGGAGCAGAAACACAGTCATGCCCATAGTATTTCCCAGCAGAACTGCTGAAGCCAGACTGCGAGCTTCTCCGGAAAGCCTGTATTTCCCCGTGTCTTGGGTAATTAGTCACCACACGAGTACTTTGTCTTCCCGACGTACGCAGCGTGCATTTGAAATTAGAATCCAGCTCTCTGCTTTTCTCAACGGCAGCCAGCATTAGAAACAGATGAAAATAGCAGACGTAGAACTGAAAAGGATGCTGTACATAGTTTAATGTATATATTCCATTTTCTATATCACTCGTGTGTTCCAGCGCTAAGTGAAGAATTTGCAATTGAGTTGCACGTTCTTGAGCCCGAGTCGTATTTTGCTTTTCTTCCCCTTGAGGCATGGTACCGAGTTTTAGGGAAGTGGGGAGGATAATGGATGAAATTTAAATCCATCATTTTATTTACTGGTTTATTTTTCCTGCTACTGTTATTTTTTGCTGGTGATTTAATTAAGTTAACTTAGTTTCTAACTCCCCCTATTCCTGCTTTGTTAATTAATTAGTGCTGAGCAGGGACAGAATCACAGAATGGTAGGGGTTGGTAGGGCCCTCTGTGGGTCACCCAGCCCAACCCCCTGGCGAAGCAGGGTCACCCAGAGCAGGCTGCACAGGACCTTGTCCAGGTGGGTCTGGAATATCTCCAGAGAAGGAGACTCCACAGCCCCTCTGGGCAGCCTGGGCCAGGGCTCCGTCACCCTCAGAGGGAAGAAGTTCTTCCTCCTGTTCAGCTGGAGCTTCCTCTGCTTCAGTTTGTGCCCGTTGCCCCTTGTCCTGTCACTGGGCACCACTGGGAAGAGCCTGGCCCCAACCTCCTGACCCGCACCCTGCAGATATTTATCGTCATTTCTAAGGTCCCCTCTCAGCCTTCTCTTCTCCAGGCTGGTAGTCAGAACCGTCAGGAAAAGGGGACACGGGAGAGTGGCGTGGTGTGCCAAAGGGCAGGCCACAAGCCAGCAGCCGAGCGAGAAGCAGAATCCAGACCGCCTGAAGCCCAGTCTGGGACCGTACCCAGTGACCGTGCTGCCGCTGAACGCGCCGCTGTTCTGTTCTTTCTTTGCAGTTCGGGATCGGGTGCGATCGAAGATGGAGAGAGATATCTTGGCAGAAGTGAATCATCCTTTCATCGTCAAGCTTCATTATGGTAACTATAATAAAATGTAATTGATGTTTGTTCTTAAATGGGTTGGGGAGCTGTAACTAGTTGTGTTATCCTTTCATACAGATACCCCCTGCCTGCTTATGACTGACAAAATCATGGAGGCTACCTGTGTGAAATTCTTCATTTATAGAATGAAGAATTTATGCTGAAGGAGAATTTCAGTTTAAGTAGGTTATAGCCATTCCTATATCAAAAGACATTTTTCATAAATGTAGCACATGATAGATGGTGCTGGTGGGAGTCTACATCTGCCAACCCCCTCACCTGCTGCCAGGTATCATTTGGAAAACCAGAGAATCTAAATTAAATCGATTTTTTAATAATCACCACCAGTCCAAATTTGTGTACGGGTGTTTGTGAATGTGGGGTCGTGCTGGAGCTGCCTTCCTCCGCCTCACCAGCTCCCTGAGGAGCCCCGAGATTGCTGTAAAGGATCTTCCGAGGATGCTCGGGGTAGCGTGGGCTCTCCCCTCGCACAAAGCTGGAGCTTCTCGCTATGCCCAGCCCTCAGTGACTCCGGGAACCTTGCGCCATGGACAGCAATATTAATTCATAGGTGCTTAGCATGGAGAAGAATATATTAGTAATGCGTTATTGTCTCTCAGCTGATACCATTTTTTCCCGTAGTCTAAGCTCAATTGCTTGGTTCTGTAGAGAAATTAAATTTTTCCGTTCTCAAAGTGCTGACGTGACAGGGAAGCTAATGGCATGAATGATACGCTGCAAGTCAAGCAGATTAATTGTTTGGAGACTTTATCTTGGTTCAAACTTCCAACATCTCCATCCTTCTCTAATGCAGCCTTTCAGACAGAGGGGAAGTTGTATCTAATACTAGATTTCCTGCGGGGAGGGGACCTTTTCACAAGACTCTCCAAAGAGGTAAGCTGATAGATTTTGCCTTCAGAAATGAAAGACTGTCCTTGATTTCCAGAGCTACAGATGAGTTTGGTGGGAATGAAAAATGGCCTCCGCTGTATAGATGTAATAGAGCTGTACCATCTTGCATCTTTAAGTGTCTTCTTATTAATTGCATTTGAATTGTGCCATAGGCACAGCAGCAGGTAGCATGTGAGCATCACCTTCGAGTAGAGCTGCACCTCAGTTCAGCCATTCCCATAGGAATGAAGAAGAACTTCTTCACTCTGATGGTGACGGAGCCCTGGCCCAGGCTGCCCAGGGAGGCTGTGGAGTCTCCTTCTCTGGAGATATTCCAGCCCCGCCTGGACGCGGTGCTGTGCAGCCTGCTCTGGGTGACCCTGCTTCGGCAGGGGGTTGGGCTGGGTGACCCACAGAGGTCCCTTCCAACCCCGACCATTGTGTGATTCTGTAGCAAAATAGCCCCAGGCTCCTCACTCGTGGTGCCAGCAGCCACCTCGCACGCAATCTTTAAACGCAAAGCAGGGACCTTTTGAACCCCGTCTTGGAGGAAGCCGCGTTCGTTCTGCTTGATTTGGGGGGTTACTGATGGACTAAAAAAAACTGTGAAAACAGTACTTTCATCCACAAGTTCTCTAGCTTTTCCCCCCCCCCCCCCATTCGATTCCTGGTTCAGGGGCATGCTGTGGGCTGCTGCGCACACCACAGCTTGGGTCCCCGAGCATTTGCTTTCCAGGCTTGCTTGCTAATGCAAGAAGACATTAGCAACAGGTTAATTACACTGCCGAGTAACGATGCTCGTAGAAGTGCTTTGTATGTGGCGGCAGTTATTTTTAATACGAGGAAGAAGATTAATAATAATAAAAATATAATAATATTAAAATAATACTAAAAATAAAAATAAAATAATAAAATAATAAAAATAATAAAAATAATAAAAATAATAAAAATAATAAAATAATAATGACAATAATAAAATAATAATAGATAACAAAAATAATAAAATAATAATAATAAAAATACCCTTCAGCTGTTGGCCACGAAATGAGGCTTTGCCCCTGGCCAGGGCCTCTCCGCGCCCGTGGGTGAGGAGGGCAGAAGGGATTCCTGCCGATGGAGGGCAGCTACACGGTCTGCGCAGTCCGGGGGCTCGAACGTGAAGGAGAACGTCTCAGATTTTCTACTCCTTTAAAACTTCACGTTTTCCCCAAAGCTTTTCCAATGCGATCCGCTGGTTCCTCTGCTTTATGCTACAAAAAATGAGTCCTCTTCGCTTGGCAGTCCTTTTACGTATTTCTTTTCTCAGTGTTTGCAGCTCATCTCGCCTGCCTACACTTTGCAGCTGTTTGGCAGTGGGAAGGGATCGCAAGGGAAGACCTTATGGGAGAACTCGTACTGCTTGCAATTAATTAATCACGGGCGTGGGCCAACGGCATTGATTTCAGCGGGCTTTCAGCCGGACCCCGCGCGCTGCGGCACGAGCGCACGCCGAGCTCGGCCCGCTCTTGCTCTGTCTGTCGGAGACGTCTGACTTGAGCTGGTGTTCTCTGAGTTTATTGATTTAATCTCTTGCCTGCATTATTTATTTTAAACCTTATGAATCATTAAAATTTATTTTATAAATAATTTAAATTTATTTTGATAATTAATGTAATTTTTATGTTCAGACCAATTCAATTTTTAGAGTTTTTGCTGGTGTATCCTTTCTCTTTCTCGCCTTTGCAGTGATATTCTTAATTAAATTATGCGACATCTCTTCTCTGAACCCTCTCGTTTTGCTCTCAGCCTTCTGCGGCTTCTCAGAGCTTTCAAGTATTGTGACTGCCCCTTTCCAAGAGCAGAGACTTAATTTTAAAAATAAGCTCAGCACCTTCCACTGTAGATATTTACATTTCTGTATGACATGGAAATTTGTGCTGAGCTGACTCATTTTACTTCTGTTATGCATAGTATTCACAGTTGTGTACCCAATATATCAGCTTCTCTTAGAATATTAGAATCACAGAATGGTTTGGGTGGGAAGGGACCTTTAGAGGCCATCCAGCCCAACCCCCCTGCAACGAGCAGGGACATCTTCAACTGGATCAGGTTGCTCAGAGCCCCGTCCAACCTGGCCTGGAATGTTTCCAGGGATGGGGCATCGACCACCTCTGTGGGCAACCTGGGCCAGGGTTTCACCACCCTCAGTGTAAAAAATTTCTTCCTTATATCTAGGCTAAATCACCCCACTTTTAGTTTGAAACCATCACCCCCTGTCCTATCTCCACCTGCTAAAAAGCCTGTCCCCACCTTTCTTACAAACCCCCTCTAAGTACTGAAAGGCCACAATAAGGTCTTTCTGCATTGTCATCGCTTTACATATTGAAATTTAATTAACAAGAAATTAATAACTTCTGGGATATAATGAAAGTTGAACCAAAGGAGTTTGTGATGGATGATGATGGTGAGGGGACTGGAGCATCTCTCCTGCGAGGAGAGGCTGAGGGAGCTGGGCTTGTTCATCCTGAAGAAGAGAAGGCTGAGAGGGGACCTTAGAAATGCTTACAAATATCTTCAGGGTGGGTGTCAGGAGGACGGGGCCAGGCTCTTTCCAGTGGTGCCCAGTGACAGGACAAGGGGCAATGGGCACAAACTGAGGCACAGGAAGTTCCGTCTGAATATGAGGAAGAACTTCTTCCCTCTGAGGGTGACGGAGCCCTGGCCCAGGCTGCCCAGGGAGGTTGTGGAGTCTCCTTCTCTGGAGATATTCAAGACCGGCCTGGACAAGGTCCTCTACAACCTACTGTAGTTGACCCTGCTTCGGCAAGAGGTTTGGACTAGATGACCCACAGAGGTCCCTTCCAACCCCGACCATTCTGTGATTCTGTGATTCTTGCCATCTGAGTTTTGCTGAGCTTGGAGTTTTCTTGATTACGGAAGTTTCTTTCCACCTAAAACAGAGCTTTCAGTGCTAGTAGCGTCCGTATCACCTATGGAAAGGAAACAACTGCCCTTGGTTTAGACCTCGCGAGGCCCCAGATGTTGGACAACACACCCCTGCTGAGGGCATCTGCACTGGGATTCCCTACACCCTTGAGGCACAGGGGTTTAAATCCATCTCCGAGTCTCTTCAGGCTGTGTATTCTGCCCACATCTGCAAGCGTTTTGCCTCCCCAGAGAAGTTACCCCGTATTGTTTTGTGGGAATTCGGTAACCAAATGCCAAGATTTTAGCAAATTAGGAGATATGAAAGCAATAAGGGCTGCACTGAGCAGATTGAATTCTGCCATTCATTTCCAAAGGCTAAGGAGTTCAAACCTTATTCGTATTATTGCGACATGATGTCATCTAAACAGATCAGGCAGACGAATGAGAGCAGCATGTTTTAAGGAACAGAAGTACTCGAGAGATCAAGTTTTGTTTTACGAGGAGAATCTGGTAAGAATTGTTAATGTGAGCTCAGACAAATTGTGGAAAACTGAACCTGATACGATGGTCCTTGCAGCATTCCCAAGTTGAGGCAATTCCTCCCCCGTGTCTGTTTAACAGAAGCCAGCCCACCGCTGGCCAGTAAATGGACGTGTTCTTCTTTTCCTTCTCTCTAGGTGATGTTTACAGAAGAGGACGTCAAGTTCTACTTAGCTGAGCTGGCCTTGGCGTTAGACCACCTCCACGGTCTTGGGATTATTTACAGGGATCTAAAACCAGAAAAGTAAGTTGGTGAGAAAGTGAACCGAAATGTAAATATGAGCTTTTAGGTTGTTTCTGCTCCTTGTCATGCTGGGAAGTCAAAAGGTGCCAGAGGCTCTGCCTGCCTTCTTGTAGGTGAGCCTCTACGCGTGAGACCCTCACCAGCAGGAGTAAGGTCTTCCTAGCATATCCTTTTAGCGT
The DNA here is from genome assembly GCF_030867145.1 of Opisthocomus hoazin. Taxonomy (NCBI): domain Eukaryota; kingdom Metazoa; phylum Chordata; class Aves; order Opisthocomiformes; family Opisthocomidae; genus Opisthocomus; species Opisthocomus hoazin. Next base: position 2,694,005 of record NC_134415.1, on the reverse strand, counting down.
AAGGCCGAGCACTTCAACTCTGTTCCAGCGTGACGTGGCCTCTGTGTGCCTGGCCTGCAGTTTGGGGAATGATCTCAGCGCCGGATTTGGATCTCGGTGCCGTTGGCTTCAGAAGCAGCCTTCTCCATTTGCAGCGTTTATACTGGCCTTCCCCTTGGCGAACTGCTCAAAGCACGTACCACATGGGTTGTGGCATCCCTCAGTTTTACTGTCGTCATCGTTTCAAGTAAACGAGCGTCTCTGAAAAGTAGTAAGACATGATCACAGAATCACAGAATGGTCGGGGTTGGAAGGGACCTCTGTGGGTCATCTAGTCCAACCCTCCTGCCAAAGCAGGGTCACCTACAGTAGGTTGTAGAGGACCTTGTCCAGGCGGGTATAATCAGGATCTTAAAAAAACTTTTATTAATGATCCAAAATCTTTTCCCCAAATCAGTTCTTGCTCATACTTGCAGCGATTTTCTATTCCTAATGTGGTGCTACAGAGGATTTTACTTTCTTGCGTCCTTGCAGTACATCAGTAGACTACATGACACCCCCAGCGCCGTCGCTGGGAGTGACATGGTGTTGGTTTTATTCCGTTCCTCTTGCCTGGTGCTTTGCCTGTAGCTTCTGTGCCAGCTCCAGCAAAACGGGCTGCAGCATTTCGAAGTCACCAGCCTTTTTAATGTAATGGGCACCGTCATTTAAAAAGACGACCACTGAGAGCAGTCTGCTTGGCTGTTGTTTACACTTCCATATAACAGCAGAGCAGCTTTTTCCTTCTGTGACATGAAGTTCAAAAATAAGCAGTTTTTTCTTCAAAATGGAGTGCTATTACTTTCACAGTCACGGACAAAATAGGAGACTAAGAGTAATGGAAGGTGGACTTTGTAGCTGAGAAGTTGAAGAGAAGGAGACTACCTACAACACTGTACTATGTGATTTAAAATACCAATTCAATGTTATGTTTTGGCTACAACAGCAATAGTGGTAGTACTATATGAATTCATACCGATCCACCTAACCAGAGCTCTCAGTCCTTCGAGCTAGAGACCCTTTCACAGGTGGCTGAAATTTGCAGCCTCGCCTGTTTATGCAACCCAAGCTGAACACCAGAGTCTCTGGCAAACAGAGGAGGTCATCCTCCAGATGACACCAGCGGAGGGAAGAAGGCACCAGCTCGGCCCGTGGTCCGACATGCAGGTGGGCAGTGGTCACACCAGTGCTGCCACCGCCGCGTGCTGTTGCGTCGTCTGCCGGCAACTCTTCGGTTTCAGCTTCGTTCTGAGTTGCTATTTTATTCATTCAGCATCAACAAACGCGCACGTTGTAGGGTAACTGCAAATATAGGTTTTCAGTTTTAAACATTTTTTCTAGTATGGATCACGCGCTACTTTTCTTTCTGGTGTTAGATGAAGCTGTTTTTCAAACTGACACAGGATATGTGAAGCTGCTGGTAGAAGGTGCCCCAATATGAGCCTGTATATTCAAATATCAGTCATGGTGCTGTTACATTTACAGGCACATGCCATATTTTTTTGCTTTAGGAGAAGCTAGGAACCAAGGAGAAAATGAAGTGCATGTCAAAACTATTCGCTGTATCAGAGATCCTGAGAACCTGGTTTTTCAGAGTGCTCAGCATTATGTGTCACTTTGCGTTTCAAAGCACATCCTTCACCAGCTTCAGGTGCAAGTGAGAGCACTTAAAATTTCTGCAGACCAAACTGCAGTGTCTCCAATCAGGGAGCAGCGAATGGAGAAATGAGAGCTCACCCAAGAAAGGAAGGCATCACTGATTTGCCATTGTCACACAGAAATCTGTTGAAAAGCTGAAGATGGAACGCAGTTACCTGTGCATTTTTGTCTGAGACCAGCCAGCCATCCCCTTCGTTTACCACGCCGCTAAAATCCCCGAGTAGTATCTGTTGTGCCTGCTGAGGCGAGAGTTCTCTGGGAGAAAACCAAAAGTATCATCGTGTCATTAAAGACCTTTGCACAGTGAGATCACGGTGTGAAGTTAAGGTGGCAGCCCTCATGCTTAGCAGGCACGGTGGTGGTGGTGGTGGTGGGGTGGCGGTTGGACTTGGTGAGCTTAGAGGTCTTTTCCAACCTCAATGATTCTATGATTTTATGGTCTTTCGTAACTTCTGAATGTATGGTTCGTGTCCTTTGATGTGTAGTTAGATACCAGTGATGCAGTTGAATCTGGATACAACTGTTGTAGTATAAAATTACTTTACGTGAAGATAACTACTGTTGTACAGGAAAGGGAATCACGCAGGCTGGTATAACTCAAGTTTACACATGGGGATAAATGCAGGTACCTGTTTGATGGGAAACCATATCCTTTAAAAATAGCTTTATAATGCAAAGCTTGTATGTGGCCATGCCTAGGACAGTGGAGTGCGACAGCCTATGATTTCACTGGAACTTTAGGTTTACAGTAAAAAAAACAAAAAAAATATTCATTCTGAAGGTAAAAAGAGCGATATATTTTGAAGTTACCATTGGGAAAGGATAGCTCTGTAAATAAGACAATAAAAGAAAATTAGAACCATCCTAGGATGTTCTCATCCTGCCCTTGCTCCTTGGGTAGGGTTAAATATATGGAGGTCATTACAGCTGTGTTGCTAATCTATTAAAATAGCTGGTGGACACACCATGGTCTCCATAGGAGAGGCCTCTCGGCAGTGCTCCACCAGCTGTGTGCCTAGAAAGTTGCTCCTGGTAACTAATTTGCCAACTCTTTGCTGCAGCTGCAGGCCATTGCTCCTTGGCCTGTCCTAGACTCGCCAGCAGCAGCCTCAGGGGACTGCGAGCATGTTTGTGGCCTCAGACCTCTCTCCTGTACCCTGAGCAACCCAGCTATGGATCTCTTCTTCACCAGTCAGCCTTCCTAGGCGTTTGGGGATCCTCGTTCCTCCCCTTTGGTTTCTCTTGATCCGTATCTCCTTTGAGGTGCAATGAGTAGGATTACACCCATGTCTTCAGGAGAAGCATTGCCGGTCTGATCAGAGCACAAGGCTTACTCAGATTTGCAGAACTGGAGATAAATTAATTAGTTCATAATTTCCCAATTCTCTCTTTCTGCCCTTCTTAAACGATAGGCGCTGCATTTGACCTTTCGTTGTTCAGGGCTTTTGCTGTTCTCCAGAACCTCCCAAAAGTAACTGCTAAGAGGTTTGAGATTGCTTCAGTCAGCTCTGTAAGTGTCCTAAAATGAAGTTCATCAGAACTGTTTATGTAAAGAGGACTAGTTAGCAGGTAGCACTGTTAGACCACTTGAAAGAACACTCAGTGCATTAACAATTAAGGTTCAACGTTTTTTTAAGATTCCCTGAGCAAAAATCTATATTAACAATTCAAAGCTATGAATTAATTTTAAGTGCAACCAGAATGTATACTCTGGGAGTTGTTACAAAATTAGCTGTACTTACTTCAAAAAGGCAAGCACTCGAGTTTTCTGGTTAAGTCTTGCTTTGAACAAGTGGATGCTTCTTCCCTTAAACTGTTGCAGCCAAACTCTTCTCCTTGAGTCATCTTGGTGGTTTCAGTGGCATCCCGTGTGGAACAAGGTACCGTTCCGTCACACTGAAACCCGTGGAGTTACTTACATGGTGAGGCATGTTTCTGTTTAAGAATTGCAGGATCAAGCTATTAAATATGATAAATACACCAGTCCAGAAAAATGGGAACTTATTATAAAGGAGTAGATGATGCATGTGTTATTTCTTATGCTGTGGTTTAAGGGTACGAGTGACCTAGAAGTGACTCTGCCTTCTGAGAATGCACAGACTTTTTTTATTTATTTTTGCCTTTTCTATCTCCAAATTCCCAGATGCACCTTGATACAGTTCTGCCGTAGCGGCTTTGATTAACAAGCAGTGGGTTACGTTGTGGTGCTCTTGGCTGCCTGTACGAGGCACAGCTCATATAACGGCTCATATAACAACTCCTGAATTGCTGAACTACATTAAAAAAACCCCAAAACCCACCACTGCTTAATGCAGCGTGTTGTAAACCGCAGAAATTCATTCATGAACATAGCTGCCCTGTGTAGAGAGGGAAGATCTGAGAATCAGTAAAGGACAAAGACTTTTGGTGGAAAATGGCCATCATCTTCCATCGAAGTAAGCGGTCAATGAAGTGACAGCAGAGAGGAGTTCGGGGTAAGACTTTTCATCATGGTGAGATAGCACGGGGTCATGCCAGCACTGAAACGTCATGAAAGGTGGACAGCTTGTGAGAATCTTCATCCCTTTGGGAGATATTGGAATATTTCACTCTATCTGGTACTTTCATAACAAAGCCTGCAATCAAGTGAAACACTTTTTATGAAGTTTCAGGTTTTCTCTCCCACCTGGAATTTTGGCTACAATTTCTGAAAAACATGAAGTGTGGGTTGAATTTTCTGCACAACCAAGCTGACTTGGAAAGAAATTTAAAACATCAAAATAAACCCCCAGAGTTCCAGCTATAATACATCTGGCAGAACTTCGCAATGATTTGGGTATATGGGAGTTCAAAGTGAAGCCTAAAAGGCATGGCTCAAAACAAACAATGAAGAGAGAGAGAAATGAGAAAGAGTTGCTGTGACCTTGATTTAGAATCATAGAATCATAGAATCACTGAGGTTGGAAAGGACCTCTAGAATCTTCAAGTCCAACCACCAACCCAACACCACTATGCCTGCTAAACCATGTCCTGAAGTGCCACGTCTACACGTTTTTTGAACCCCTCCAGGGATGGGGACTCCACCACTGCCCTGGGCAGCCTGGTCCAAGGCCTGACCACTCTGCCAGTGAAGACATTTTTCCCAATATCCAATCTGAACCTCCCCTGACGCAACTTGAGGCCATCTCCTCTCGTCCTATCACTGGTTACTTGGGAGAAGAGACCAACCCCACCTCACCACACCCTCCTGTCAGGTAGTTGTAGAGAGCGATAAGGTCTCCCCTCAGCCTCCTCTTCTCCAGACTGAACACCCCCAGTTCCCTCAGCCGCTCCTCATCAGACTTGTTCTCCAGACCCCTCCCCAGCCTGGCTGCCCTGCTCTGGACACACTCCAGCCCCTCAGTGTCCTTCTGGTAGTGAGGGGCCAAAAGCTGCACACAGTATTTAATACAATATACACACAATTCAAGAGTCACTGTAAAATAATGTCAAGAACTAATAACAAAGGCTTTTTATCCCTGTGCTGAAGTTGCAGCAAAAAAACCTACTAAGGAGTCTGCAGTCCTAGCTCTACTGTGGGCGTCTCCTGTAACTTGGAGCGTGTCATTCCCCTGCTTAGTTTCCCAGCCTCTGACCTGGAGGTTTTCTGCCTTTATTTTCTCAAGGCATACTTTTAAATGAAGGCCAGTGAAAGCAATTTGAATGTTTGTGGGATGATCCTGAGGCTAAAATATTGTTATTGTTTTGAAATACAGTGCAGGTTGACAATGATAGTGTCCTGTAAACACACTGAAACCTCCAGCTGAACAAATCAAATGGAAAAATCTTCTAGAGAAAGGTTGTCGCTCGGTGGGATTATAGCCTAGTTTAACATTTAGAAGTAGTCTGCTTCTTATGTTTCTTATAATTTCAAAACGATGATTTAGAAGAAAGATTCTTCCCAAGCCTGAACCACATGAACAACTTCTGGTTCTTTTTACCCTTCTGCAAAATAACACTAGCTTGTTCCCGATTCGCTGATCCTGCAAACCATAGCTAAAGTCACTGGGATTGTCACAATAGATTTTCTACTGCTGACAGCGTGGGAGAAAAAGGAACTGTAAAGAGACAAAGATAAGAGGAGACAGAGACTGCAATCAGAGAACAAGTTTTCTTCCACAGTCAAAGGAAATCCGTCTGTCGGTGTAATCCAGGTGCTTAGGAGCACCTACGTTGTTCTGTGCTTCTTAACGTCGCTCAGAGCTAACTCAGTGCAATAATTGTCTTTTCCTCGCTGTTTGCCTACGATTTTCTTTTTACATCGAGTGTGATCTGAGTGCACTCTCAGCGAGTTTGCCGATGACACCAAGCTGTGTGGTGTAGTTGACACGCTGGAGGGAAGGGATGCCATCCAGAGGGAGCTGGACAGGCTGGAGAGGTGGGCCTGCGTGAACCGCATGAAGTTCAACAAGGCCAAGTGCAGGGTCCTGCACGTGGGTCGGGGCAATCCCAAACACAAGTACAGGCTGAGTGGAGAGTGGCTCGAGAGCAGCCCTGAGGAGAAGGACTTGGGGGTACTGGTGGATGAGAAGCTCAACACGAGCCGGCAATGTGCGCTGGCAGCCCAGAAAGCCACCCGTACCCTGGACTCATCAAGAGCAGCCTGGCCAGCAGGGCGAGGGAGGGGATTCTGCCTCTTGACTCCGCTCTCGTCAGACCCCACCTGGAGTCCTGCGTCCAGCTCTGGAGCCCCCAACATAGGAAGGACATGGATGTATTGGAGTGGGGCCAGAGGAGGCCACGAAGATGATCCGAGGGCTGGAGCACCTCTCCTACGAGGACAGGCTGAGGGAGCTGGGGCTGTTCAGCCTGGAGAAGAGAAGGCTCCAGGGGGACCTTAGAGCAGCTGCCAGTGCCTGAAGGGGCCGACAGGAAGGATGGAGAGGGGCTTTTCACAAGGGTGTGCAGTGATAGGACAAGGGGGAACAGCTCTAAACTAAAAGAGGGCAGATTTAGATGAGATGTTAGGAAGAAATTCTTCCCCATGAGGGTGGTGAAACACTGGCCCAGGTTGCCCAGAGAAGCTGTGGCTGTCCCCTCCCTGGCAGTGTTCAAGGCCAGGTTGGATGGAGCTCTGAGCACCCTGGTCTGGTGGAAGATGTTCCTGCTGATGGCAGGGGGGTTGGAACCAGATGATCTTGAAGGTCCCTTCCAACCCAAACCATGCTATGATTCTATGATTTTCAGTCGATAACCCCAGCATTGTGTGTGCTGGAGCTCCCAGCTATCCCAAGGGTGTGGGGGAAGCTGTGGACAGCGAGGGCCCCAGGTAGGGGGGGATCCGGGGACCCCAGACACAGGAGGGAACAGTAGGTCAAGTTCTGGGGGATACAGGATGCAGATCTGTAGGAAGACAGGATCCGTTCATTTTTCTACTGGAGAGAGTCCAGCGGAGGGCTACGAGGATGGTGAAGGTACTGGAGCATCTCTTCTACGAGGAGAGGCTGAGGGAGCTGGGCTTGTTCAGCCTGGAGAAGAGAAGGCTGAGAGGGGACCTTAGAAATGCCTCTAAATATCTGCAGGGTGGGTGTCAGGAGGGTGGGACCAGGCTCTTTGCAGTGGTGCCCAGTGACAGGACAAGGGGCAACAGGCACAAACTGAAGCAGAGGAAGTTCCAGCTGAAGATGAGGAAGAACTTCTTCCCTCTGAGGGTGACGGAGCCCTGGCCCAGGCTGCTCAGGGAGGTTGTGGAGTCTCCTTCTCTGGAGATATTCAAGACCTGCCTGGACAGGGTTCTCTACAACCTACTGTAGGTGACCCTGCTTCGGCAGGAGGGTTGGACTAGACGACCCACAGAGGTCCCTTCCAAGCCCTACCATTCTGTGATTCTGCTCATACAAACATTCAGCGTGAGGAAGTCTGTTCCGTGCGCCAGGCTCACCGAACCCAAGGCCGTGTTGTCAGTCTGAGAGCTGTGGTGGTATGGCCTCCATCCCTTTAACGAGGGCAGGGTGCGAGCCCGCTAATGAGGGCGAAGGAATGAAATACGTATATTGTATACACAGAAAACCAGCGTGGATTTTCAATAGGAAATCAAAGTTTTGGGGGAAACCCCACCCGCTTTGAATTGCATCATTATTCACAGGGCCTTCCTGGGTGGGGGGCAAAATTTGGGGTGATTTCTGGAAGCTGGACTCCCCGTTGCTGGTTTTCCAGAGCCGGGTCTGTGGAGTCCGTACGCGCACGCTCGCTTCCGCGCTGGCAGGTGTTTTGTTCCGTTCCCTTCTGAAGAAAAAGCCTCTAGTTTAGGGATTGTAGTCACAAAAAATACATTTAAACGTGCCTGTTTTAGGCTAGTACTTTAAAATTACGCCTCTTGAAGAAATCTGGGGAGGAAGAATAGAGGTAAAGAAGCTTTTATCGAGGAGAAAAAGCTTTAGTTATTGAACACTTAGTAGTGACTCAGGTGCTGGCCTTTATTTGATGAATTGGACAACAACAGGCTGTTCTACGAGTGAGTGACAGCAGAGCATCTCTTTTCAATTATGTTTCAGTACAGAGACAACCTTTCACAAAAGTATAGCCCGATGTGTTGGTTTCGCTTCTGTCTTGTTTTCTTCCTGAATAAACGGATTAAAGGGACTCTCTGAGAGAAGGGGAATATAAAAATAGCCGAGATTGGTAAGACCCTCACTAGACCATTTTGAAAAGAGAAGTGCACTAAATCTAGCGAGGCCTGAAGGAACACAACCCTCATAACTGTGTCGGTATTTATAGGCAGAAAAGTTATCCAAATCATTACTTTTCAGCGTTCCTTCCTGTTTCCACAAAAACTAGCAGTGCTTTTTGGGTTTTTTTGCGAGCTGCAGTCAATGTTCTCACAGAAAAGTTGCAGTGCCTTTGTGAGGAGAGAATATCTTGGCAGGTGGCAAACGTGAGAACACTTGAGCTTGGCTTCCAGGCTGAATTTTCATTTATGCTTCCGGACAGAATAAATCAGCAGGGCCTGAGATCCGTGCCGCGAGGCTGTGACTCGTCATTGTGCTCTGCAATTGCGTTTATTGTTTCAGCATGAACGTATCCACCTTTGGAGTTAATTTTAGGTCCAGCGAGTCCAAACCTTGATTATTTGTACGCTTGCCTTTATTATTATGAGAACAGCAGAAAACCTGGAGCTCGTTCTCCTCCTGGGAGCAGATACTCTGCCGTTGCTGCCTTTGAACACCCCGTTCTTTCTCAGCAACGTTTGCGTGCCCACCCGGAGCATGCCATGGAGTAAGGAGGCTCCCCGCGCGCGTGCCGCCGGCCGTGCATGCATCAGACTTGAGGTTGGACAGACCTTCAAGGATCATTTTTCTTTCTGGCAGCACATAATCCCCCCGAGGGTTTATTTATACATGTATTTGAGTCTTGTGTATCTCCTTACCTTAACCATGTTTTATTCATGCTTGTTGACTGCACTCTGTGTCTGCCTAATGAGTGAATGTTTGCCTCTTTTGCTTTACAGCATTCTTCTTGATGAAGAGGGCCACATTAAGATAACAGGTATGTGAGGAAGGGAAAACTTAAAGTATGCAAGCTGTTTTTTTCCTACAGTATGTTCCATGTGTTTTGATCTTTGCTTGGAAAGAGTTTGCCTGTAAGAACTCAGAAGCCAGAAGAGTTTGAGGGTTGGGCTCCTCTTCTCTGGGAATTCATCAAGAACCCATGCTGCACACCACGTGGAGAACATACGTTTGCTTGGTAAAATCCTACTTCTGAGTGATGTGAAGTGTGCAGGCTTGGCTGCCCACTGCCCTGGGTGGAAGGATGCTTCCAGTGTGACTGCTTCTGCTTACTCCACATCAAATTCCCTGAATTATCGCTGTGCACAGGACACCTGGAAAGACTTTCCTTTGCCACCCGGCAGGTGCTGTCTGACTGTCCTTGTCACTAGTGTCCATCCGGGATTATTATTCCTAATGCTTTGGTTAGCTGAGCAAGAATCCTTGCCAGCATGGTCTTCACCAGATCTGAACTGTGATTTCTGCTTATTTAAACTCTCACAGAATGTTCAGGGTTGGAAGGGACCTCTGTGGGTCACCCAGCCCAACCCCCTGCTGAAGCAGGGTCACCCAGAGCAGGCTGCACAGGACCTTGTCCAGGCGGGTCTGGAATATCTCCAGAGAAGGAGACTCCACAGCCTCCCTGGGCAGCCTGGGCCAGGGCTCCGTCACCCTCAGAGGGAAGAAGTTCTTCCTCCTGTTCAGCTGGAGCTTCCTCTGCTTCAGTTTGTGCCCGTTGCCCCTTGTCCTGTCACTGGGCACCACTGAAAAGAGTCTGGCCCCGTCCTCCTGACACCCACCCTGAAGATATTTAGAAGCCCTTAAGATATTTATAAACTCTCCCTTCTGCTTTGGGCCAGAACCTGGTTATGAACAGAGAGAACGATGCGCCTGGTTTCAGGGCAGATTAACAAATCCCGGCCAGGCACTCCACGCAGGCAGGGCTTCAGCACACCCGTGCCGGTGGCCTTTCTGCCCGCTCCATCGGCTGGTTGGTGTGTTTTGTTTGAGCAGTTCAAGTGACGAAAATGTAAATAAGTCCTGACAAGTCTTTTTTGTTTCCATTTATTTAGATTTTGGTCTGAGTAAAGAAGCCATCGACCATGACAAGAGAGCGTATTCGTTCTGTGGGACGATAGAGTACATGGCCCCGGAGGTGGTCAACCGACGAGGACACACGCAGAGTGCTGACTGGTGGTCTTTTGGTGTGCTCATGGTAAGGGAGAAGGCGGGTTGGTTTCTTGGAGGGGTGGCTGGAGGAGTGAGCAGATCCCTCAGATAAATTGCACTGCTTTCAGCAATCAAGGGTTGATAGAAAAGTAGGTGTGTGATGATTGCTGGATCGTTTTCGTTGCAGCAGCGATAGGGAACCAGCTGCTCCTGGCAGTATAGGAGGTAGCATGTGGCCCCAGATTTCTTCTCTTCCTTATCACAGTCATTTGCTGTCTTGGTTAGTTACTGTGAGCCATGAACATTTCTGCTGCACAGAAACAGGGCAGGGCAAGCTCAGAAGAGCATAAGCTTTTCAGAAGAAACTTCTGCATAGGTACTAACATGGCTTCTGTTAGGAAACAATTCCCTGCACAGTGATTTTCAGACATTAGGGAGATCCTCATAGTGAAACTCAGAAATTTACTCTTTTTTTTCTGCAAAATATAGATTAAAAAGGACATATTTTAGAGGACACTCTGAATTTTTCAGAGGACCTCAGTGGTTCTTTTGCCGTTCATCTGTCTTCTTCACATCAGCATCTCTGACTCCCATTCCACTAATGAGATTCAGGTAGTTTTTGGATTGGTGGTGGATTTTCTGTAGACTTATGAGCTGATGGGAAACTGTCACTCAAAAACCTCTCTTTTCTCCTGGTGGGAAAAGAAGACAAATACATACAGGCACTCATGTCATCCTCCTTTCTTCTTCTGTACCATTTTCCTGTGTCTTGATTATGACTAGTTACGGATGTTTGCTTTGTCCTGGGTGCATGCTGAAGCTGGTTTTAAAATTATGTAGGTGAGACAGTTTTAAAATGACTGCTCTTCACAGGGGGCAATCACCAGAAATGGACAAACGTATCCATTGGAACTGAGGAATAGTTAGGAATTCATCTTTTTTCCTACATGTCTTTGTGTGGGATTAACTACACAAAAGTTGCAGTTTTTCCTCACTGTTGCTTAACCTTTGAGAGTCCTGCAAGCTATTCTGGGGATAGTTTAAATGGAATCAATATGAGAAACTGTGCTAATTCATTTTTTACATGTAGAAATCAATGAAAAGTTAATTAAAATGCAACATGAATTTACCAAAAATCAGCCATGCTAGATTTATCTGATATTTTACTTGATGAGATAGCCATCTTTTTCTAAACAAAGTAAATTAAGTGGATCTTATGTGCCTCCATTATAATAAAGTATTTGATACAGTGTTGCAGGGGAAATTCGTTAATTGAAGACGCTTATTAGTCCGATAATGGTCCAAAGAAGATATAGTAGCTATGAATATGTAACAGGGAAAAACCCCACAGGGAGAAAGGAGCTGTTTCAGACAAAGAGTCACGTTGCCCCCGGAGCAAATTTCACTCAATGTGAAGCATAGCCTGCAAAGTAGAAGAAAGCTCCCAACTGCTAAATAAGTGAGGCCCTGGAAAGCACTTCCCAAGCAGAGCTCTGTGAGAGGAGATACCTGACAACAGTGGAGCTGCCTGGCTTATCATAGAATCATAGAATCATACTGTGTTCAGTTCTGGGCTCCCCACTACCAGAAGGACACTGAGGGGCTGGAGCGTGTCCAGAGCAGGGCAGCGAGGCTGGGGAGGGGTCTGGAGAACAAGTCTGATGAGGAGCGGCTGAGGGAGCTGGGGCTGTTCAGTATGGAGAAGAGGAGGCTGAGGGGGGACCTTATCGCTCTCTACAGCTCCCTGACCAGGAGGGTGTAGTGAGGCAGGGATTGATCTCTTCTCCCAAGTAACCAGTGATAGGATGAGAGGCAATGGCCTCAAGCTGCATCAGGGGAGGTTCAGATTGGATATTGGGAAAAATGTCTTTCCTGAAAGAGTGGTCAGGCATTGGACCAGGCTGCCCAGGCCAGTGGTGGAGTCCCCATCCCTGGAGGGGTTCAAAAATCGTGTGGATGTGGCATTTTGGGACATGGTTTAGCAGGCGTGGCAATGACGGGTTGATGGTTGGACAAGTAATAGAATCTTTAAGGTTGGAAAAGACCTCTAAGATCATCAAGCTGAACCGTCAACCCAACACCACCATGGCTGCTAAACCATGTCCCATTATGAGAGGACCCAGTAACATCCTCCCGATTGCTGTGGTATTTGATGCCGGGATCCAGTGTCAGGAGAGTTTTTCAGAGAGGTATTGAACCCTCCTCATGCCAGCCACCCAAAATTAGGTGTTCGAGTGCTAACCTGCTCCCTCCTGCCCCACCCAGCCTCTTCAGTCTGTGGTGCCGTTGCTGCTGAGGAGGATGAAGGGAAAACCAAGGAGAAGTTGGCTTGCGACACTGTGGTTTTTTAAAAGCTCTATGAAAGCTGTAGGATTTTTGAAGCAGTTATTCGCAGCATTGTGTTACCAAGCACAGTGCTGTCCCTTGAGCCCAGCCACCACGCATGGTTGCTCCCACGGGGATCTGGTCGGATGACGGAGGCATCGCGGCTCCCTGGCACAACCGGGCAGAGGCACACGTGAACCCAGCAACCTGCTCTTCTAGTGCAGCTCCATGTCATGCACTGTGGAAGCTATGTTAGGTCACTAGGTGTTGCACTACATACCGCAATCCGTGGAGTAGGCTTACGTTTGGTTTACCTCAGGTAGACAACTGGTGCCACCTTAGGAAGCAATGTGGAAACCAGTGAGAATTTGGGGTGGGGAGGGCCGGCATCACTGATCTAGCCGGTTGGCAGCAGTTAATCTGAGTAAGTATTGTAATTTATTACCTGAATTTAAAAGGAGTGGAATATCCGGATCTCCTACAGCCACAAATCCGTTTGCAGATGCTCAGCATTTCTGAACCGTATATGTTTATTCAGGCAGATCAATAGGTTATATCTCATAAAATAAATATATGCCAGTAATTTTTTTTTATCGTACATTTAGTTTCGGAGGCTAGCTGTGCCTGCTCGCTCTGTCTCCAGTTAAATGATGGTGCATTTGGTGTACAGGTTGTTTTTCTTTCACCTGAGAATGAGCTTGGCTCCTTCCCTCCTGTTTTCTGCTAGGCTTTCTTTTTTTTTCCTCCCCTCCATCTCTCTCTCCATCCTCTCCCCCAGGGATTCAATTATCAGAATTAGAAAAGATAAAAATCCATCTAAAAGGAGATCAGTTAAGGAGAGTAAGATCTTTTTAACTGTAAGCTCATGCTTTAAGCTTTTGAGTGCTACCAGGCTTCTTAGAGAAAAATAGCTCTCATCAGTTCAATCGTTTTTTGTTTTGAACAGTTAACTGATTGGGGCAGAAAAAGAGTAGTTCCATACACTGGAAGTGCGGGAGGATTTTCTGATGCTGTGTTTCGCTCTGCTCATTTCTCCTTTTTTCCTTGGTCTGTCAGTTGTGTGTTCTCTTAGGGAAGCTGGTTTTCTGCCAGTCTGCAAAGCTGAAGAGAACTAAATGGTATCCAACTGATCTATTGGCATTTCTCTCTAAGTAATTTGCAGTACGATGTATACAGTATCACAAAATACATATATTTGTATGCATAATAGGCAAAGAAAATATACCAGTTGGTGGAATATACATAGGTAGGAAGTGAATGTGACAGCGTAATTTTCATATCTAAAAATTTGATCAAAATATATTAGGCAAAAAGTGATAACGTGGCCTGCAACCTAGCCATCAGAAGAGTGACCAAATGATCTCGTCCGGTCTGTGTATCAAAACAAGCTTATCTGAAAAAGACTAAGTTCTGGTCTTGACCTATTAATTCATTACGTTATTATTTTATTAATTATTCTTCAGTGGGAGTTTTACTGTCCACGACAGTAACCCTTCATTTCCCACCAGCTAAGTCTTTGACGCAGACGGCAGAGCTGAAACCGTGATCTGCTCTGTTGGTTCGCTGCTCGGTTTCGTTGGATTGCTTTGTGGAGGCTTAGGATGTGTCAACGGGGATCGTCATGCGAGTCTTGAAATTCAGCCTTGCCAAGCACTCCAGAGGACGGTGCCTGCCTGTCTCGTAGTGTGTGATGATGACTGCTGGGACCCCATTAAAATGTTGTGCTGGTAAATTTAGGTGGTTTATCGTGACCGGACAGCTGTTGCTTTCTGCCTTCCTGCATTTTACTCATTGCACTGGAGATTCTGGAGAGGACGTATTCTACAAAAGCTTTGCATCTAGAGATCTGCGTGAACGAGCGACTGACGTTGGTTGTTAAAAAGTTGTGTCTATGACTAACGCCTTTTCTGCTGCGCCGCGAGAGCCTTGGTGCCCACTCTGCCATCTCTGAAGCCCAGAGAAACTGCTCTGCACGATGGAACGGGCACAGGGCTCTTGGAAGGCCTCTCAGAGCAGCGGTTTTGTAGTTCGTCGTGCCAGCTGATTCACAAGGCCACAGACCTCATGGAAGCTGCATCCGTTTCAGTTCCCGAAGAAAACACTGTCTGCCTTGGAGAGTCGTGTGAGCAGGGAGAGGAATGGAATTAGAGAAGGAAGGGATGTGATGACTCAGGAGGCAGTCCCAAATAAAAAGAAATGTATTTATATTTGTCAGCAATGTAGTGAATGTGTAAGTAGTGAAGTCTTCGCAAGAAAAGAAAATATCCTTTTGGATATCCAAATATATATATTTGTGTGTGTATATATATATTTGTAGTAACTGTACAGTGTATTTACATTTGTATATATATATACAGTGTATATACATTTGTGTATATATATATATTTGTAGTAACTGTACAGTGGCATTGGAAAAATCAATAGAAGACATCAACGCAGGACAATCTTCTTCTATAAAATCCCATCATAACACGTGTTCTAGTCCCGGTGCAAGCGATGGTCTTCATGAGCAGTATTTTGGACGTTCATGCTACCTGCTGTGTGAAGGTATTCAAACTCTTTGCAAACACCAATTCGTTATGCTTCACACCTGGCTAATGGTGAAAAGTACTTAATGTGTTTTGCAAATGGTAAAACCGAGGGGCTGACCAGCTCCCAGCGACCTGGAAAATGACTGGGAGTGTTGAGAGGGGAACGCAACTGTTCTGACCAGAGCGTTTCTGCTCCCCAGAACTGAGACATCTCAAATTTCTTTGTCACCCTGAATTTTACCCTAGGCTCACAACACTTTCGCAGACCTGGGCTGGAGTAATTTGCACAGTCTGCTCTCCTTCCATCTGCTGGGAAGATTCATCTGGCAATTACCCCGAACTGTGAATTTTTTTCTCATTCATGATCTTCTTCAGTGACCTACCAGGGTTGCTTCTTGAAGCCATTCCCTCAGGAAATGTAGCTGGGCTTGTTCAGCCAGAAGAAGAGAAGGCTGAGAAGGGACCTAATATATACTTACAGATATCTGCAGGGTGGGTGTCAGGAGGATGGGGCCAAGCTCTTTCCAGTGGTGCCCAGCGACAGGACAAGGGGCCACGGGCACAAACTGAAGCAGAGGAAGTTCTGTCTGAACATGAGGAAGAACTTCTTCCCTCTGAGGGTGACGGAGCCCTGGCCCAGGCTGCCCAGGGAGGCTGTGGAGTCTCCTTCTCTGGAGATATTCCAGACCCGCCTGGACAAGGTCCTCTACAGCCTACTGTAGGTGACCCTGCTTCGGCAGGAAGGTTGGACTAGGTGACCCACAAAGGTCCCTTCCAACCCCTACCATTCTGTGATTCTGTGATTCTGTGAAACATGGCCCCCTTTCCCAAGATCTTCCCACACGTTTATCTCCTGGGGTCTCCAGTGCTGGTGTTTTGCCCACTGAAATGGGTGACTGCCCCGAAAACTAGCGAAAGGGAGCGCGGCGGGGCGTGTCGAGACCTGCGCAGGGGCTGGGTTAGGTGACTCCAGAGCCCCCTTCCCGGCAAGCTTTACTTCTGCGGTTCTCTTGCTAGGCAGCTGAACTGGAACAGGGAATATTTGCCCTTCTTGCTGAATATTGGTCCGGAGAGGAGGTCAAGGCTGGAGGGAGGCACAGCCCCCTGAAGCATCGGCTAGCAGAAGGTGGCCCTCCGGAATTCCCAAGGAGCGAATCGTTGGGAGGCAAGGAGCAAACGGATGGTTTATAGAGATGGGGAAGTGAGGAGAGTCAAAAACAGAGTCTCCTGGCGAGACTACAGGGTCCGCTTTAACAGCCAACCATACTACAGAGCTGCTTCGCCCCTCGGCTCAGCTCCTTGTCACCCTGCTGTGACCCATGCGACTCTGGATTTATGAGCAAGGGCATTAGCAGCAAGCGCTCCTTTCTGTTTGCATGTTTAGGTTTAGCAAGATTTTTAATTTTTCGAGAAAATAAGCAGGAAAGCAGGTTGTCGTGCGGTAAAGCAGTAGCTTTAACCGATGAGGCGAACGGCTTCTTTTTTATTTTTCAGTCTTGTTATTTCAGATTTAATCAGGACTGCGATGGAGAAACCAGTGTTTTCTTCCAGCTGCTGCTTAGCTGAGTTCATTGAAGTGAAAAACCTCGGGTACATTGAACTCACGTAGCTGCCTTTCACTTTAAATATTGATGTTAAGTGCATTTCTTCTGAGTCTGAATCTCAGCATTAGACCTGCGTAATTGGAGACAGGCAGTAGCAAAGTGCTAGCCATTAGAGCAGCACAGTAAATATTCCCTGCAGCCTCTAGGACAGTCGTTTCCCCTGCTTCCTCCTGCAACTTAGATTTATTTTTTTCTTCCTTCCTTCCTTCTTCCCTTTTTCCCTCCCTTTCTCCCTTCCTTCCACCCTGCCTCCCTCCCTCCATCCCTCCCTTGCTCCCTCTTGGACCCTATCCCTCCCTCACTCCCTCTTGGACCCCGCATCTGAATTTCTGGACTTCACGTTGCTTGGCCCCTTGCACCCGGGGTGCGTTTGTGGCATGTTCCGTGGTATCGTGGGGGGTGGGAGCCACCATCGTCTTCTTCTCGCGTAGTCCCTGACCAAGCAGTTGCTTCTGTCTGTGTCATCTGCAGCAGCAGCGTCGAGCCCATTTCTGCCAACGCAAATGAGCTCTAGCAGTCGTTGTTAGTGCCGTTAAATCAGATTTATTGTAACGACACAGTAACATGAGCAGGCCTAAGTGAATGTTAGGTACTTACCCTAAATTTTCTCGAGAAATCCTGGGGAGGGTTTGGTACCACACGTACCACTGCTCCAGCCCTGGGACGCAGTGGTCTCTGCCCCTCATCCCCAGGGCATCTGAACGCTTTTGTCAGGACCAAGGCTCCAAGAGGCCAGAAATACTTTGAAAACAGTGCTTGAACTCCAGTGTCATTCCAGCAGTTTTAAGAATTCTCCCCCATCGTGTTTCTCCCTAGAAGACGAGCCGCTTTCCTCCAGCCCTGCCAGGCAGCTCTTCTCTTGACTCTCCTAGACCAAGCAGGAGTTAACACCCTTGGGTTTCCAAACCTGGTTTTTATTTGTCAGCCATGCGCCCTTTTTTAAAGTGTTTTTTTCCTTGTTTCTACTATGCATTTTATTGCCTCGAGGTCATTTGTTACCAATGCAGATTAATCCTTCAATTAGCTATAGTCAATTAGTTATCTGACTTCTAAGCCTCTCCTCTGGCCTCCTCCCGAAACTAGCATAACAGTTTTACCATTCTAATTTTCTTGTGTTAGCTGACATTTTTCTTATGGTATGGCTATATTGAATCTGGGAAAAGGGAAGAGTCAGGCTGTTGGGCAGTCTGACCCGCGTTGTGGTAATGAAAGGATCCTTTTTTGCACAGATGTGCTTCCTGAGAGCTTGTGTGATAAAAAAAACTACCTAAGGGTTGCAGAGTTATTCCCACCTTAACAGGTATTTCATTATAGCGATGAATATTAATTCGTAGGTACTTATTATAGTAGAAGAGATCCAAAGCCTGAGTCACGGACGTAGGCAAGAACAGTTCTGCTTACCCTCAGTGGCCATCGTCCTCCTTTGTGCCCGGGCTGAGCTGCGTTCTCGGCGTCTTTGTGTTTGGTGCTGCCTAACCTGGGGGGTTTAATTAGTTTTTTTGTTACAACGTGAAATTCCTGTCAAATGGACTGAAAGCACTAATCTCTTTCAGAGGAACCGTAGCTGATTGATGTTTTCGTGCGTGAGTTAGGCAAATGACTGACAAGGATTGCTGAGTTTTGCTTGGAGATTTGGGTTCGGTTAAATGCGACACTCACAAAACTCATCACTGCATACAGCCAGGGGAACCCCCGTGGGAGAGAAGAGAGCACGCTGAGATGCCGGGAGAACGTGGGGTTGGTGCGTGTTTCTCCTGCAAAGCATAGCAGGGGTGTCTGTGAGCGGGGCAAATACGCAATTGAAAAGGTGGTTCGACTCAAGCTCAAAAGATGGGGAGTGGCACCTTGATCCTATTTTCCTTGCACCACAGAATCACAGAATGGTGGGGGTTGGAAGGGACCTCTGTGGGTCATCTAGTCCAACCCTCCTGCCGAAGCAGGGTCACCTACAGTAGGCTGTAGAGGACCTTGTCCAGGCAGGCACAGTCCATGCCAAACACCTCAGCCCAAGGGAACGGCCATACCCCTGCACACTAAGGGTCCCTCCAGCCAAATTGCTCATCTCCAGCATTGGCCCTAAAACAGGTGCTGCAGGAACCAGCGCGTGGGCTGGAGCACCTCTCCTACGAGGATAGGCTGAGGGAGCTGGGGCTGTTCAGCCTGGAGAAGAGGAGGCTCCGGGGTGACCTTAGAGCAGCTGCCAGTGCCTGGAGGGGCCGACAGGAAGGATGGAGAGGGGCTTTTCACAAGGGGGTGGAGTGATAGGACAAGGGGGAACGGCTCTAAACTACAAGAGGGCAGATTTAGATGAGATATTAGGAAGAAATTCTTCCCCATGAGGGTGGTGAGGCCCTGGCCCAGGTTGCCCAGAGAAGCTGTGGCTGCCCCCTCCCTGGAAGGGTTCAAGGCCAGGCTGGATGGAGCTGTGAGCAACCTAGGCTGGTGGAAGATGTCCCTGCTCATGGCAGGGGGGCTGGAAACAGATGATCTTCAAGGTCTCTTCCAACCTAAGCTATTCTATGATTCTATGATTCTATGTGACGCTTTTTCCCAAACATACCAAAACTTGACCCCAAGTATCAGTGTGAACAGTTCGTAACAAGATTCTTGAAGGAAATGGTCATGTTGGTCCTTCATGTTCTGCATACTCCAGAATTGCTGTGTCGGTTTTTTTTAAAGCACAGCTTGTTGGACCATTTTTTCCTCAAGCTTTCAGTTGTGTTGGGAATTGAAGGCGGGTGTGGTGTCTACCAGCTATGCAGACTGTCTCAGTGCTCGTTTCATTTACCATTTTGTTATCACTCCACAGTTTGAGATGCTGACGGGATCGTTACCCTTCCAGGGAAAAGACAGAAAGGAGACAATGGCACTCATTCTCAAGTGAGTACCAAACCTGCTTTCATTTCTTGAAGTTAACTGTACCCTCCGGGCAGCCTATAGGTCCAAAGTATGTGAAGGGTAGAGAATAATAACGTGTGTAACGTGTTTTCAGAGCTGCCTAAGGCGTGAATTTGGTGAGGCATGTGCAGCCGGTGATGCCTACATGTGGCTCTAAAATTGCCCTCAGAACAATTTAGTAGGAGGTGAATTACTGAGGGGGCCTTGCAAAAGAGATGTCTCTGACTTTCTGTGATAATGCCATTATCCACCCAGAGGTGGGAATGGTCAGATTTCTGCAGGACATCTCATGTTTCGTTGTTGCCAAGTTTCAAATCCTTTCCTTTGCAAATTTTCCATTCATTCAATGCTGAGTGCAGACAGAAGTATTTGAAGCTTATCTTTGCTCAATGTTACATTTTTTCTCCATAGCAGTGAATTTCCAAGGGAAAAGTTTTATTCTCTTTAATCAGTATGTGGTTTAGTATAATTACTTTCATGAAGTTTTGTTTTTTTGTTTAAATTCCTCTTGATTCCCAAATTTATTCCAGCAAGCTAAACAAGTCAAAACAAATTTCTGTAGGAAAATGACCTGTTTAGGATCAAAAGGTGTTATGAGATTCATTAGATCTACTCTACCTCTAGTGAAGCCAGTGGCAAAACCTGCTTGAACTTCAACAGAAGGAGATCAGGCCCTCGCCCTGTAATGCATTATGCTTAGGTAGCTTTTGGTCACCAGATTCATGTCTCTACCTGTCCTGACCGCTACAGTTCCACTTTTTAAACCACAGCGGGGTGGAGAAAATTTTTGAAAAACCTATTTTCTTTTCAAGTGTTGTGTTCTTTCAGAGCCAAGCTGGGAATGCCGCAGTTCTTGAGCCTAGAAGCCCAGAGCCTGCTGCGAGCCCTCTTCAAGCGGAACCCCTCCAACAGATTAGGTAGGCGCCCGCATTTGAGCAGGGCATTTGTTGCGCGGGCTCTACCCGGTCAGGTCCTCATCGCCTCTCTCGGTGCATCTTCCCTGATGGTTCTCCTCTTCGTTAGGCGGCGTTGTGCATTCCTTCCCGCAGCGCAGAGAACCTCGAGCGCTACCAGAGAGATTTGCAAAGAGCACAGGGAAACCATTGGAATCTAAACTATGACATTAGCTTGTATCTTGGGTTTTTTTCGGTGAAGAGGGAGAGTAAGCCACCAGCATTTATGAAGGGTTGAAGATAACTGCTGCATGTGACAGTACAGGGAACGGAGAAGCAAGTGTCTTTTTAAATCTGTGTAACTGAGCTGCAGATCTGAGGTGGAGAGCGAAAGGGAGTAGAGTTTGTCTGTCCCATTCTCAAATACGTTTCGATGCTGTCTCATTCTGTTTGCTGGGAACATTTTCACAGTAGGCTTTCTTCTTCATTACCCTAAGTGTAAATGTCGAGTAGTGTCTGCTTTCTTACTAATGTGTTTTCACCCTTTGTTAATAATCCTGTTTAAATTGTGATAAACTAGAGAGGTGTATTGGATCACGTATCTTATGCCATCTCTACCTTTGTTTGGGAGTTTTATTAAGAAATTCGTTGCATTTGGTGAGGTCATGGGCAATCCCTGGTGCATGATTTTCATTGCAAGTTTACTCTTTGGTTTTTACACGGAAAAATAAGAAAAGTCATATCAAGTGAATGATATGAAGACAACAGCACTGTGTTGTTTTTCATTTAAAAATCATATCTAGTTCTGTGAAAAAATTTTGGAGTTTCTTTTTTCCCCCCAGTTCTCATAGTCTGCATTTTGAGTGAACAAGGGAAGAATTTGCATCTAAGGGAAAGGGACAAACCTTTCCTCCCTCCCTCTGTTGAGGAGAGCAGAGCAGAGAGCAGAGCAGAGCAGAGCAGAGCAGAGCAGAGCAGAGCAGAGCAGAGCAGAGCAGAGCAGAGAAGAGAAGAGAAGAGAAGAGAAGAGAAGAGAAGAGAAGAGAAGAGAAGAGAAGAGAAGAGAAGAGAAGAGAAGAGAAGAGAAGAGAAGAGAAGAGAAGAGAAGAGAAGAGGCTGATACACTGCAGAGGAGAAAGTGCAAAGCCACATCTTCTCAGCAGGTTCAATTGCTCTCAAGCAATTTGCTGGACATTAGGGAAAATTAGAGTCTTGGGATTTCTAGGTTTACTCGATGCTCAGAAAAATAAGATGCTGCAGCAAATACAAACCTTTCCCCGCTCCACCCCCCTGTTCCTTTCTGCTGTTTCCTCCCTGTCTCTGTCTCCTGGTTTTGTTCTGCTCTGCTCGTTTTGTGGCTTCTCACAAGCTGCTATCCACCCAAAATGGGGCTCCAGTGAAGTCAGCGGGAGTTTCGGGATACTGATCCTGAAATAAAAAACTACTCGCTAAAATAAGCAAAGTTGCTTAGTTTTAGCCATGGCCATGGCAGTTCTAGACCCCGTATCATCTCACTTTTAATAATGGGGAATTGCTAAGGGTCAAGGCTTTAAACCTGAGCTTTATTGAAATACTGGGAAGGCTGGGAGAAAGGAAGAGGTTATTTATAACACAAACATCCGAGAAAATAAAATCTAAAAGAGTAACAGAAAAATAGATCTTAACATTAGTGGTGCAGAGCTTCTGAAGGCTCTCTCTGTTTTCAGTGATTGAGAATCAGCTCAAAGGATGATGAAGACAGACTTGTAGGTAATGAAAGAAGGAATACTTCAATGGTTGGCCTAAATACGGAACAGAAGTCAGCAGATGAAAGGACTGCTTCGACTTTGTGGATTTTAGCTTTTTCTGGGAAAGGAAGAATAGTCTGAAGTTAAAAAAAGAGTAGGCTTAGACATCCTGTTTTGAAAATTCTTTGGAAAATTAATGAAGCGTGCTAAAATAAATGAGCCATATTATGGATCAAAAACTTCTTTTCAGCCGTTGTTTCAGAAGTTTG
The DNA here is from genome assembly GCF_030867145.1 of Opisthocomus hoazin. Taxonomy (NCBI): domain Eukaryota; kingdom Metazoa; phylum Chordata; class Aves; order Opisthocomiformes; family Opisthocomidae; genus Opisthocomus; species Opisthocomus hoazin. Next base: position 2,671,409 of record NC_134415.1, on the reverse strand, counting down.
CAAATCTGGAAAGTATTTGTATTTAGTTCCAAAGTGTTTTTAACGTTGGCAAGATGAAAGATGCTGAGCTTCAAAAATCATTTTATTCTGACTAGCATCTTGCTTTTTGCCATTTGATTTTGATATCTTAACAAATAGGAGTAAAGATTGATGATGTATTCCAAAATTGTGCTTTGAAACTTTGTTTTGAAGCTTCGGGTTATTAATGGATGAAAATGTTAGAGCTGAAGGGAGATACTCAGACAAGGCAGAGAAGGAATTTAGTAATCCAGTTTACCTGATTCTGTTTTCAAGCCTGGTGCCAGTATCAATGCTTTAGAACAAATTTTTAAGGAATGGAAAGTCTTCCTTCCTTTGGCACCCCTCGTTATGGGCGTTGTCTGTGCTTTTCTGAGCCTATACACTCTGCTGTACAAATACTCTGCATAGCACCGCTTCGGTAATATTGCTCTGATTAAGTACAACAAGTTTCAGATTATGGACAAGCATGATTTTAAATTCTTAGAAGGAACTAACTGGGATATCCAGGCAAACAAGGACTAAGCATCTCGGAAAGGAAATTGTACGATGAAGGTCTTAGTTCATTACATTGCCAGGAACTTAGGCAAGGGACTAATTCTTACTGCGCTGAGGCCTGGATGTACTCAGGTAGGGAAATGGATATAAAGAGCATTTCAGGAACTCCCTTCACTGCTGAGCAGGATAAAAGTTCCTGAGTCCTTACAATTTGGAAGCTTGGCCAAGAAAGTACAGAGTCAAAGCACGCAGCAGTATGTTCAGAGCAAAAGCCAAAGAAATAGTTACTATTTCCTTAATCTCATGTTCTGAGAAGAACATACATTCTGCTCTGACACGTAGAAAACTTTGTTTTTCGGTTCTGTAAGATGATGAGTTTTAAAAAACGAGCTTCGCCTCTGTCAGAGTGACTGTACTGCTTTCTTGTAGCCCTTCAGAACGCCTTTCAAAAAATCTAGCCCACTGAAAAGATTCTGAAGCTGTGGAGACGCTAGAATTTTATTCTATGAAACTAAAACTCTGGATGCTCTTTCTGCTCATTTTGAACATCCAAATAATCAACTTTCAGATTTCATAGGTCTCCCATTTTCCCCTTAATATATTTTAAGGCTGACATTGTCCGTAATGATTCAACAATCAAAACCAATTACAAATAAAGCATTCTGCTGTTACTGCTTGCAGACACTTTTATTACAGGCATAAAACAATCTTAGATAATCAAGTTCTTGCTTATTAACATGAGGCTGCTTTTATATAAATCCTTGCGCTCTGTAATGTGTTTAAACTGGCAATTTGATCTGAAAGCATTCTTTATCTTCTCGGACCCTCGTGGGACCGGATGGCATGTAGGAATATTTGCCGGCAGTAAGTTTGATTGTGCTTGATTATTCTTTACAGATATGTTTCATTACTAAACTGAAGTTAAAGTGAAGTTGAAAAAAACAACCAGAAGCCTAGAGGAGGGTGAAAGATTTGCACTCATGCGATGTGCCATCATGTGCTGCACTTCAGCAGTCTGCTAAATGCTCATCTTTATGCCAAAAAATGTCCATGCCCGTGAAACGGGGCTTTCCAGTTACTCTTGTGCTTCTCTTTTCTCCGTGAAAACTCATCTCCTTCCAGTACCACTACAGACTGGCAGACGGTAGGTGAACGGCTGAAACGTGCTGAGCAAATCCAGAGAGCCAGCACCGTGAGCCCCGCTGCCTACCCTCTCCCATGGTCTTCCTCAGCAGGGTCAGGGTTGCCTCTCCGGGCTCCCCGAGCTGTCCCCAGTTGAGGAGAGGACTGGGCTGCCTGAGTGGAGTGGAGTCAAGCCCTGGCATGCCTAACAACCTGTTCTCTCTGAGATGGCCCCAGGTGGGAAATGCTAATTTTTCAAACAAATGCCTGTGTCAGCTGCATGCGGCGTTCCTTACTGCACGCTGCAGTCATCCACTGGTAGAAGTAGCTGTGGGTGGGCTTTTTCCTTGGTTCTGATTTCTGTGGTTTTGTGGAAAAAAGAACAGCAACAGTAGCAAAAAGTGTGGCTTTCAAATGGATCATCTGAAAAAAGGCAGGTCGTTCCCATCACCCAATGATGTATCCGTAAGCCTACAAAAGAGGGAAAGGGGAAACAGCAGGGAAGGGACAGAGCAGAGAAGATTGAACACATCAGCAGTTATCCTCAGTCTAGAGAACGCTACCAGAAGCTTACAATAACTGTAGCGTTTATCTCAGTCCTTCAACATCAGTTTGGCACTTGGATTTCATCCTTATGTAGTAAAGAGCAACTAATGCACAATGCGGAGTTTCCAGTCACCACCACTGAACGCAAGACATTTTTCACAGATATTTCTTCTCCGAAGGGTTGCTTAATGCAATTCTCTGCAGAGTAACTGTGTTGGTTTCGTGTTTCTGTTGGCATCGCTAAAATCAGAATGAATCTTCCGAGGGTTTCTAGTGCAGACTTTAAACTGTACATTGAAAAAAACATGCCAAGGAAGACATAAAACAAGTCTTATTACTATCTAAGTCTCAGTGTTTTCTTGTTAAACAACTGCCTAGGGAAGAATAAGAATAGGGTAAGCATATGTTATACTTCACCCAAATTCTCTCCCAGTTTACACCTGCTTTGAGCTCAGGCAAGGGATTTCCTGAACCTCTTATGGTTTGTTGACCAAATAATCACAGAATATTAGGGGTTGGAAAGGATCTCTGTGGGTCACCCAGTCCAAGCCCCTGCCCAAGCAGGGCCACCCAGAGCAGGCTGCACAGGACCGCATCCAGGTGGGGTTTGAATATCTCCAGAGAAGGAGACTCCACAACCTCCCTGGGCAGCCTGGGCCAGGGCTCCGTCACCCTCAGAGGGAAGAAGTTCTTCCTCCTGTTCAGCTGGAGCTTCCTCTGCTTCAGTTTGTGCCCGTTGCCCCTTGTCCTGTCGCTGGGCACCACTGGAAAGAGTCTGGCCCCATCCTCCTGACACCCACCCTGCAGATATTTAGAGGCATTTCTAAAGTCTTCAACAGATTTCATTTCAACATACTTTTCTGTTCTCCAGCTGAACCCATGTAAATATTTTGCATCCACATCATCTTTTCCAATGAATTCCATGTCACACAGCTGTCTTTTGCCTGAGAAGACATCTCCAGATTGTTCTGAACCTTATTCCTGCTAACATCATTTAATAGCCTATATTCTTGTACTGAAAAAGACGTGGAAGAGTTAATCCCTATCCCCTCGTTCCAAATAATCATGACTTTTTAGGTCTCTATCATATACCCCCTCAGTCATCTCTTTCCAGGTTGAAAAGTCAACCATTCTATACCATTCCTTGTTGCATTTCTTTGATTTTTTCCTGTCTTTAATAAATATACCCATTTATAGGTGAGTCAACTACTTTCCATACTCAAGTTGTAGGTGTACAACAGACTCACACAGTGACAATGTGATGACGTTCTCGGTGTTGTCCTCTTTTCTCTGTCTAAGATTTGATTTCCTGCTGTGTTTCCCTAGAACTGTCAGTCACAACCCAAAGACCTCACCCCTGAGTGGGCATGACCACCTCCGAGCACATGGTGCTGCATGGTGCGCTAAGATTGTTTATCCTCGTGTCCGTCACTTACGTTTGTCGATACGATGTCTAAGATTACCAGGATGGGGAAGTAATCAGAAGAACATTCCTCTCACGTCATTATCCAGCAGGCCTGAGAGACAATCCTGCGTGTTGTGTTCACAAAGTGTTTGCTTTTCGTATCCATTCATCAGTGAAGGGTGCCGGGAGCCGTTCCTGATCAGTGCGTTTTGGCAAACATCGGTGATGTCTTGTACACGAGGAGAGCAGACGTCACGTTTCACTAAAGCTCGAGTTGACAAGACCTTTCTGAAACTACTTGTCATGTTGATCTTCAGCAAGTAAAAAGTTGATCTTCAGAAAGTACAAATACTGCGTATAAAAAAATCTGCGGTGCCGAGTGCCTTTTGCCAGGTGCTTGTGAATCTGAAGTCCTTTTGGGAGTAAAGGGTGCTCAGCATCCTGGTAAAGAAGTGCTGGGTACCTTTCAGGAACCGATTCCAAAATTGCAATGCAAAGCCTTTGCTTCCAGATGTTATTTCTCATAGTGGAAACTGAAAGGTGCTATTAATAAAGTCAAATCAACCCCTGAAATGGCATGCAAAATCTTCTCTGGCAGTTGTTTAATTATTACTGAGCACCTGCTGGGTTTTGCGGTGGCACTGAAGTAAGTAAATTCAGCTAAAGGAGTAAAAAAGGCAATCTTCAGTGAAGACATAAGGCAAAAGTAATCACAGAATCACAGCATGGTAGGGGTTGGAAGGGACCTCTGTGGGTCACCCAGTCCAACCCCCCGTGCCCAAGCAGGGTCACCCAGAGCAGGCTGCACAGCACCGCGTCCCGGCGGGTCTGGAATATCTCCAGAGAAGGAGACTCCACAACCTCCCTGGGCAGCCTGTTCCAGGGCTCCGTCACCCTCAGAGTGAAGAAGTTCTTCCTCATGTTCAGCTGGAGCTTCCTCTGCTTCAGTTTGTGCCCGTTGCCCCTTGTCCTGTCGCTGGGCACCACTGGAAAGAGTCTGGCCCCGTCCTCCTGACACCCACCCTGCAGATATTTATGGGCATTTATAAGATTCTTTACCAGATCTCAGAAGAGGTTCCCTAGATTTCCTGCAGAGTAATGTAACAGAAATCTAAGATCCCATTGAGAGTGACGATTTTGGTACTTATGCAGACTTGAAGGTGGCATTGGAAAAATGGGGAGCCTAAAACCCTGGCTCCCCTCAAATCACTTGGAGAGCGGACCAAACACTTTCGGTATTTGGAGTCTGAAGTGATTTGTAGCGCAGCTTTCCCTGCCCGAGGAGAATGGGCAATGGGGCAAGGTTTGGAAGCCAGCGGGGATAGAGGAGCTGCTGCTAGTGGCCAGGAGCAGCAGGAGCTGTGGTGTAGCACCGGGACATCTCAGGGGCCATCGTGGCCTCCCTGGTGCTCTCCGCTGTGGCTGCAGTCCCTGTCATGGCTGAAGCCTGGGGAGAGCAGCTATTCAGCCCTGGCACCACCCTCAATTAGAGAGAAGCGAAAACCTCAGCCATCAGACGTTCGTTGATGAAGTGCCGTGGTCTGTATTTACGGCATTGCTATGGCAGTTGCACTGTTCAGGGTTTCTTGACTAGAAGCGGTGGGATGGCTGTGTCAGAAGAAAAGAGGGGACAGGGAGGAAGGCTGGAGAAGAGACGGCGGGCAGCACTCTTCTAAGCAGAACTTTATTCTGATTCTTTCATTCGTTCTTTTGCCAGGTGCTGGATTCGACGGAGTTGAAGAAATTAAACGTCACCCTTTCTTTGTTACGATAGACTGGAATGTAAGTCTTTGGGGTTTTTTTTTAAAGTTTTCTTGGCTCTATTTTTGAAGACAAACTGCCATGCTTAGGAAGAAGGTGCAGTGAGCTCTAACACAGAGGACCCAGGAGCTAGAACCTTTTAAGTGGGTGCCTATGTGTCTTGCATACATATATGTACATTTGTTCACATACCCACAAATGAAAGAAATAGAAAGCTGCTTTCAGCATTGCCAGTTTTTGATAACTACTTGCCTCTGTTTTGTCTGATGGCCTGGCCTATCACGGTACTACCCGAGGCTATCTGCAGTGTTCTGTGGAATCATTTCCACATTCATCTCTCATAAACGTGATGCATTGATTGTGGGAGCTGGACTGGAGTGAAAATGAGCAGCTTTAAATGAAAGAATTCCTGTAATATTTCAGTCACAAAGGAAACCAGAGCCAAAGGACTGGGCTTGAAAGAGCTGCTCCAGAGGGAAGCAGTCTGATGCTCCATGTCCCTCCATCTTCCTGCTTTGACGTTCCATGCTGAAATACTCGTCCCTTCTCCCTGGGTTGGGCAAGCTGGACTAAATACTGGTTTTATTGTTTACGATATCATGGACCTCCAGAAATCTTTTCATCTCTTGGAATTATTCAGAGCAGCCCTGGGTCTGCTTAGACATATCTGTTGCCAGTAGCTCCAGGGAGCTCCCAGGCCTCCAGGCACACTCCTTTCCCAAACCCAGCATGGTGCTACTGGGTGTTGGTGGAGCTGGCACAGCAGCTTGTGCCACTTCGTGCTGGGGGAATCATAAACCTTCCAAGGGGGTAGCTCTGTTGACCCCTGCTTGTCACTTTTGCCCTAAAAGACCGTAGGACAGGATCTGTCCCTTCCACTGTGTTGTGATGGGTGGCGCAGGACAGCAGAACACGGATGGATTTTCACTCAGAACAACGATTTTACACCACTGAGTGCACAAGTCAACCAGCCAGAGCAGGGTACGGCAGCTCCTCTTACAAGTGGTTGATGGTTTATCGAGGCGAGTCATTAATTTAACATCAGCACTCAAAACTGGAACAGCAAACATTTGATGAAATGTAACACAGTTCAGATAAGACATCGGACGTGAGTTATGGAATGGTAAACAAGGACGTGTTTTATTGGTATCAGCTACAGCTCATAAAGCTGGCGGTAGAGATTAGCTCCGTATTCAATATAGACTTGCAACAGGTTAAACCTTCTCATGTTTTCAGCGTCATACTTGTTCAGATCAACTTATTTTTAGACAAACCTGGAGGCAAACACTTTTCACTCTCGACCTGGACATCTGCTAGTGCCTCAGAGCTCCTGTTTGCCACGTTCTCTAGAGTTTTCTGGTTTAATTTTATCTGACCTGTGTTATGGTATTGTTATGTCCCTTCAATATTTGCTCTAAGTTCACTCATGAATGCTGGTGTAACAGCTCACACGGATGCCGGTCTCACTAAATTCCGGTAAAGCAGCGTGAATGTATGTGACAGCCATTCTCAAACCGCTGCCCAGGGCTTTACAGTAAACGTAATTCCTCTGTGAAAACACATCTTGTGGTGCCCAGGTGGCCTTTGAAAGGCCATTTCCATTTATTTTGGAAAACCTCATGAATCTGATTTGGATTGCATGTAGAAGAGTTGGCATGACTCATAAGCAGTTTAAGAGATGATTGATCAAAGTGCTCTGAGATTTTCCTCTGTGGCCCAGCTGATTGTTAGTCCCAATCCATGTGTTCTGGAGTCTAGATTCTCTTTCTTCTGCTGCTTCTTACTCATCATAAGATTCTGTATAACGATTTTACACTTATGAAAACATTAAGTGAAAAGAAAATATAGAGAGTCCTGCAGAGCTGGGTTCTTTATTGTTATTATTGTCTGTATTCCTGCGACTTCTCCACAGTCCTCAGCTTTGCTATCAAAATACAGACTAGGTGCGTACATCTCTGCGTAATAAGGAGAACTGGAGCAATGACAGAATTTCGCCTTCTGCGTTTGCTAGTGGAGCAACTCAGAAACTCATCACAGAGAAATGAGGCCCTGCATCTTGGAAAAGTTTTCAGTAAAGTCCATTCTTGTCTGTGAGACCCCTCAAGACCCCTTCTCTTACGATGCTTAGTGATGGTTTCAAGCTTAGTTCTTCAGGGAAAAATTTCATGCCTGTCCTAAGGTAATTGTACAGTCCTCCATCATTTGAAAAAGTTCTTATGGATGGGTTTGGGAATTATATACCATGGAGAGGCTAGGTATGCTTGAACATGACTTGGAGCCAGAGAGGGAGGTGGATTTAATGGCCCTTTAGTGCCTTATCTCGCCCTGCAACTTTGCTCTCAAATGTAGCTGTAATGACCCATTTTAATCCAACATAATTAGTGCTTCTTGCACTCTCTTGGAGACAGACCGATCATCATTACACAGATCAGCTATCATCTCTGTGATATATTTGCTCATTTAATCCTAATTTTCCTATCCCTCACGGAGATCTTGGGAGGCTTATCTCGTTACAGCAGCAGGACTGTATGCGTTTGGGAGCAGTGGGAGCCGGTCTGGCCCTGAGCTGCAGCCAGGACTTTGCCTTCCAATGATAATCCAACCGTTAGCGTGTTCTCCACGGACACAAACAGAGCAGGGTCAGAGAACAGAAATGGATCCGGCACAGATGTTTAGTGCTGATCTCTGTACTGTTGCAGGAAAGAGAGTCCCTGATGCCCTCATTTTGTTCTTCCATCATGCATGCAGAATCTCTCACGTCAATTTGCAGGCAATCAGCAAACAACATCGTAGAGGCAGGACATGAATGTTGATTTATTTCATGCCTTGGTAGTATAAAGACCTCAGAGAGCAAGAGGCAATCTCTCTTGAAGAGCTTCTGAACCACCTTGGCAGCTATGATAGACAGGGCTGCTCCAATTGACAGAACAGAAACTTCCAGCGACTGTAGGAAAATGATCCTCTACCAGAGCCTCCTTGTCATGAAGGGTCCAAATGGATTAGTGTCTTCTAGAAGCCCGGTGTGAAACAGGTCTTTTTTTCAAGCAAGGTTTTTCTTACAACAGTGACACGATAACCAAGAACAAACCATCAGGTTGCTTCATCTGAGTTTAAAAGAGATTGGAAGCAGAAATGAGAATTTGCTGCTGCCTTCCAAGTTGTGTGTCAAGTCTAGGTATGGCAGTGATGAAGTCATTGGAACTGCAAGCAGAAATGTATAAATCGGATCTTCACATCAGAGTACATTCAGAGCTGTTCCCTGGGGGTTTGGATTGAGGCTTCGTTGTCATCTCCATCACTGAAGTGTTTACCTGCTGGGGCAGTCATTTCCCACCTGTTTCCCATCTTTCACTGTCTTCAAACAGACGCGACCAGACACTGTCTGGTTCGGATGAAGGCAGTGAACACAGCGGAATCATAGAATCATGGAATCATGAAGGTCTCTAAGATCACCAAGTCCAAACATCAACCCAACACCCCCATGCCTGCTAAACCATGTCCTGAAGTGCCACATCTGCACGTTTTTTGAACCCCTGAGCAACGTACATGTAAAACGCCCCTGTGCTGATGCCGCAGGTGGTCACACCAAGGACAGCAGTGGTGATAGCATGTGGCCACTGCAGTAGCTGCAATTTGGGAAAACACAAGTATGGCCAAAGAAGGACCTCCTCCCGCCCTTGCCCACAGCTGCTTTCCGTCAGCCCCATCTTCCAGGGTGCTGTTCATCGGTCCAAGTCTCCAGCTGCCCCAAGTTTAACTTTTGGTGTAGAAGTAGCACTAAATGAGCTGTGGACAAGCTGACACAGAATCTTTATGCCCAAACTTAAATTGTCTCATGAGCTAATCTCTGTACGGGTCTCATCTTTACAGCTATTGTCACCCAGTAACAAAACCCTAAATTCCCACTTCCTAGAGTGAAAAGCAGATGAAGGTTTCTGCAAATATCAGTCTTACCGCTCGGAGGCATTTAGTAGGCACTGTGACACAAATTCAATGGATCCTTTGTTTAATGAATGGACTGTCTTTCCTGATCAAGGCTGGAATTCACAGGAAGAAGATTAGATGTCGAGCTCCATCTGAGTTTTGCCTGCTACTAGCCTTGCACCCCGTTTTCTCCCTAGGACAAGCAGCCCCAAACCCACTTGACCTTGGTGATTTCCAGCCATTGGCTCTGATTCAGTCTGGTTCCTGATTTTTTTCATTACCGTTTCTTCTTTCCAGGTCATGCATAAAGAATTTCTGGCTTTTTATTGAAAATGGAAAATTAAATCCCTTTTTGCAGACTGCAGGCAGTAGAGTGGGCTAGAAACAGTAGTTTTGGTTTAGACAACAGGCTAAATTGGAACTAGGGCACAAGACACGCTAGAAAATGAACTGTCAAATGCAGCTGAGGGAAGGCGTGGGGAGAAAGTGGACTCGAGTGCCATTTCCTTCAATATTAATCAGAGATCAAACTAAACTGAAAACATGAATTATTGAATTGCAGATTTTGCCAACAGCAAAAACTGATCCCGAGGTCTGAATTCTGCTAGCTTTTCTATCGTCTGCAGGCGATAGCATTGAGCCATTAATCTAGGAGGGGACAAGCATTTTAGAAGGTAGTTCATCCTTTTGTCTGCTGATTGGATTGTCCCTGACAGGTATATGTATCACGGGAGTTTATTCTCACACTACAAGTGCGTCACTGTGGAGGGGAGCATCTTTCTATTTTTAGAAGGTGTCTAAGGAGTAATTCAATTCTTCATCAAAGAAACTCAGTTGAGGAAATGACTAAATAGTTTTTAATGAAATGAAACCATTTTCTCTTTCTTGATATTCGCCAGGCACACGTACAGGGCATTTACATCTCTGGGGTTTTTTAGGAGTGCATTTTTTTTAAAGATGACGAAAAATTAACTGCTTGTAAATAACAAGAGAGAGACGCATGTCACAGCATCTTGTTACTGGTCTCCCCGGTGTATTACTTGAGTCCCAGCTGAGGAGGCGTTCAGACAAAGCTCATATCAGGGATCTGGCAACGCACATTAAGGAAAAGTCATTGGGACCTGGGAAAAATTAGTTATTTCAAAAAAACAGGGATTGCCCCAAATCAGAAAGGGAGTTGGTAGAAGTTCATGGTTTCTCAAACTGCTGTAGAACTGTGTTCTGGTTGATCCATCGGTACCTACTAATCTGAAGGTACTGATTATCCAAGTCTCAGAAGAGTGTGAGGGGTTGATAAGTAGGCAGCAGCAGGGATACGTATCCTGGTGCGAATATCTAAATCGGGACTCTCACACCTTGGAGTTCATCCCCCTCATGCTGTGGGTTACGCACTCCCTTGGCACGGCCTCTGGGTCCGACTGCCATGCGTGATGCACGGTGATTGCTGAGACCTGTCAGTCACGTTTTCCTGTCATAAGTCAATGCTGTGGCCAGTTTGAAATATTGGGAGTGGGATGTGAGGGGTTATTCTTTACTGGGAAAGAAAGAGAAACTACATTCTCAATAAAACATTAAGGGCTAAGGATTACATTTCTCCTTTATGGATGTGGAAGCAATATGGAAGAAAAAAATCTTCAGCTTCTTGTACCCATGCAAAATAACACACTTCTAAATGATCTTAAGCAGCCAACCTGAAATTTAAAGCTCCAGGTAGCACTGACATATCCAAAGTCTCTTCTGAATGCCTAATAAGGTGCCCCAAAGTAATAATTTGGATATGGAAACGGGGATTTAAACTGGGACAGCTGGGACCCTGTTCCCTTTAAGAAGGGGTGGTGGAACTCCCAGTGACTTCAGCATACAAAGCAGAATTACCATGACTTGGGATGCAGATAACTGTTTAAACTTTACCAGAAGTTATGTGACAGGCTGATAGAAATGGTCAAAGACCAGATCTGAAACCTCACTTGCTATGTCATTTGGCACTCTGGTGAGTTTCTGTTGGAAGAGGTCCAGGTGAGCCATCAGCCCAACATAATTTTGGGACCATGATAAGAGGTAATAGGTTAATACATTTCACCTAAATTAGAAATATTCTTAGAAAATCCAGAAGGATCGCAAATCCTCCTAGAGATTTGTTCACTGTGTGTGTAGGAAACACCGGCTGCGTGTCTCACTGGTTTTTTAGATTGGCTTGTGTCACATTTTGTTTTGCAGTCCACGGGATGCGGGTTTTCCAATGAAGACGCATTCTGCCTGCAGCAAGCCTTCACATTTAGCTGTGTTGGGCTGCCCGGTGGTTTAGTTTGCTTCGGTGACTTGGCTTTGGTTGTAGTGGCTCACTCGGAGAGCTGGAGCCAGCGTGGGATGGGAGAGCCCACCGATGACACTGCCCTGCTTGGTTCCTCAAAGGTTTCATTTAGTTGCCTGATTCAACAGCTTGGGGGAAAAAATTGTTTTAGGCAGTTTACATTTTGCTGTTCCTAGTTGTCTAGTCAGAACCACCAGAAATAGTTTTTATCACAAGTGGAAAAGGAAATGGAGAAGGGAGTCATCCGGGTTGCGCTCGGAGGAGGTGCCTTCACTCGCACAAGCAGCTTCTTAGTTTCCATCCCCTCCCAGCAAGCAGATTTGTGATTACACATCTTTAGGTGGCGTGTGACTCATGGCGAATCTGCAGTCCCTCCCTACCCGTGGAGGATGTGGGTTAGGGATTCAAAATACGAATGTAGATCCAGCAGCACTGAAGAAACTGCAGATGGGGGAGGAATGAGGAGGCCAGAGAGAATATGGTTACAATAACCAAAAGAGAGTGCAGTTCCCGAATGATGTACAACTCTAAAGCATCTTCCAAGTTTTGGACCTCACAGGATGAGGGGTGTGTTTAATTCGAGGAGAAAGCACATGCATGGGACCGTATTGCTTTCCACAGTAGAAGGACTCCAATTGTGAATTAAGATAAATAAAAGGAAGCTGGAAGCAAGTAGCTTTCTGAAGGTGAAATCCTAGCAACAGAAAAACCTTCAGTAGGTGCTGAGTTCTTTTTTAAAGTTCTGTGCAGACAGGAAAAGATATATGTTAATTACTAGGTTGATACTTTTCAGTTAATGAGTGACACTTCCTGCTTAAGATGGCTTTTAATTATTTGGGAGACTGGCTTTCCATTGTGGCTCACAGCAATTATTCGTCTCTTTTTTCTCTCAGAAGATATGGAGCAGTTTTACGCAAGCAGGAACTTTTTATGGTGAAGTGGCCATTAATTATTGCAAAGTCATTTCCAGCCTCACCATTCCACTTTTCCAAGGAATCATAATTCAACCACAAACATATGCTTTGCGCTAATGCTAATACTACGCTACAGAATGTCCTGCCTCGAGAACCTTTATTTATCTATGCAAAATCAAGTTCAAACTATGTTGATGTGTATATATCTTAGGTTTGACCACATGCTTTGTATTACAGAAGTTAATTCACCGCAAAACCCACAGTTAAACAGAACCTTCCTGCATGCAAAGAGCTGGATAAGCATGTATTCATCTCCATTAAATATTTCGAAAAATCAGCTCATTATGAAGTTGTTTAAGAGCTAACATGAAAATACATATTACAGACAGTCATAAAACTGAAGTCTTCAGCTCTTATCATGACTTGAAAGCTTGGATGAAATGTTATATTTATGCTCAGACATGTTAATTATTGGGTGCTGTCTGTGGCAACTAATTCAGCCCTTTGAAACTTGAGAAGAAGAGCGTTGCTAGAAAGGGAATGCAGCCTAGGGACCGAAACGTGGGGCAGGGAGTCAGACTGGAGCTCTGTTCCCCATGCTGCCATCAGCACGATGTCCAGTTTGGGCCATTTCAAGCAGAGCTGATGAGAAGATCACTGAGATCAATCGGACTCTCTCCGTTAACCTCTGCAGGCTTTGGATCAGACCCAGGCGTGCTGCCCCTCAGCGTGTTCAGCTCCCAGAGCGTGTGAGTGTGTGTGTCTGTGAATGCTTGCAAAGGAGCACAGTGAAGCGATTTCCTAAAGATACTAGGAAAAATATCTTTCCTGAGAGAGTGGTCAGGCGTTGGACCAGGCTGCCCAGGGCAGCGGTGGAGTCCCCATCCCTGGAGGGGTTCAGAAAACATGTGAATGTGGCACTTCAGGGCATGGTTTAGCAGGCGTGGTGGGGTTGGGTGGATGGTTGGACTTAAATCTCAGTGATTCTATGATTCTGTGATCACTAAGCACAAGTGAAGAGGCCACAAAGTAATACAGGTGGTGTATGAGCATGCTTTTATGGTGACCGTAGGTTGGGGATCCCTTCCGTACCCCCTCACTCGCCAGCACCAACTCGCACGCCGAGCAGTGCTGACCTGCTGTATACCTCCCTCTCCTCCTTGTGTTTTTCCTTGGCTTTGCTCCTCTGCTCAAGCCACGTTTAGGCCTTCGGCATCATTCCCCACCCATCCGCCGTGCTTTCTTCCTAACATCTGTTGATGGGACTTGCATCCAGCCCTCAGCGGCGAGCCCCTTCCCGGTTACCAGCTATGCCGAAAGAAGGCGGCCCTTGTTGAGGCTGTGAGCACCAGGCAGCCAGGGCTGTTGCTCAGCGAGGTTCCGTCTGAACATGAGGAAGAACTTCTTCCCTCTGAGGGTGACGGAGCACTGGAACAGGCTGCCCAGGGAGGTTGTGGAGTCTCCTTCTCTGGAGATATTCAAGACCCGCCTGGACAAGGTCCTGTGCAGCCGGCTGTAGGTGACCCTGCTTCGGCAGGGGGATTGGACTAGATGACCCACAGAGGTCCCTTCCAACCCCTACTATTCTGTGATATTCTGTGATATTCTGTGATATTCTGTGATATTCTGTCTGGCAGAGCGTCAGACACATTGCTGGCTCCCAACAAACAGTGAATGCTAAACCAGCCGCCGCTTCTTCACAGTTCTTCATGCTGGCTGCCGTCGCTGCGCTGCTGGAGTCACCCATGGGCAGTGTCCTGGTGTTACCGTCGCATCTCCCAGTTCTGCCCGTAAAACCAGTGAATTTCCAGATGCCACAACTGGAATATTGTGCCAGTCCACGGGCTAGATTTTTACCAGAAACACCTGTGGTTATATTCTGGATGCCAGCAACTAGAAAGCTCAGGGAGCATCCAGGGCACAGATTTTAAGGCAGAGTCGAGGAGGAGCCAGAGCTCTGGATACATCATCCTTTTTTGTCAGTCCTGCAGGGGTGGCCCAGAGCTGAGAGAGGACACCCTGACCGCGGCGGGGCTGCCTATCTGCGGGTGGACGGGCTGTTGATGATTGTGGTCTCCTCTTCTCCTCGTAGAAACTGTACCGGAAAGAAATCAAGCCGCCTTTCAAGCCCGCGGTGGGACGGCCAGAAGACACCTTCCATTTCGATCCAGAGTTCACCTCTCGGACCCCCACAGGTTAGTGGGGTGGCACGCGGGTAGCGCATCTGTCGGTGAGTGAATCCGTTCTTCCTTCCCCTCCCCATTCCAGTGGGGTCTAAAATCCGGTCACCTGTGGGACTGCTGGGTTTTGCAGTACCCAGCAGGAAGCAAAGACTGGTTTGCATTTCCAAGGAAAGAAGCTCATGAGCATTTCACCAGCTTCACATTAATTTGTTTTCTGGAAGGACGGATGTCACATTTTTCATGGGAAAAATAACTATCCATTTGCTGTTTTATTACTCTTATCGTTGCTGATTTTAACTATTTTAAATTACCTCCGTTTCAAAGAACTTTGCATCTCTGCAAGTTAGTATAGAATTGTATATTCCACAGATGTTTTCTTTAATTATGAAACCCCACAGACTATGGGCTGTTGGAAGTTAATACACGGTTAAGAGTAATGAAGAATGATTCAAGTTCTCAGACCAGTGGAGTTCTGCCAGCAGGAAAGTTGGCCCAGAGTATTTAGAAAATCCTTGCAGTGAGAACGTCGTTCCTAAAACTTCTGTTTCCTAACGGGGATATCCCACTTTGTGAAGTAGATATATGAAGGTGATCGTTGCACAGAACACCATCTTTCCACTCCTTTAGTGGAAAGCAAGAGCATCAGTAACGTCCGAGTGGTAACCCCCGGTCATAGCGTTGCCTCTTGCTGGACATGGATAAGCTACGTTACGTTTCTGCCTGTGATGTTCCTGTGTAAAGAAGTATCTGTTTATACATTCTAAAATGGAAAAAATTAATTAGCTGCTGTTTGTAAAGCGCTTTGAAGATGGTGAGCACTGTAAATATCACATAGTATTGTAATAATGAAGTAGAAGGTCTCCAGCTTCAACCCTCAAATTGCCCCAGAACTGTTGCGGCGAGAGTAAAAAATCTGAGCTTTCAATACAAAAACCCCTCCGTTATAGCACACAAATCAGAGCTGAGTTCTCCTGTAGTTTTCGTTCAGGCTCATCATGACCTTTTTGTTAAACCTTGCCCAAAGCTCTCTCCGAAGCCTGGCTCAGACCTCCTTTCCTGGGTGTGAAATAGTGAGATCTGTTCAAAAGCTTTGGTCAGTCCTGGTTCCTAGGTTTTTTGGCAAGGATGTGCTGACTTTCACAAGCTCTAAAAAAGGTTACGCTCCGATGATTTGGGTCGAAGTGGAGCATCCCCCTGTCTCCAGTGTAGGTTGGTGATGTTCGGATATTCCTGTCCCACCCTTTCAGACGAATGACCTTTGGATACCAGACATGTCACACCTCTGGTTTTAGCTTGAAGTCCGATTTCAGAGGAATCTCTCCGTCTATTTCTGTGAAATATTGGAGATTGCAAGCTAGTCGGAGCATGAGAGAAGTGCAGGCTGGTGTGCTGCCCTGGAAGGTCCCAGAGAATCATGGAGGTTTTGGATTGCTTTGGAAGTTCACGCTTCATTGGTCGTACTGGCATGAAAACCCTTATACTTCATGCACGTGCTGACGCCCAGGGTTGTATTTTACACCCTAGATGCTATTAATCTTGCCTAATTCAGTTTGATTTCTCGTGCAAGACACTGACTTGGAAGGTTTTTTTTGGGGTGGTGGCTGGGGCGGGGGGAGATGGCCTGCCTCCATTCTACTTCATGCTATTACAGAAAGTGGCCTGAGAATCAAACCCCCACCTTTCAAAATGGGTGTAACTGGACGTGTGAATCCCTTTACACTTCCAGAGCGATGGAAGAGCCCTTGCAGACCGGCCACGTAGTTTGCAGCCCCTGACTGTTGGCTGGTCGGGTCACCCAGAAAGGGGGAGAGCATCGCAGGGGTGTTGAATAGTGGTGGAATCAGACAAGAACCTTTCTTTTTGTGTTTTTTCGGTCGTGACATAGGCCCCGTACAAACTTACCCTGTTACTGAGCACGTACCCAGCCAGAAAACCCTGTAATAATTCCTGTTTGATGATAATAGGGCAGTTGTGTTTTAATGAACACAGGAGGGGGCACAGATACACGCAGTCATTTTGCACTCCGGCTTTACGAATGACTTCTCCTGCCTGGAAACAGGTTTATGTCCAAGTTTTGGATCCGGTAGCTTGCCAGGCCAGTAATTTGCTGTATCTCAGAAAATTTCTTTAGCCTGGAGGTTGAAACAGCTTTCCGTGGATCCTTGACCTCAGCTCTGAGCGTGCCAGAGGTGCGGTTACAGAATCACAGAATCACAGAATAGTAGGGGTTGGAAGGGACCTCTGTGGGTCATCTAGTCCAACCCCCCTGCCGAAGCAGGGTCACCTACAGTAGGTTGTAGAGAATCTTGTCCAGGTGGGTCTTGAATATCTCCAGAGAAGGAGACTCCACAACCTCCCTGGGCAGCCTGTTCCAGGGCTCCGTCACCCTCAGAGGGAAGAAGTTCTTCCTCATGTTCAGCTGAAGCTTCCTCTGCTTCAGTTTGTTCCTGACACCGACAGCTCATCTCTACGGGTATAGTTTTGCCTCCCTTTTTCTCAGGGATGCGTCTGAGTTGGAGTCGCTTTTTCTGGCTGCTGGTTTCCCACATCCACTGCTATGGACCCACATCTCCTCTGTGCTGACTCAGCTCCTCCCAGGGAGCAGGAGACCGGAGTGATCCAGGTTGTAAATGGTGGCTTGAACGAGGATCCGGCCAGCCCGCAAGTGTTTGCGCCATGGCGAGTGGCGGGGCAGCAGGCTGCAACCGGCAGGGATGCCTGAGGCTGGCTTGACTGCGGAGAAAAAATACGTCAGATTGCACCTGAAGGATCTATATTTCCTCCTCTGCAAAGAAGATAATAATGTTTGCTAACCCCAGTAAAGCATACGGAAGTAAATTACTTAAGATTTACGAGGCCTTTGAAAATCCCGTAAAATGAGATGCTCTAGTGGGAGAAAGCAGTAAGACTTTCACAGGGAGAAAGAGAACTATTAGACAAGATTGGTGTTCGCAAGTGGGTCCAATTCAGTCGTATGAAATGATTCTGGATTTATCGAGACTGGGAAAATTATTTCCGTTTCATAGCTATCAGTTAATTAGCATGATTTAAACCTAATTTTGCACTTAACACAGGTGTTCTAACATTTAATTCATATGATGGGCATATCGGTTGGTGATGAATATTTAATACACACCAAATAATCAGTGCTTCTACAGTGTTTGATAAAGAGATTGTCAGTGAATTATGAAGGAACAGTTATTTTTAAATAGAGATGACCTGGCACTTCCATTTCAGAGCCGGATCACAGCTCTTCTGAAGTTCAGGAGTGATCAGATTTGAATTATTGTCATTCCTTTTTTAAAACAAACATTTTTTCCTCTTAATTAGTCCCTCTTGGAAAATCACTGTTGTGCAGATGCTGTCGTAAGAAGCACCCAGTGATGCAAGAGGTCTGGTGTGATTCATCCGTGTATTTGCGAGGAGAGTGCCCGTCAATCCACGGAGAGAAACAAAGAGCCCACGTCATTTTACCAAAAGACAAACCTCTCCGCAGCGAGGTCTGACTTGCTGCGCTTATTTCTGACTCCTGTCCAAGCTGAGATCCCTTTGTCATGAGACACAGAATTAGCTGCAGGCTCCGTTCTGTTTATTTCCCAGCAGATAATTTGCTCCTACCATATTCTGGCTTCAGGCCCTCTGTTCAGTTGGCTAGTAAATTTACACCGGGGATGTCCCCCCCAGGAGATACATCCTCACCTATCTCCAGGACCTCGAGCATAAGCAGTCTTCCACGCCATTGCCCTGCACACAAATGGGTGGTGGGGATGGTGTAGGCAGGCGAGTTGGATATTTTACTTACTCTAGTGAAGCCGGGTGTTTCCACACTTGTACAAGGAGATGGCTTTCTAAAGGAAGTTTGGCTTTGTAACCTTGCCGTGGTAAATCATATTTTGCACTGCAAGAAACGTGAAGGGTGAAGGGGGTGAGGACAAAAAAAAAGAACAAGTAATAAGTGGGCACCTTTGAGTACTCTAGGTTCTATAAGACCCAGGCAGGTACCCAGGAATGGTTGGCAACGCAACTCTTACCTGCTGATGAAAATACCTGGGACAAAACATAACTGGGGAGAAAGATCTCTTGAAAGCCTTTCAGAACTTGAAGTGCAGCTCTTCTCAGTTTGGCAGGCTGTTTCTCTCACCGAGTGCTGGTGTAGCTACCAGGAACTGCCCTCTCGTTATTTCATCCCAAAGGCAGAATAATTCAGGGCTCTTCCATCCTCCCCTGGATTTGCCATGTGAGGGGAAGGAGTGAGGAGAAAATCTCCATGAGGATTAGTTAAAACACTCCTAGCCATTATGTTGACCTGAGGACAAGTCAACCAGCACCTTCCCTGGAGTAAGTCCCAGCTCCTAAAGCTGCTGCAGAAAGATCCTTATGAGGCTTCAAACCACCGTGACTGGAGCATCGTGCTTTTACACCTGCTTCAGGTCCTGTCTTCTCTACATTCTCCTGACCCACACAACATACCACGTTACCCAGAAAGCGCTTCAGCCTGTGTAATTTCTGTAGTCGAGGTGTGGTGTGATGGACAGATCCTGCAGCTTTTTTGCTGCTCCCTGGAGAACCTCTTCTAAGCCAAAAGGGTGCCCTGCTTTGAGGCATCCATCCTTCTCCTAGCCTCGCCGTCCTTCTCCCTCTGTGCTGTAAAAACCCCCCCTTGTATCAAAGAGGAGAGATCCTTGCGAACAATACCCCTGCACTGTTCAGATGCAGAGGAAAGGGATGGAGAAGGCACGCCAAAGCCTTGCTACGGTGGTGGATTACGTTCACGTGTGTTGGCCAGTTCAGCAGGACCTGCTGGTGACTGGCAGGGGTGACTTCGTTGTGGGTGCTGTGCTATTACTTTCTGATCTTCTGTGCGGCTGACGAGGCCCTTTTCCTCCTCCTCCTACAGATTCCCCGGGTGTTCCTCCAAGTGCCAACGCTCATCACCTTTTCAGAGGGTTCAGCTTCGTTGCCTCTAACTTGGTGCAGGAGCCTGGACAGCAAGATGCGCACAAAATCGCCGTCCACCCGATCGTGCAGGTACCGGTGCCGGCGTTGCGCTTCGCATTTGGTGGGCAGGTAGAGATGTGCAGAGTGCATTTAAACTGCCTCAGCGTTCTCTCTGGTATTTCATGGCTGCCCAGCATAGAATCAATCACAGAATCACAGAATGGTAGGGGTTGGCAGGGACCTCTGTGGGTCACCCAGTCCAACCCTCCTGCTGAAGCAGGGTCACCTACAGTAGGTTGTAGAGGACCACGTCCAGGTGGGTCTTGAATATCTCCAGAGAAGGAGACTCCACAACCTCCCTGGGCAGCCTGTTCCAAGGCTCCGCCACCCTCAGAGTGAAGAAGTTCTTCCTCCTGTTCAGCTGGAACTTCCTCGGCTTCAGTTTGTGCCCGTTGCCCCTTGTCCATAGGTAGGAGGTGTTTACATGCGGCACGTAGGAGGTGGAAAATGAGAATTTTTTTTTTCCCCAAGGGCTTTTATCTTTAGGTTCACATTCTCCACAGCCTGTATAAAGGAAATAGAAATTGCACCTTACCACGACTGAAATGAGAAGTGCTGCTAGGTACCCAAAACACTATTCCAGTTGTGCATATGGGGCAGGTAATGAAGTGTTGTTCCTTCAGTGAATGCACGCCATTTTCAGCTGGTTTATCTTGGATGATATGGTCCAGCGTGGGCAAAGGGGCTCGATGAACCACTGCTGCAGGCTCCCGGAGAGACGGAGCCCAAGCTCCTGGGTGTAAGAGGCCACCGTGTTCCTCCTGCTGTTGCAGAAGAGCCTGGGTGTACTCACACAGCCCCGGGGGAAGGACGCTTGCCAGGCACTTGGTTCTTCGCCGCCATTCCCCCACAACACGCTCTCCACTTACTGCAGTGTAAACCAGAAGTAAATTGCTACAAATGGCTCGATAGATCAGCAGGACAGGGAATCGGGAGAGAGAACTGAGGATGCTCAAAAGTGCAGCAGATCTTCCCGCGAGGAAAAAGTTCCTCTCCTGCCCGCGGCAAGAGGTACGCATGGCTCACGGGGAGAGCCTCTGCCTGCGGTGCTCATGGGTTTTCTTAGTTTTCATCCCTATTTTAATAATTTACAGCAGAATATGTCATATTCTTAAAGATTCTCTTACTCAACAGTAAGGGAAATGTTACCCAAGCAATTACATCCCAGAAATTTTATATATATTCCTGGGGTTTGCTTTGTAAAAATGTATTGAATGTAACACATGCATGTCTTGCAGTTTAGAAGGTTCTGTGTGG
The DNA here is from genome assembly GCF_030867145.1 of Opisthocomus hoazin. Taxonomy (NCBI): domain Eukaryota; kingdom Metazoa; phylum Chordata; class Aves; order Opisthocomiformes; family Opisthocomidae; genus Opisthocomus; species Opisthocomus hoazin. The sequence goes on along the minus strand of NC_134415.1, from coordinate 2,650,472 downwards.
ACTTTGAGAGCAAGAATACTTTTTCTAGACAGAGGATCCTAGAGGATTTTGAGAGTTGCTGGTCATTTTTTGCCTCCTAAGGTGGAATTTGCAGCAAGGCCTCGGATTGGGGTTTCACCTTCCAAGCAATCCACCTGCCCAGACATGTTCCAAAGAGCATACGAACTAATGGTGCTGTAGTTCATTTTATACTCTTCAATAAATAAAATCAGAAATTTTAAAGTATTTTCTTGCTTTTTTCACGAGTAATACATTTTCCTAAATTAGGTTGGCTTAAAATAGTAACTTTTCTCTCACGCAGAAATCATAATTAAATGTATCCTGGACAAGACTTCCAGTGGTCTGGAGGCACACCCCATATGTGGGGTATCTGTTTAGGAGGCTGTGAAGCTATTAGGAGTTTACAAGTTATCTGGCCCCTCAGTAATCAGGAATAAGTTTCTGTTGTCAAGATATGTGGGTTTCTCAGGGGATTTGGGCCCACAATTTCCTGTGAATTTCTAATGGGAAGTGATTGCCTCCAGTCCATAAATAGTTTAGAAAATCACATCTTTTTTTGCCGTTACTTCTACATGGACAACTCCATCTTACAGACTGGAAAAAGGTAAAAAGGAAGGGGACACGCTTGTTTAAGTAAAGAGCTTCAGAGTTTTTTTTAACTGGACTTGGAAAAACTCCTAAGGGGAAGATTGCTCTGTGAAGGAGATGAGATCCAGCACTTCCTTTCTTAAGACAAGGCTAGTCCTTGCTTTGGTGTAGCCATGTCCTGGTTACCTTGTGTCTCGTGTCTTTCCCTACAGCAGCTACATGGGAACAACATTCACTTTACGGACGGCTACGAGATCAAGGAGGACATAGGAATTGGCTCCTATTCAGTCTGCAAGAGATGTGTTCATAAAGCTACAGAAACAGAGTTTGCAGTGAAGGTAAGAAAACCTTCTGGTAGACGCCAGAAATGTGGTTGAGACTGCGCTGCCAGCCTGGGCAGCAGTGCGGTCAGCGGATATCGTGTTGGCTTATTTCTTGTTGGCGGGTATTGCTTGTCCTCCCTCCCTTCCTCTCCTTCCTCTCCTTCCTCTCCTTCCTCTCCTTCCTCTCCTTCCTCTCCTTCCTCTCCTTCCTCCCCTTCCTCCCTTCCTCCCTTCCTCCCTTCCTCCCTTCCTCCCTTCCTCCCTTCCTCCCTTCCTCCCTTCCTCCCTCCCTCCCTCCCTCCCTTCCTCTCTTCCTCCCTCCCTCCCTCCCTTCCTCCCTCCCTCCCTCCCTCCCTCCCTCCCTCCCTCCCTCCCTCCCTCCCTCCCTCCCTTCCTTCCTTCCTTCCTTCCTTCCTTCCTTCCTTCCTTCTCTTTTCCTTCCTTCCTCTCTTCCTTTCTTAAGATGACAGGTTTCATGATAAGCCTTCAATGATTTCTCACACCATAGTCTGACCAAGTAAAATTCCCAAATGGAGAAAGCCTGTACAGTCTTGCATGGAAACCCTGCTTGTCATTTCAGCCATGCTCCATGCAAACTAGATAGTATTTTTAACAGATGCTATATTGAACCATCAGAAATAAACAAAATAATGTATAAAATGATTGCAAAGTTAAAATAGCATTTTATTCTTTCTCAAGTTAATTAGTTCTGACATTTTTTATTGTGATTAGACCGATTTCTCAGTGAAAACCATGATCACCTTCAAAAACTCAGATTTCCTTTTGTCTCCTTGGCATTCAACACCAAGATGTTACACAAAGGAGCAAAAGGCAATCTTCAGCAGAGATGTAAAATATTAGTTCACTGGGATTTATCTGGATATTAAAGATAAGTCAGTGAACTTCAGACCTGATGAAGCAACGCTACATAAAACAGAGTCCCCGCAGCCGCAGAGACCGGGAGGCTGCTGGGATGTAGCTCTGAGGGAACCTTTTCTACCAGGGAAGAACTTCAGTAGAGCTGCGTTGGAAGGTTGTGCTCAGAGGACTAAGTCACCATCTCTATGAAATGCTATTCAATAAACCACACGCAGCTGTCACGGAGGGCAGAACGGACCCGGGTACGTGGCACGCGGTTGGGAGGTTGCGACTCAAGAGTTCCAAACACTCAATCTTCCTTAAGAAAATGGCATACCAATTAAAACGCTCATACGTTAGAAAAGTATTTCATGTTTTTGTTCTTGTACCAAAAAGAGACAAGGTTAGATTAAATGAGGAATTTATAAAGAATTTGAAAAGACATGGGCAGTGAAGTCAGGTCCTTTCATCCTTTATGATCGCCTGGGAACAGGTTGCTTAAATGAGCAGAAGACAAAAAGTAGCTCCTTGAAATCAGTGCACAGAGAAATGTGCTTACCAAACCTGAAGTAAATGAGGGGTTCTAGCCTATTTCCACTCTACTTTTCTTATTTTAAAATTTTAGAAAAGATATGTAAACTTAGCTTATAGATGAGATCATGTCTTTGCTGTTAAATGAGGCGATGGGAGCTTAAAGTGATCCAGTCTGCAGTCCATGGGATAAATGAGCTGCAGGTAGTCAGTAGAATAATATTAAACCTTTTATTCAGTCTTATTTTCCATTACAAGACTGATGATAATGCAGCATCTGTGAAAGTCCATGAAAGTTTTAGTGTCTCCCCACTACCAACTGACAATCTGTTGATGTCACTGTTCAGATAACTTTTTGATTTTCTAGGCTACACCATAATGAGAAGAATGGACCTGCCAGCAGGTCCGTGGGCTTGCACGTGAACATACTAGGGTTTTCAATTCTAATGAACGGAGAAATTAGAGTTTTCTAGTGTCCAGGTCATTTATCAACAGATGGCATTATGTTGTAGTAGGTATGGGTTCTGTGTAATTAATCTGTGATGAACAGAATGCATGTGAAATTAAATTAATACCGTTAGTAATTTATTCATATCAAGTATTTCTGACAGTTTTATCAGTTTAATGCAGCCAGTGTGAGACCAGACCAGAAAGACCTGGGTCCTCGGGGATGTCCCAGGGCCTGAATCCGAGAGGGTCCAGCACCAGCTCAGCAGCTGGGGGTGTAGGGTCCCTCATTGGATCCGGAGCAAACTCGGCACGTGGAGACGCTCAAAACTCCAGAAGAGTTTAATGCTTCGATTGCTAGGTTTATGCTCTTTCCCTTTTTTATTAACCTTTCTTCTCTGTATTACTTTCCTCCTCCACTTCTTACGACTCTTTCCTCGTCGTGCCCATCTGGCTTGATTCTGACTGCCCATTTAGGCAGCACCCGCAGCGTCTCGGGGCAGAGGCGTAGCACAGACTCGGGGCTGGAGGTGGGTGGTGGGTTTCTGTCTGCTCTGTCTTTCCAGCACACGGAGTGCTACCTCGTGGATTATTATTCCTACCAATATTTAACTTGCCTTTCAATTTTGGTTTTATTTCATATTAAGATGATATCATTTTCTTATCAAAGTAGCTCGCTTTCATAAAGATTGCACTGTGCCACCAGTAATTAGATAGCACAGGACTTGCAACTGATATTATCCTAATTATATAGCAGTCCCTTTTGACGTGCGTCTGACTCTCTCTGTAAAAATCCCTGTAATTAGACTCTCTTGATTGCTTTCAGTCAGTAACATTTCCTCCGTGCTCCCCAATACACCCCATTCACGGGAAAAAAATACCCGCAGCGCTGGTTTGTCTGCGCCTGGCACCACCTCGCTGAAAGCTCCTTCTTTAGGACCAGCTGCCGAGGCGTCGGAGAGCATCGTCCCGTCTCCCCGGGGACACTGGTGACAAGGAAGGAGGCAGGGAGGTGGTGTGGTGGCATCACACATCGTGTCACCGGGTAAACCGTCCCTCCGCGGAGACCGCCGCTCCCCAGCCCTTGTTTACTGTCGCTGCGTATGGAGACAGCCGAGTACCGAGCCAGAGGAACTGGAGTCAGAGCTGCAGCCAGAAAATCCACCCAGAAAAACAAAACATTTCCTAGCCCAGAAGCAGAATATGCTTATTAAAACGCAAAAGATTTCATCCCTGTTCTTTTTGCTGGCCATCTGCAGCTAATTGCGGGCCGTCTTATCCAGATAATTAGATGTCTGGCAGTGCAAAGAAGTTCTGCGTGGGTGTTGTGAACGGATCTGGAATTCCACTCATTTCAGAGTGCGGTGAGACTGGGCACGCCGCTCGCTGGGGTGCTTTGGGAAGCCCCCCTGGGCTCCCCTCCGCACCTTTAGGCATCGAACTCCCTTTGTAAAGCCAGTCGCTGAACCCGCAGAAGAAGAGAATTTTCTCGCACCGTTTCCTCTTCTTCCATGTCATCTGTAAAAATGAAATGCTAATAATAAGCTCTAAGGCTATTTTACATGTTCCCTCAGGCTCCTAAATGGAATATTTAAGAATTCAGGCTTGTATCTCCACTCCCGTGAGCACTTCAGTGCCACGCAGTAGAGAACCTCGTAGACAGCCAGATTTCCTGCAAACCGGGTCCGCCCTGAAACCAGCTTGCCTGGGTCAGTGCTGGTGGCCGTTGGGTTAGCAAGTCGCTGGATCATATCCTGCTGCATGTACATACGCTTCTGAGTACCTCAGAAGGCACTTTGGAAATTTTACTCTTAGATTTTCTTTCCATCCCATTGCCAAGTGAAAAAAAGCATAAAGTCATGAAATACAAGTAAGCATATTCTTCATTCTTCTCAATGCTCTGTTAGACTCTGGTATAAAGAAGAGAGATGGGGACAAAAAAAGAATATTTCCCCTCTGACGGACCTCTAATGCGTTTCAGATTCTTCTGCTAGAATGTTGATCATCCTGACTATGGCAGACGTAAAGATTTTTAATAGCGAAGGGAGCTGGCATTGTTGATCACAGCTACAAACTTCACATGGGTATAAATGTAACAGTGAGGTCAGAAGGAAAGGAAAATCAGCTCGAATTATTTCAGTCACATCAGTACCTGGAGAAAATAAGTCAGTTAAGTAAAAGAATGATGCTAGAGCAGATGGGAGGGGTGGACAAAAGTCTGCAGTGGAAGCCTAAACAGAATAAGAGCTCTGTTTTGGAAAACCAAGGACGTGCTACAGTTCAGAGTTCTCGGTGAATCAGATCTTTGCAAACCTGCCAGAGATTTGATGCAATTAGTGTCTCCCAAAAGTTTTTCTTCGCTTCAAACCACTTGGCTGGTTTCAAGCGCGGCTCCCCGCTTGTAGTGAAGTTTTCAAGCTGGATTTTCAGATGTGCTTCTCGCCGACGCCAGCTTAAGTAAGTTTGCAAAGGACCTGACTGCATCCCCCTTTTTCTAAAGATTTCTCTGTGTAGATGGATTCCTTAGCCCCAGGAGAGGTTACTGGTGGATAAAAGCAAAGTGGAAATTTCTGCTGCTATGGCCTGTTCTACCCCGACACGGTAACTGCCCCGGAGGTGGCAGAGGCAGGTGGCACAGGGGCCAGCTTCAACAGCTTGGTGCCAACTGTTTTCTTCTCCAGGTCACAAGAACATCTAACTGGTTAAGTCTTATGGATTTTAGGTTCTTCCGTGCTCTTAGAGCCAGGGCGAACAACTGGGTAGAAGGACAGGGTATACATTTCTCCATCCCTTGAAGAAGAAAAGCAGACAGCAGAGATAGTCCCAAGTGACAAGTCCGATTTTGCAGATGCCAGTATCGCAGTGGAATTTGGATCTCGAAAGACATGTGAATTTGATGACTTTTTCCTATCTCTCTAATGTACTGACCAACTGTTTGGCTCCAGATGTTCCACAGCTGTGAGCAAAGCCAGATTTTGCAGCCTGTGTCCGCCTCTGGGGTACAGGTTAGTTTATGCTGGAGTCCTAGTAAGTCCTACAGTTCATATATAATTCTGGCAATTCTGAAGCACTGAAAGTACATCTGTCTCGGCATGTTTTGGTATGTGCAGACTGGGAAGAAGGTGCATTTTAATTAGCTGTAAAAATGCAATACCAGCAAAAAAGTGTTGTCAACATGTTCTCAATAAACAGAAGTCAGCAACTCGTGGGAACTGTTTTTAGCAGGCCTGTGTAATCACAGAATCACAGAATGGCAGGGGCTGGAAGGGACCTCTGTGGGTCACCCAGCCCAACCCCCTGCCGAAGCAGGGTCACCCAGAGCAGGCTGCACAGGACCTTGTCCAAGCAGGTCTTGAGTATCTCCAGAGAAGGAGACTCCACAGCCCCTCTGGGCAGCCTGGGCCAGGGCTCCGTCACCCTCAGAGGGAAGAAGTTCTTCCTCCTGTTCAGCTGGAGCTTCCTCTGCTTCAGTTTGTGCCCGTTGTCCCTTGTCCTGTCGCTGGGCACCACTGGAAAGAGTCTGGCCCCGTCCTCCTGACCCCCACCCTGCAGATATTTGTAAGCATTTATAAGGTCCCCTCTCAGCCTTCTCTTCTCCAGGCTGAACAAGCCCAGCTCCCTCAGCCTGTCCTTGTAGGAGAGATGTTCCAGTACCCTCATCATCCTCACAGCCCTCCGCTGGACTCTCTCCAGTAGCTCCTCACCTTTCTTGAACTGGGGAGCCCAGCACTGGACACAGTACTCCAGATGGGGCCTCACTAGGGCAGAGCAGAGCGGGAGGAGAACCTCCCTCGACCTGCTGGCCACACTCCTCCTAATGCACCCCAGGATCCCATGGGCCTTCTTGGTGGCCAGGGCACACTGCTGGCTCATGGTCAGTTTGTTATATACCTCTATTTATTTGCTAATAACAATGAGTGATGTAGTAACCAAAAGCTGTATGAATTCCACAGTTGTTCCGTAATTTCCTTAAACTTCATTTTCCTCTCCCATCAGTGTTCATGGTCTTGGTTTGGTTGCTTTTAGGTGGTTGGTGTAAGTAGATTCAAGATCATACTAATCTGAAGGCAGGAGGGTACACAGTGGTATTTAGCTGGCTGTGCTGTTTTTCCCTAACCTACATTATGGTTTTGTCAGGAGTCTAGTGCTGAATGCACAAAGTGTGAATAAAAATAAAAGGTAGTATTCTAAGATTGAGTGCAGTGTGGTGCACGTTTTTGTAATTCTTTTAAAGAAAATAGAAATCCTGAACACATGTAGCTTTATTTATTGGAACAGGAAAAGGGAAAAAAAAAAGAAAAAAACCCCAGTCCAGTGGTCATCAAATCTCCGTGACAGTTAAGGGGTCTGTAGATCTGGAGAGAGTTGCTTAGATTTGTTTCTCCTTAACCGTAGGAAGTCCCTAAAGTGCCTTTCCTCTGAAGTGAAACAGACTGTGAAATTTCCAGGGCAGGGTTTGTGTCTATTTTTGTCTGTCTGGGAGGTACCTAGTGTCTGGTGGAACACGGATAAATATATCGGTATTTTAATAGGCAAGTCAATGGAAAGTTTGCTGGATAACCTCAGATTTCTTGGCCCTGAGCCTGTCAGCCTGTCAACGCCAGCAAGTACCCGTCTGCTGCTCGTCCCACCATTCCTCCCAGAACGTGGTGCAGGGGTCTCCAGGTCAGAGCCACCGGTCAATGCATCCCCTTTAAATTTAGCTTTGAAATTTAGCAGAGGTTACCTGCTGCTGGAGCGGAGCAGTAACGGGACGCTGCAAGGGAGAGGATGGGCTGGGTGGGAACGGATCGGATGCTGAGGTCCCGCCTCAGTTCTCGTTCGATCCCTAATCATGCAAAGCCCTCTTGACTTTGCGGGGTGGCTGGCACAGGAAGGTCTGTGTGGATGAGAGTATGGCTCAACCAGACCTCACGCTTGGAGGGAAAATTCACAGAATCACAGAATGTTCGGGGTTGGAAGGGACCTCTGTGGGTCACCCAGCCCAACCCCCTGCCCAAGCAGGGTCACCCAGAGCAGGCTGCACAGCACCGCGTCCAGGTCGGTCTGGAATATCTCCAGAGAAGGAGACTCCACAGCCTCCCTGGGCAGCCTGGGCCAGGGCTCCGTCACCCTCAGAGGGAAGAAGTTCTTCCTCCTGTTCAGCTGGAGCTTCCTCTGCTTCAGTTTGTGCCCGTTGCCCTTTGTCCTGTCACTGGGCACCACTCAAAAGAGTTTGGCCCCGTCCTCCTGACCCTCACCCTGCAGATAGGCATTTATAAGGTCCCCTCTCAGCCTTCTCCAGGCTAAACAAAAATGGCATCAGGAAGACTATAATGTGATAGAAAAGGCCTCATTAAAACTCCTCTTACCCAACCGACGGGACATGGGAGTGAGAACCGTGCTGCCATAAGCCTCTAACTGTCCTTGCTCTTCCCCGAGATGGCTTATCAAATCACCTATGAAGAGCATAGCTCTTACCTCTGCAAGATCGTACTGATGATTCTGAAAGATAGTTTCTAATATTTTATTGAGAAAATATCTCTGAGCACAGTCTCCCCAAAAACTTTCATTCTTATTTGCTTTCATTCCCTGAATGAGATGTAGTGAAGCTGTTCAATATACTCAACTAATCTGTGGGATGGGAATACAAGTATTTTAATACAGCATCAGACAAGCGTTGCATAAATGTGTTGCTAGTGTGGTTAAAGTTTTATGAACAAAATTGAAAAACAAATCTGTAGATTTCTGTTTTACTAACGTGCTTGCATAGAAGTGAGTTTTGCCTCTAGTGCCTGTGTAGGACTACTAAGCCCTGTGGGACCACATGCTATTTTGGTATCCATGGTTTAAGATAGAATCTAAATAAATTAAAGAAAATCTGTAGCAGAAAATATGCAAGAATTACAAGGCAAGCTCTATCAAGAGAGCTACAAATATATATGATGTAAGACAGGCAACAGTCCAGTGGGATGCGACCAAAATCTATAAATATCTCTAAGGTGATATAAATGATGGATGACAACCATTTGGCTGCTAAAGACAGCAAGACAAGACAGAATGTCTTGAAGCTAAAAAAGGGAGTTTCAGAAAAAAAAAGGTTTGGTGGTGAGAGCAGTTGGTAACAGACTTTTCAAGGAGATGACCGAGACGCCCTCCCCCTCAGAGAAGTCGGATCTGTCATATTAGTGCAAACATAGCCTGGCAAAATGCAGGGTCAGAGGTTGAAGACCCCTTCTTACCTTGATAAGCTACAGAGAACGCTTACCATGTTCTCCCATGAAATCTGGTTTATGAAGCTGGGATTCAGGAAATCCTGTTGTCCAGACCCTTCAGTAAAAGATGTCTTTCGCTGTCTGAAGGACACTTCAGCTGTCTGAAGGACACTTCCTACTGATAGTGGCCCCAGACTCAGGAGGCTGTAGGGTGCCATGTAGGAGACGCAGGCTTCAGAGCAGATGCAGGCATAGAGATGTGCATAGAGAGGGCTGTTTTCCAGAGTGCTGGGCAAAGAAACCAGCGTGCAGAGCCCAAGACTACAACTGGGATCCGTGGTGGATACGGTAAGAGTGATGGCAAACAGCGTGGACCAGTGTCTTCTAGACGTGAAGCTTTGGGCCAAGCTCTTTTCAGTGGTGCCCAGCGACAGGACAAGGGGCAGTGGGCACAAACTGAAGCACAGGAAGTTCCGTCTGAATATGACGAAGAACTTCTTCCCTCTGAGGGTGACGGACCCCTGGCCCAGGCTGCCCAGGGAGGCTGTGGAGTCTCCTTCTCTGGAGATATTCAAGATCCGCCTGGACGAGGTCCTCTACAGCCTACTGTGGGTGACCCTGCTTCGGCGGGAGGGTTGGACTAGATGACCCACAGAGGTCCCTTCTAACCCCTACCATTCTGTGATTCTGTGATGGAAAGAGAAAATGATTTGCAGTAAAATGGGTGAAGTAGCAAAGGAGTGGTGGAGAAAGTTCTACGAGGATATTCTGTCTGATGTGTGAGAATGTTTTTGAAGCCTTTTTTGGTTTTTCCATTTCCAACAACTTTATCAAAGGGTCTGACTTTCACGCCAGACCAGGGCCACTGTCTACAAGTTCACTGACCTCAGCAGGAAGCAGCGTAGCAGATTTTAGAGGTTGTTCTTGTTTTTTAAGATCTGGGTTTAGTCAAATACCTGCAAAACTTCAGTGAGTCTCGCTTTTCTCTTGTTTCAATCTGTGTTCAGATTTCTGCCAGGTACTCTCGCCGCAGAAATAATCGGGTTCTCTGAGGAAGCACTGCTCACATGGGCAGGACCACGCAGCTACAGCTTCACAGAATCACAGAATAGTAGGGGTTGGAAGGGACCTCTGTGGGTCACCCAGCCCAACCCTCCTGCTGAAGCAGGGTCACCTACAGCAAGCTGCACAGCACCTTGTCCAGGCGGGTCTTGAATATCTCCAGAGAAGGAGACTCCACAACCTCCCTGGGCAGCCTGTTCCAGGGCTCCGTCACCCTCAGAGGGAAGAAGTTCTTCCTCATGTTCAGACGGAACTTCCTGTGCCTCAGTTTGTGCCCATTGCCCCTTGTCCTGTCACTGGGCACCACTGGAAAGAGCTTGGCCCCATCCTCCTGACACCCACCCTTCAGATATTTGTAAGCATTTATAAGGTCCCCTCTCAGCCTTCTCTTCTCCAGGCTGAACAAGCCCAGTTCCCTCAGCCTCTCCTCGTAGGGGAGATGTTCCAGTCCCCTCATCATCCTCGTAGCCCTCCTCTGGACTCTCTCCAGTAGCTCTTCATCTTTCTTGAACTGGGGAGCCCAGAACTGGACGCAGTACTCTAGATGAGGCCAGAAAGGATGGGCCAGTACGGAGGGCTGGGCTCTGCTGGAAGGACCTGGAAGAAGAGGGCAGGGGGGAGAGCCAGGAGAGCACTTCTACGAGCAGCAAGCTTGTTGGTAGCAGCGAGAACCATCGCTGGCTGGGGACTTTTTGGCCAAATGGGATCAAGGTGCTGCTTAAGACTTAACAAATAAGCAGAGGAGGCAGACAGAAATGGAGAAATGCGTGCAGACCACCTCTGGAATGCAGCGTGAGGGCAAATCGTAGATGTGCGGTGGTTGCACATCCCCTCTGGGGTGGGGATTCCCTCAGCCCCCTTCCCGTTCGGTCGCGAAGCTCCCAGTGCCTCTCTCCTTGGCACGGCTGAGCCTCTGGAGAACGCAAGATGACGGTGTTTCTCATTGCTAGCTAGATTTTTTCTGAGACTTGGGATCAGGCAGCAGTTTTCCTACAGCTTAGTAATATCATGTTTCTCTTCTCTAGCTTGCTTGCCAATAACCTAAGTATGTTGGACAGAATTTGGCCCTTTGTGGCTCTGTTTCTCTTTCGGGGCCATTTAAACCCCGTTTCTTGCATTTGTCTTCCATCTTGATGCAATATCTGAACATGATATACTGGTTTCCATCCCTGAAGCTTGTTGTGAAAGGAGGTGGGAGCAGCGCTGCCGTCATTTAACGGCCTGAAAACTCATCATCCTGATCCGAGGGCTGAGCAGAGCAGACGGAGCACAGCGCAGAGCCTTTCCCCCCGAGCCGTTCTGCCTCCGGGACCGCGGGCGTCTCGCTACAGCGAGCCTTTCGGTTTCACGGGTGCTGTTGGAACAAAATTTAATGTTTTGTGTATAAATGCTAATTAATAAGTGCCACAGTTCCAGCTGACAGCTTAGGAGTGCTCAGTTGGCAAACGCTGGCAGCGAGCGGGCGTGCTGTGCACGGAAAGCCTAACGTCTGCCCCACACAGCTTGGTCTGATGGCCAGCGCTTATTTCAGAAAAGTGTTGCAAATTAGGCCTGTTCCTTTTAATATTCACTATTTTCCCGAAATATTTAAGCGTGGATGGAGGGGATGAATCTCTGGAGCTAACCAAAACTAATAGCACAGCAAATAGTCCCTCGGAAACGATCAGGCTTGGAGTAGTTCTCCTCGGAGACATCTTAAATGTAAGATTATACGATGTCCTTTTAAATAATGTTAGCTTTTCTGCAGTGGCAGAAAACATTTATACATTATGGTGGCTTTCTCAGTTGGTGTTCTTCACCACACATCTACAGAGAGACATAGAAAAGCAGCATCGTTAATAGTACTCAAAACCTCAGGACCAGTAGGAAAGAAAATCTTTTCTTAATTCTGTAACAGAGGGTGTTTATCTCTACACTGTAGCTGAGTTCAACTCAGAATGCGTTTCCTAAAGAAAAGGCATCGTTCCTTGCGCAGGAAGAGCGGCAGGAGGTTCCTTGGGCTGCCACAGAGAGGAACAGAGAAGAGAGTGTCTTCCTGCAAAACACAGCCTCTCAGAGGGAACAGACCGACCAGGGTAGAAAATGCTCTTCGTTACCACAAGAAATGTTGAGAAGTTACAGAGTTCTGCTTAGCTTTTAATCACGGTTTAAGAGTGTCATTGCCTACCTCAAATTCAGGCGGACATATTTAGCTTGCCAGAATACAACAGTAGAGCTTGAAATCTACTAAATAGCAAAAAAATATAACTGATTATGAATAATAGTAATTCTGAGCAAGAGCAGGCACCATATCACATGCTGTTAGGAAGTCTGATGGGAGCATGGCAGTTCCTGTATCCATATCTGTAACACTAAATACTTTTTTAATTCCTAGCGTTGCAGCTTCCAGTGTGTAGGTAGGGAACAATCCCGAGCCTTTGGCCCTTGTTGGAGCAGGGTGGCCAGCAACGGGCCGTCCTTATAGGGTCTCTCTGGGCAGCCTGAAAACACAGCTCTGACAGATGTTATATTAAAACGGCTTTGAGGACCATACCCAACTGCTACGTTGGGTGGGTGTGAAGTGCCACATACGCTGTTGTCCGGTCTCCACAACCAGCGCTGGTTGGTGCAGTGGACAGAGCTAAAACCCCTCAGTACGCAGCGCTGGACTGACAGTAGAGCTGATCTTTGAAAATTAGAGCTCAGTTAAACTCCAAAGCAGGAGCAGGAAGCAGAAATGGTAACACAGAAATGGAAAGCCAAGTGCCCGGTGTGGGTGTCTGCTCTGGTAGTGGTTCACTGCCGACCAAAGCCCATTGGAAAGGAGACCTGGCCTGGACGACATCTGTGTCCTCACCAAGGGAAAGCCCAGGGTGGTTGAGGCTGCTTCATATATTTTGGCATTGACCCGCTCCAGGAAGGGGAATGTATGTGTAGATAAACATGTAGGATGGCAGAAGAGGTGTTCACGGTGATTTGGGACTCTCCCAGCGCTGTCTCCCTGGCTGCTGCTGATGGCACTAAGGTACCATCTTCTCACCCCAGCCTTGCCCTGCTCACGCTGAAGCTCCTTCAAATCACTGTCTGGGAAGATTGTAGAATCGTAGAATCATAGGTTGGAAAAGACCTCTTAGATCATCAAGTCCAACTGCCAACCCAACACCACCATGCCTGCTAAACCATGTCCTGAAATGCTATATCTACACATTTTTTGGATACCTTCAGGGATGGTGACTCCACCACTGCCCTGGGCAGCCTGTTCCAATGCCTGACCACTCTTTCAGGAAAGAAATTTTTCCTAATATCCAATCTGAACCTCCCCTGACTCAACTTGAGGCCATTGCCTCTCGTCCTATCGCTGGTCACTTGGGAGAAGAGACCAACCCCCACCTCACTACACCCTCCTGTCAGGTAGTTGTAGAGAGCGAGAAGGTCTCCCCTCAGCCTCATCTTCTCCAGGCTGAACAATCCCAGTCGCTAAAAAAACTCAGGATCAGCATCAGTCGTTGGCTTTTTAAGTGTGACAAATTTTGGAGTGAGCGTCGCGTGTCTCCTGCCCTTGGCTGATGGCACAGATGTCCTGCATGTCATTTCATGAATGAATCCCATGTGCCGTGGTTGTTAAAGCTCAAAAAAGCTAGGACACCTTCCCGTTCTCAGTAACGCCGTCCCCTTCCCGCCGCGGGGCCGTGCCTCTGCCGTGCTGCGCCCGCACACGGTGCCTGGAGCATCCCTTCCCGCCGTGCTGGACGCAGCAACGCCCGGGGCAAAGGGCAGAAAACACAAATATCACCACAAGCCCGGGACACATCTCCCTTAGCCCCCATGCTCGATACGGAGCACCAGGCACGCACTCTACGGCAGCTCATTGTGGCACCAAGCTGGGGCATGATCTGCAAACGTTCTGGGGATGCGGCAGCTCGTGTCGTGATGCCGACACCTCGGGGGGCAACCGGGTCTCGCTGTGGGGGGAAAAAGATTGTGCTGGTCTGTCTGACCGGACAGAGCTACTGGAGAGAGTCCAGCGGAGGGCTACCAGGATGGTGAGGGGACTGGAACATCTCCCCTACGAGGAGAGGCTGAGGGAACTGGGCTTGTTCAGCGTAAAGAAGAGAAGGCTGCGAGGGGATCTAATATATACTTACAAATATCTGCAGAGTGGGTGTCAGGAGGACGGGGCCAGACCCTTTCCAGTGGTGCCCAGCAACAGGACAAGGGGCAATGGGCACAAACTGAAGCAGAGGAAGTTCCAGCTGAACATGAGGAAGAACTTCTTCCCTCTGAGGGTGACGGAGCACCGGAACAGGCTGCCCAGGGAGGTTGTGGAGTCTCCTTCTCTGGAGATATTCAAGACCCGCCTGGACAAGGTCCTCTGTGGCCTGCTGTAGGTGACCCTGCTTCAGCAGGAGGGTTGGACTAGATGACCCACAGAGGTCCCTTCCAACCCCTACTATTCTGTGATTCTGTGATTCGGTGACTCTGTGATTCTGTGATTCTGTGATTCTATGGACTGCCCAGGGCCTGCGTGTGAGCAATCTGGCAGCTCCTTCACAGCCCTGCCGAGGATTTGTTGGGTGGTTTAGGACAGCTTGTCCATTTAATAGCCGTGTTGCAGCTTATGCACATATTAAAGCAAGAAGCGCATGTATTTAGTGGAACTGTATTGCGATTTATATAGAATATGTGAATTAGAAGTGTTAGATATAGAATCATAGAATGGTTTGGGTTGGAAGGGACCATAAATATCATCTAGTTCCAACCCCCCTCATCTGCTCCTGTTGCTGCTAAATCAGTTGCAGACTGTTTCAGGTGATGTTATTTTGGTGTTATTTTGAGTTTTGTGTCAATAGCTGAGACTTCTTGGTTTGGACTGTTTTAGGCCATATATATACACACTTACAGTCCTGAGTTATTAATAGTTGCTTAAAATTTTCCATGGCTCTGGCTGTTTCACAGGAAAATACAACAGAAGAGGAATCTGGAATATATTGCTTGCTACAGGACCACAGTGACCACTTCACGCAGTCGTAGTGATACTCGCTGCAGTGAATTCTGCTGGTTTATACAAGGCAGGCAGATCCTAACGTACCTCCACTAACTTGACACGAGCTGGATTTAGTTTAGCCGAGGACGTGGCCCTGAGGATCTTTTGTATGTTGGCGGGACACATTCAGTGACTGTGCCTGTATTTATGAGGAGCCATTCAATCAGGGTTTCATTGGCTTTTTGAGAACGTCTTTCCTAAACTGGGAGAACGACGTTATTCTAAGGAGTAATTATTAGTAGCGTTGTTTCCATTCACCTTTGAGTTTTTCCCTTCGTTTATTCAAAGGTGGAGAATAGCCATCCGCCTGCATCAGCTCCCTGCTGCACTTTACCTTGTCACACTGCTGTTAATTTAGAATCAAACCCCTGATGGGGCTTCAAATGCATACCTTGACCATGGACAGCCATGGACCGTCGTTAGCAGTGCAAATGCATGCCTGGCATGATGACTGTGAAACCTCTGGCACGTATTCAAGTGTGCACTACTATGGCTGATGCATTAGGGTTGGACTAGATGACCCACAGAGGTCCCTTCCAACCCCTACCATTCTGTGATTCTGTGATTCTGTGATTACATTGTAGACATGTACTTAAATGTGTAGCATTTAAGTGATAAATGATCAAGGGCCAAGGCTGCCAGGTATTTATCCTCATTAACAAAAGGGATTTTTAAGAAGTTGTTTCCCTGCAGACACAACTGTTTGAAATCCATACTCTGTGCCTAGTTCTTAGGGAGAACTAACCCCATTTAAGCTTGGAAGCCTCGAAATCCAAGCCAATAAAGGAATTATGAATTTCTGAAACCACCACCCGTTCCTCTTCTGTGAACCTGTTATTCAAAAGTACTGCTGCTGTTTTCTAGCAATAGGAAGTTTGCGCCAAGGTACTTTACTCCTAATGAGTTTCTGGTAGAATGAGTCTTTCGCCATTCCCTGTGCAGTTGCGTTTGAGATGCCAAAATACAGAGATCTCCCTTGGATTATTTTATAGCTCTTTTCTGTTTGATATTTTATCGTTCAAATCTGCAAACTGAGAACCATTAATCGGTGCTCTCAACCGGGCAAATGATCGAGGCTCCTTGACTGGCACCCCAAATACAGGTGACAGGAGCGTCGATGGGAAGCCAGCGCCATCCTGGACAAGGTCCTCTACAGCCTACTGTAGGTGACCCTGCTTCGGCAGGGGGTTGGACTAGATGACCCACAGAGGTCCCTGCCAACCCTGACCATTCTGTGATTCTAACAGCAGGCTTTCCATGCAATGATGCTCTCCAAGCAGCGGCTGTGATGTTCTTCTGAGACCTGCTGCTAGCAGGCTAAAAAGTTTTCATGTCTCACTGCAAAGGCTGGATACAGAGAAGTGATTTATAGAGCAGATTGCTTTCTGGCTTGGGGATGGGCAGGGTTTGGTCAGATGGCCAAATGCAACCTCTGGCCACTCTCTTGTTCATTACACCACGGCCCACAGAGACAAGTGACTACCAAATACTTTCAGCTAAGATCTCCCTGGACAGTAAATGTCTCTAACATTTGCATTTCTGACAAACCCACCCGACAAGTAATTTCTATTCATTTATCAGCAGATATACGAGCAAATGCCGGTCATATGAACATACCCATTTCTCATATCAAAGAGGTTATTTTAAAACTATTGTGATTTTAAAACTCTCCAGGCTGATTGATTTCTAAATGACGGTTCTTGTAACTGCCATTATTTACGGGCACACAGACCTATAGGCTTCAAAATGCAGACCTACGCCTTCAGAATCTCAACTAATTATTGCTCCATCTGGCTTTGGCAGACAGTCAGCGTGGCACTCATTTGCACAGCGTTTGAGCTGTCCTCTCCTAGAATAATGATTAATAGAAGAATTTTAAATATTCATTTGTTTAAACTGTAGAAGTTGCTTGTTTTGTGCTTAGCGCTGCTAACCCATATCTCGCTACACTGTGCTTCTTTCATTCCAGATAATTGATAAGAGCAAGAGAGACCCCTCCGAAGAGATTGAGATCCTCTTGCGATATGGACAGCATCCAAACATCATCACTCTGAAAGACGTGAGTAGTCTTTGAGTACTTCAGCGTTAAATGATTTTCACCTCATGGTCAGGCTCACCTACTAGTCTGTATCTGGAAAATTCTCCAGCTGAAGGCTGGAGCTAAAAGCAGACCCACTGAAATCAAGTTAAAAAAGGCGACTTCACACATTCCTGGACAGCAGTTGGAAAGACCAGTTGGGTTATGCGTTTTCCAGTCACTGTCTAACCAACTGTAGGTAAAACCAAAGGGCCGCCGTGCTGGAGAACAACGAAGCATGAAGACATGAGACGTCCCTCGCGGAGTGTTTCGGAGCGAGGTGCCGCCGAGCAGGGGCTCCTCCATCGCCAGCCGCAGCTGTTCCCATGCCACCCGTGGTAGCCCTTTGGCTGGGAAGAGGACACCTCACACACTCATGAGGGCCTCCCTCGTTAGCTTTTTAACGCCAGGGAGTATTTCCCTTCTGCTCGAGCAGCCTGAGAAGACAAGAATATCTCTTCCTTCAGCATTTCATAGGAAGAAGAGTCTTCGCTACGCTCACACGCAGTGCTGACCTCTAGCCAGAGGCGTGTTGCTTACGCTGCCTGCGGTCTCACCTAGGATTGCCCACACGGTGCCAGTACGTTATGGTTCAGACCCTAGAGATGCACATAAAAAATTTCTAATCACATACCCTCAGGAAAGTCTCACCTGATTCCTAAGTAGTAGAGCATTTCTAAAAACCTATGCAATAAAAGGTTTTATAGTCCTTTCCAGAAACACCTAGCCTGGATGACTATAACACCATCTATGACTGCAGTCCAGATATAGGATGACACATGAAAATGGCCATCTTCCCATTTAGACAAAACGTGTCTTTTAACCCCTGCAGCTGGTGATGAAGGTAAATACATCTCGCAGCTGATGCCAGCAACACAGTCACCAGAATTGCAAATACAAACTCCGTGGTCTCATTGGATGCAGGTCTTGGCCAAGAGTACAACAGTTCATTTAGCTGACAGTGAGTCAAAGGGAAATATTGATATTTGCAATGGCAAATGTTGCCCTGTAGAAGTGGAAAGCGAGAGCGGGACTGAGCAGGAGGCTTGGGTGAGAGCCAGCAGACACTTCGGGCTGCTGTCAGCAGCTTGCTCTGCGCCGCTGGCGTGACAGCAGATCAGGACGGCTGCGTTGCTGTGGGGACAAAGCAGCAAGCTGCTACGGGACGGGAGAAAAAAAAGTGATGATCAGGTCATTTTATAAAGTTGCCTTTTCTGTCGTTAAGCGTAATGAAGTGCATTTCACAGAATCACAGAATCACAGAATGGTCGGGGTTGGCAGGGACCTCTGTGGGTCACCCAACCGAACCCCCTGCCCAAGCAGGGTCACCCAGAGCAGGCTGCACAGCACCGCGTCCAGGCGGGGCTGGAATATCTCCAGAGAAGGAGATTCCACAGCCTCCCTGGGCAGCCTGGGCCAGGGCTCCGTGACCCTCAGAGGGAAGAAGTTCTTCCTCATCTTCAGCTGGAGCTTCCTCTGCTTCAGTTTGTGCCCGTTGCCCCTTGTCCTGTCGCTGGGCACCACTGGAAAGAGTCTGGCCCCATCCTCCTGACCCCCACCCTGCAGATATTTAGAGGCATTTCTAAGGTCCCCTCTCAGCCTTCTTTTCTTCTTCAGACTGAACAAGCCCAGCTCCCTCAGCCTCTCCTCGTAGGAGAGATGCTCCAGTCCCCTCACCATCCTCGCAGCCCTCCGCTGGACTTCTAGCAACATCTCCTACAAGCAAGCCAAAACTGCGATTAAAGGTCCAACTGTCACCAAGTTAATGCATCCAAACCATATCTTTGTTCTGTTACTCTTCCAGGTCTACGACGATGGGAAATATGTCTACCTGGTGATGGAGCTGATGCGGGGAGGCGAGCTCCTGGACCGCATTCTTCGGCAGAAGTGTTTCTCGGAGCGGGAGGCCAGCGCTGTGCTCTGCACCATCACCAGGACCGTGGACTACCTGCACTCTCAGGGGGTAAGCACTGCTTTGTTTGGATATCCATACCGATGTTCTTAAAATCCGACTTTTAAAAAAAGCAAGGAGCTGTGATTCTGCTTCTCTGAAATGTAAATACTTTTTTTCCCTCAAAAAAAACCCCTTTCTCCATATTTATGATTACATTTGGTTTGTGACATAGAATTATAGACTTTTTAGCCATTTCCCAGCTGAACTGCAGTTACGTTGAAGCCGTATTTTCATTTCCAGATTACACTGATTTTCCAGTTCATGTACTTTGTTGAGATATTGGTTGTTGACTTTTTTATCGCAGTCCTTATTGCAGCACCTGATCTTTTAACAGCCGTTAAAATAGGCTCGCTGAGTCAGCAGACAGGTAGAAAATAAAACGCTCAGCTTTCCGAACGGAATGGCGGTTTGAGCAGCTGATGGGAAAGTTTTCTGACGTACTGTTAGAGCTGGCTTTTAAAATCCAAGCTCTCTGTATTCAGCAGTTTGAAAATCTCTGCTTTTCCACATTTCAGGGACAAGCGGTTTGGATGAGTAGTCAAATATTGCCGGCTTTTTCTGTTTCATGGTTAAAACAAGTGCATTTTGTGCTTGGGCTTATATGTTTTCATGATAGTTTTTCGGTCTTGCTATAAGGAATAAAGGCTGTTTTTCTGCCACTGAAACGCAGCACGTCTGGCTGACTTGAAGCTGCGTGCCTACAGAAGGGGTTTTTGTGACTACATTTTGCAACGAGGCAAAAAAATAATCCCCCCCTTCAGCTGCGAGCCACTCACCTTACACACATGTTCCAGACCCTTACACACATGTTCCTCCTATGATGGAATTTCTTCTCCACCTTCCAGCTGAGTATTTAGGGCCGCTGGGTTCCAGGAGCATCTACCAGCGAGGTGTTGGTGGAGCAGCCCCCTCTGCCCACCCTCAGGAAGGGTCCCCCCCCCTTAGAGCGGCAGCCCCCGTCTAAATACACCAGCAGAGGCTGTCACGAGGCACGTTGAACATGTTCTTTCTGATTTTAACAGACTTCAGCCTTCATTTTTCCTTTGTTTCCCCAAGAAAAAGCAGCTTGAGGCACGTTGAACATGTTCTTTCTGATTTTAAGAGACTTTAGCCTTCATTTTTCCTTTGTTTCCCCAAGAAAAAGCAGCTTGAGGCACGTTGAACCTGTTCTTTCTGATTTTAAGAGACTTTAGCCTTTATTTTTCCTTTGTTTCCCCAAGCAAAAGCAGCTTTTCTCCAAAACTTAAATATTTGAGGCATGAGCTCTTGACCTACCTCGAGCAGCAGACCAGCATCGGCAGCCAAGCCTGGATGCTCCCTGACCTCCTCTCCTCACTCGTTACTCACTCCTTTCTCGTTAAGGTGGTGCACCGGGACCTGAAGCCGAGCAATATCCTCTACATGGATGAGTCAGGAAACCCAGACTCCATCAGGATCTGCGATTTTGGGTTTGCCAAGCAGCTGCGAGCCGAGAACGGGCTGCTCATGACACCCTGCTACACCGCCAACTTTGTCGCCCCTGAGGTAGGACTGCCTTCCACAGCCGCGGGCAACGAGCGTGTCCGAGGAAGCAGGCCTTCCTCCCTCGCTCTTCCTCGCTGCCTTTACAAGAGAAGCAGAAATCGGGCTGCTGGCACTTACGCCGTTACCATAAGTTTCCTATTCCTGGTGTCATCAGGCCAGTTGTGTTCTCCTGACTGAAGTCCATATTCATCTTAGACTGACGTAGACCGTGATTTGGCTCCTGACTAGGCTAAATACCCTTTTTTTAGGGGAGAGGGGGGTCTGCGTCACTGGCGGGGGCTGTGGGAGTGGGTTTGGTTGGCACGGCTCTTCGGGCGGGTCGGGCTGTTTGCTGTGTTGGAGCCCAGAGCCGTTCGCAGCTGCTTCCTTGGGATGATGGAGCGAGGGGTTCATCTCCTGGGTGATTCATTGTCCATTTCTGGCAGCTGAGGCTTATCAGCAATTTCA
Source organism: Opisthocomus hoazin (assembly GCF_030867145.1). Lineage (NCBI taxonomy): Eukaryota > Metazoa > Chordata > Aves > Opisthocomiformes > Opisthocomidae > Opisthocomus > Opisthocomus hoazin. The sequence goes on along the minus strand of NC_134415.1, from coordinate 2,629,444 downwards.
GTATTTGCAATGCACAACTTCAGAGGTGTGTCTGCCTCTGCTTGTTGCGGTCCTTAGAAGGAAAATACAAAACTATTGCCTTTCAATACTTCATCTGACTGCTGTGGAATAGCACCTTCTCCTGGTTGGTATCATTCAGCAAGCTTTTCTCCCCATAACCCTCCTCTGTCCGATGTTCATCTGCATGGTGCGCAGCTGGGAAGTGAAAAATGAGGTGGCCTTTCTGTACGTGGTCCTTTCACGAACTCTATCAAAAGACCGAGGAATCACAGCCTTCCAGCATCACAAGGAGAAACTGTTAAATTGAGACCAGTGGCAAGGCAGTATAAATTCAAAGCAGATTTTTTTTCAGAAAAGAAATCTTCTATTGCCAGGACAGATCGGTTCGTTATTTTATTGCTGTTTCATTGGATTTTTATTTTAGAAACCGGAATGAGCTGTTTAAAATTTTTCAAAATAAGTAAAAGACGTTCTGTGGCACCACGGCAGTTCAACTTCTAAACCAAGAAAATAATCATGTCTGCAGGACTTGAAGCACTGAGATTTTCTCCCAGATACAATGTGCTTAAAACAGGTGTAGATATTTTTTCATGATGGGCTATTTTGTGTCGTGTCTTTAATCAAAAGTGATGCCAGCCCAGTGCAGTTTCCAACCAGACTCTTCTGATGTGAACCTGGGGCAGAAGTCACGCTCCCAGACCTTCGTGATGAGTGGGACAGGTCCTGCTAATGCAGGAAACCTTGGAGATGAATCGAAACCTCACAGGAACTGGCAGAGAGCTTTCATAAAACCCGAAGTGCTTTCACATTTTACCTGCGATACGACGCTGCCCTCCAGCTTAGCCTTGACTTTCGCGTTCGCTGCGACGTCGGCCGTACGCCCACGGAGCCGAACCGGGCGGCGGAAAGTCAACCGAGCTGAGGACGCCGGGGGAGCGTGGCAGAGGAAGGACGGCGTGTTGGCCCACCCCAAATTCCCGGTATTCTGGCAGCACTGGCGTTGGGGTTGGGAGAGGAAGGCAGCGAAGAGGAAGGCCATCCCAGAGGAAGGCCATCCCAGAGGAAGATGCGTGATGCCACCTAGTGCGAGCCGTGCTGGGCGCAGGGAGCGAGAGCCAGCCTGCACCAGGAGCGAGAACTCAGCCTTGCCCTTCCCCGACGGATGCCGTCTAGTCCTTTCAGATAAAGATTATTTTTTTTTACAGTTTTCCTCCAAAACATGTGAAGAACTACCATTTGGGCGTTTGAAACGACGAGATTGTTTATTAGCGTTCACACCCATACGCATCCCTGGTCGTGTCACAGTGGAGAAAAGCCTGTACTCGTACCGTTGCTAATCCAATAAATCAAAGCCTGTAGAACTGGAACATCTCCCCTACGAGGAGAGGCTGAGGGAGCTGGGCTTGTTCAGCCTGAAGAAGAGAAGGCTGCGAGGGGACCTAATAAATGCTTATAAATATCTGCAGGGTGGGGGTCAGGAGGATGGGGCCAAGCTCTTTTCAGTGGTGCCCAGCGACAGGACAAGGGGCAACGGCCACAAACTGAAGCAGAGGAAGTTCCAGCTGAACAGGAGGAAGAACTTCTTCCCTCTGAGGGTGACGAAGCCCTGGAACAGGCTGCCCAGGGAGGTTGTGGAGTCTCCTTCTCTGGAGATATTCAAGACCCGCCTGGACAAGGTCCTCTACAGCCTGCTGTAGGTGACCCTGCTTCAGCAGGAGGGTTGGACTAGATGACCCACAGAGGTCCCTTCCAACCCCTACTATTCTGTGATTCTGTAACTAAAAGGGCTTTGGATAAACATCTGAGCCGGTATCAGACCTGGATGAACCCCGGGGAGGTTTCTCCCCACAACGCCCTGCCATTTGTGGAGCTAAGAACCAGCTCAGGCACGAATTTCAGATCCCTTCAACTTCGGAGCCCTGGCCCAGGCTGCCCAGGGAGGCTGTGGAGTCTCCTTCTCTGGAGATATTCCAGCCCCGCCTAGACGCGGTGCTGTGCAGCCTGCTCTGGGTGACCCTGCTTCAGCAGGGGGTTGGACTGGGTGACCCACAGAGGTCCCTTCCAACCCCAAACACTCTGTGATTCTGTGATCTAGACCCCTTCATGGGTGGTAAATTCTTCAGCATCCGTTGGAGTAGGACACCAGTGCGTCTTTTGCGAAGCTCTTTCCCTGACTGACGTGTTTCTAAGACCTGTTCCTGTTGGATGATGTCTGCCTCCCAGATCAAACACTACTCTCTTTGGCCAAACTTTCCAACGGTTGCTCCTGCCAGCCCAGTGTTCTCGCGTTAACCACGGTCACACCAGACCTGCTGGAGACATTTTCAAGTAGCAGCGACGCTACCTGATAACTCTCACTGGATCCCGTTGTTATCCAAGGGCTAAAGTTGCCGTTGATAAGAAGTAATTTCCAGCCAAGCTTTCCCTGGACACTGGCGCAGAGTGAATGTCCCTGTTATCGAGCAGCGTTCTTGCAGGCTGAAGGGCGGCACGCAGCGACGCCTGCCCATCATTCTGGGGCTGTGTAAGCATTTGCTTAATGCCCTGCTCCGCTAAACATCATCGCTGCGCCGGTTTGATGTCGTTTGTCCTTGGTTATTGGAGGAAGACAGCGATGGCGATGAAAAAGCAATGAGAATGGCCACACCAAATGAGAAACACTGAGGATTCAGTCTCACAGGTGAAGCAAGAATCATAGAATCATAGGTTGGAAAAGACCTCTAAGATCAGCAAGTCCAACTGCCAACCCAACACCACCATGCCTGCTAAACCATGTCCCCAAGTGCCACATCCACACAATTTTTGAACCCCTCCAGGGATGGGGACTCCACCACTGCCCTGGGCAGCCTGGTCCAATGCCTGACCACTCTTTCAGTGAAGACATTTTTCCTGATGTCCAATCTGAACCTCCCCTGACACAACTTGAGGCCATCTCCTCTGTCCTATCACTGGTTACTTGGGAACAGAGACCAACCCCCACCTCACTACACCCTCCTGTCAGGGAGCTGTAGAGAGCGAGAAGGTCCCCCCTCAGCCTCCTCTTCTCCAGACTGAGCAGCCCCAGCTCCCTCAGCCGCTCCTCATCAGACTTGTTCTCCAGACCCCTCCCCAGCCTCGCTGCCCTTCTCTGGACACGCTCCAGCCCCTCAGTGTCCTTCTGGTAGTGAGGGGCCCAAAAGAAGCAACTGAGTTTGTCAAACAGCAAAGAAGTTTTTTCCCATGAAAACTAGCATTAGCAGAGGGGGAATGAACGTAGGAACTAAAGAAACAGAAACCATTAGGACAGGCAGAGAACGTGTGTGTGATGTGCAGGAGAGGCAGAGGAGGATTTTTCCAGCTTTGTCACCAGGAGGGAATGCGGCTTTTTCTCCCTTGTTTTTTTTTTTTTCCAGGGGGCAAACGTTCGCTCGGCAGCATACCTGGCAGATGGTTGCTTCACCACTCATCGTTAGTAAAATCTGTCAAGGCAATGCTTTCTGAATCTGTTTTTCCCTAGCAAGGCTTGGTCTTTTCTGGGATGGACTTCAGATAGCTGAGATCACTCCTGGGTAATGGGGCTGCAGGTCAGAGAAAGACTTGCTGACGGCATCTCTCCTTCTCTGGAGATGTTCAAACCCTGCCTGGACGCAGTCCTGGGCAGCCTGCTCTGGGTGACCCTGCTTCGGCAGGGGGTTGGGCTGGGTGACCCACAGAGGTCCCTTCCAACCCCAAACATTCTGTGATTCTGTGGATGCAGGTTAACCTATTCTCATCTCTTTCTTTCCTTCACATAGGTCCTCAAACGCCAAGGTTACGATGCAGCCTGTGACATCTGGAGCTTGGGGATCCTGCTGTACACCATGTTGGCAGGGTGAGTGGAGAAGTTTTCCTCGAGCAGCAGTCTCCAGTGAGCTCAGCACGTGAGCGCTAATGGAGCCAGAAAGGAGTCCCGGGCAGAGGCAGCGAGCTGCCTGGCCTCCTGTGGGAAGCGTGCTCAGCTGCACGAGGCGAGAAGATAGATGCCAAGACCTAGAATTAGAATCCGTTTTTCCACAATGGGTTAATGTCTTTGGCACTTGACAAGTTCTTTAGGTGTTTAGCAGCCTGTGCCCGTAAGCGTGCACCGAGAACTGGGCTCCTACAAGGCTCTCACACCGCTTCAGCAGGGGGAACGTCCTGCGCTGGGAGAGGGGTGCAGGAGTATCAAGAACCAGGTCATGTTCACCTTATCCATAAGAGTGAATGATATCATTCACTTTCATTCTTTTAACACATGTATTCTTTCTTTCATTCTTTTCTTTTAATACATGTATGAAAAGAAAATTTTAATTCATTCTTTTCTTTTCATACATGTATTCTCTTCAGCTTCTTTCCTCTCCTGCTGTTTTTGTTATTGAGGTATCTGAGCACCCTTAAAGGCTAAAAAACCCAAACAAACCAGACATAGTTTCCAGATGCTATTTGAGAAATATGCTGCAGAAAGGACAGAAAGTCAATGAACAGACCAGCAAGAGCAGCAGCAGGCAGCAGGAACTTTTGGGGGGTGCTTGGCAAAAAAAAACCAACCCTACCAACGTGTTGGCTGAAGTTAAATACTGACACAAGGAGACCCAGAGAAAGAGAGAGACTGAAATAGGCAGAGAAGGGCAGGAATGAGGTGCACCAGGGTGAACAGGAAACAGTGCGCAAAACCAGCCTGGAGTTACCAGGCTCCTGAATTTCCTTTCTCGTGCTGCCTGCAGGGGATGGTGTGTGCACATTTAGGCACATTTCTCATACCTAAGGGCAGCTTGAAACGTTTCGGTGACCTCTCAGAGCTCTTCAGTCTGCTTCATGATCATTCAGCTGTGCAAGGAGCTTGGATTCGTTCCTGGATTTATACAGAAAACAACGAGTTGGACCCTACCTTTCTGTTCTTCGTGTCTCTTGCCTCGTGGATTATAGAGAGGTGCCAGGAGTTTCTATCCCATCTGTGTTGTTCCTGGGCACAAATGTGTTCACCATTAGCTGACACATACTGTGACTTTCTGGGGCAGGCTCCCAGCCTGCTGGGATCTCCAGAAACCTGCTTCCCTTTGGCTGGTGCTGTAGATTTGCAGTGATCCACAACCAGAATCCATAGACTGAAATCAATACCTTACCCGCAGTCACGTTTGTTTAGCTGATTATATTCAAAATGCTGCTTTTTCAAATGCGAAAAAAAAAATCCAAATATATTTGAATCTGAAATACCAGTTGCACAAGTCCACAAATTTGCCATCAGGTGCTATTAACTTGTATCTCACTTTTTTGCTGCACTTAGAAGCGAAAATAAGAGTAGCGCAAGCAGTTGAGAAGTGCTGGCTTCTGAGGTGCCACCGCTGCCTTTGGGGATGGTCTTGTTCTCCCTCACCAGAGGAGAGTTAGTAGGAAGTGACTCTTAATTGCAACCAGGATTTTACTCTCCTCCCACCCTCGCGATGAGCAGAGCGGGCTCGGCCGGCCAGGACCAGAGCACGAGCCTGGGATCACAGAATGACAGAATCACAGAATAGTAGGGGTTGGAAGGGCCCTCTGTGGGTCACCCAATCCAACCCTCCTGCCCAAGCAGGGTCACCCAGAGCAGGCTGCACAGGACCTTGTCCAGGTGGGTCTTGAATATCTCCAGAGAAGGAGACTCCACAACCTCCCTGGGCAGCCTGGGCCAGGGCTCCGTCACCCTCAGAGGGAAGAAGTTCTTCCTCATGTTCAGACGGAACTTCCTGTGCCTCAGTTTGTGCCCATTGCCCCTTGTCCTGTCACTGGGCACCACTGAAAAGAGCTTGGCCCCATCCTCCTGACCCCCACCCTGCAGATATTTATAAGCATTTCTAAGGTCCCCTCGCAGCCTTCTCTTCTTCAGGCTGAACAAGCCCAGCTCCCTCAGCCTCTCCTCGTAGGGAAGATGTTCCAGTCCCCTCATCATCCTCGCAGCCCTCCGCTGGACTCTCTCCAGTAGCTCTTCATCTTTCTTGAACTGGGGAGCCCAGAACTGGACACAGTACTCTAGATGAGGCCTCACCAGGGCAGAGTAGAGGGGAAGGAGAACCTCCCTCGTCCTGCTGCCCACACTCTTGTGATCTGTTGACGCAGGGAGTGACAGACTGTGGAGCCTTCACCAATCCTTGGCATCTTCGTGCATCCCTCTGGACAGTCAGAGATGGCAATAACAGTACGTGTTTCTTTGGGCTGAACTCCTGTGAAAGCTGACGTGGTTTTGAACATTAGAAAATGCAGCACGAGGAATCAAACGTGCTATTAGAAACCTGGTGGGATTGGAACCTGCGGCCAAGCCAGCTGTTCAGCAACCTGAAAACCCAGCTGGCAAGTTTTCGGGAGAGAAAAGATAGATGGAAGGGAAAGGATAAAAATCCCAGGTACCTCCTTCTGCTAAACCGACACAGCTGCTCCAGATTGCCGGGTACAATTTGGCCTGGTAGATGTTAGTCAGCTGCAGATATCTCATGGCTTGTCCCTCGCTGAAGACAAAAACCGTGTCCCCTGTGCGTGGCACGAAGCCTGGGGTGTGTGACCAGGGATTTCTTGCTGGCTGGACAGGGAAGATTTTAAATAACCTGTGGCAGATCATTGGTTTTGCCCAACAAACTGCACGTGATGGTTAACAAAGCATGGCGAAATAGATGATAAAGAGCAAATTTGCCTTCTCCTTTTTTCTGCTGCAGATCCTAATTTTTTTCCTTTATTATTTTTATCCTTTCTTGCCATTATCAAGGTGCTTCTGTTGGCACTAAAGCGTTAAAACTATTAAAGAGGTAAAAACCTGTCTATTTTTTAAAAAGAACACTTCATTCCTTAAAAATGAGAACAGAGCAAAAATTTTAAAAAACAATTAGGAAATCAATCTTTTTCTCTTGAGAACAACTTACTGTGAGGAGCCACCGGACTGGATGGTTTGAGTGAAAACGAAGCAGCGATGTCTGTGGTCCGTTCGGGAACTAAATTCCTGTTGTAGTCGGTGGCAGTTAGCACTAGATCCTGGCAATCATATACTTGCAAATTACGTTGTATTTTTTTTTTCTCTTTTTTTAAATAGGTTCACTCCTTTTGCAAACGGACCGGACGACACCCCAGAGGAGATTCTGGCCAGGATTGGCAGCGGCAAATATGCACTGACAGGAGGAAACTGGGATTCAGTGTCTGATACTGCCAAGGTCAGTGAACGCTTCCTCAGGTTTTTCTCTTGCTCTCTGGAACAGGCCAGCAGTCGGGAATTGTGGCAAACTTAGAGAATCACAGAATCACAGAACGGTGGGGGTTGGCAGGGACCTCTGTGGGTCACCCAGCCCAACCCCTGACGAAGCAGGGTCACCCAGAGCAGGCTGCACAGGACCTTGTCCAGGTGGGGCTGGAATATCTCCAGAGAAGGAGACTCCACAGCCCCTCTGGGCAGCCTGGGCCAGGGCTCTGTCACCCTCAGAGGGAAGAAGTTCTTCCTCCTGTTCAGCTGGAACTTCCTCTGCTTCAGTTTGTGCCCGTTGCCCCTTGTCCTGTCGCTGGGCACCACTGGAAAGAGTCTGGCCCCGTCCTCCTGACACCCACCCTGCAGGTATTTAGAGGCATTTCTAAGGTCCCCTTGCAGCCTTCTCTTCTCCAGGCTGAACAAGCCCAGCTCCCTCAGCCTCTCCTCGTAGGGGAGATGTTCCAGTCCCCTCCTCATCCTCGTAGCCCTCTGCTGGACTCTCTCCAGTAGCTCCTCAGCTTTCTCCAGTAGCTCCTCAGTTGGAAGGTTTATTTCTCAGTGCCTCGTGAAATAAAAGATTCCTTCTTTATGTTTCTGTCATTCCACGTGTAATATCGTGTGAAATAGCGTGTCGAGAATTTTGGTAGTTTATTTCGTTCAACTAAAGCATAATATGGCACCATCAATTGTGAATGCTCTTCAGGTTTAAATAGCACGGAACTCTTTTTGGGTGCAACTGAGCTTTTAAAAGAAGTGTAGGGTAGTCAGTGCCACAAATTCATGGTCTACAGGTGAATCACCTTTATGCTCCTCGAAGCTGGCCAGGAGCAGGCAGTTCACCAACCAGCATTTTTACCTCCTGTGCAGTTCATGGTTTAGTCTGCCCGTCTATCACAAAGCACTGCAACCCCAGGAGATAAAATTCACCCGGCGCTGAGGCTTTCGGGCACGAAGCAGTGCACTGGTCTGTGAGACAGGTAGAAGGCTGGTGAGCTTCCAGTTGCCTGGCGTTAATCAGAAACCCGTAGAGGATTTAGAGATTCCTGGAAGAGATTTCAGTTTTAGCAACTGGTAGTATCCAGTGGAAGACCACTGATGTTTCCCACCGCAAAACTGCAAGCAATCCCAGTAACGTATTCATCTCGCTACCAGCACCTGAGGAGCCTCACAATTTTTTTATCAGATGTCCGGTTTTGGAATTAAAAAGTTCAGACATGGTGGAACTGATCTTATTGAGTTTTAGCCACCTGAATGTTAGATTTCTATTCCAAGCATCTCTTGTAAGCGTGCTTTGGAGTCCATGAGGAGATACTTCCAGACGGCATCCTCTCTAGGTGGAGTTTCTATCACCCCTGTGAGGTCAGCAGTAACTAAAACTCAATAAGCCAAATGTCCTCCACATTATCTTTTGATTATCAACTGAGGGTTGAACATTACTCTTGAAAATTTTGAAGATCAGACTTTACACCTGAAAAATATAAAGCATATCTGCAGTGCATCCCTCTCTCCATGGGGCATGCTGGTGCTCAGCCTGAAGAAGAGAAGGCTGCGAGGGGACCTTATAAATGCCTACAAATATCTGAAGGGTGGGTGTCTTGTGCAGCCTACTGTAGGTGACCCTGTTTCGGCAGGGGGGTTGGACTAGATGACCCACAGAGGTCCCTTCCAACCCCTACTATTCTGTGATTCTGTGATTCTGTGATTCTGTGACACTGCCACGGGGAAGATCTGAGTCAAACCTGCACTGCTGTTAATTAATTTTTCCCTTTTACTGTTTTCCTTCTCTTAAACCCAGGACATCGTGTCAAAGATGCTTCACGTGGACCCTCATCAGCGCCTCACGGCCGTCCAAGTCCTGCGGCACCCGTGGATAGTGAACAGGGAGTATCTGTCCCAAAACCAGCTCAGCAGACAAGATGTTCACCTGGTGAAGGTACCTCCTGCCCCCTCCTCCCTTGCAGAACGGGCTGTCGTTCGTGTAAATGGGGAAACCGATGGAGGAACTGGGAAGACTGTTTGCCACAGAGGCCAAATATCATCTGGCACCCTATTAACAGCACAGCTTTCTGACCTGTCACCCACCCAATATTTTTAATGTCCATCTGTGCCGTAATGAGCCGGTGGGACTCTGCGCTCCCCACCGCTTTGAGTCGGGGACACCCCCGCTGCCTGCCAGCCTAAACGTTAGCGTTTCATGCAGGCCATCCACACGTGTCCATTTTCACAGAATCACAGAGCCCCAGCCTGGCAGGGGCTGGAAGGGACCTCTGTGGGTCACCCAGCCCAACCCCCTGCCCAAGCAGGGTCACCCAGAGCAGGCTGCACAGCACCGTGTCCAGGCGGGGCTGGAATATCTCCAGAGAAGGAGACTCCACAGCCTCCCTGGGCAGCCTGGGCCAGGGCTCCGTCACCCTCAGAGGGAAGAAGTTCTTCCTCATGTTCAGCTGGAGCTTCCTCTGCTTCAGTTTGTGCCCATTGCCCCTTGTCCTGTCGCTGGGCACCACTGCAAAGAGTCTGGCCCCGTCCTCCTGACCCCCACCCTGCAGATATTTATTGGCATTTCTAAGGTCCCCTCTCAGCCTTCTCTTCTCCAGGCTGAACAAGCCCAGCTCCCTCAGCCTCTCCTCGTAGGAGAGACGCTCCAGTCCCCTCCTCATCCTCGTAGCCCTCCGCTGGACTCTCTCCAGTAGCTCCTCATCTTTCTTGAACTGGGGAGCCCAGAGCCGGACACAGTTTTCTCAGAGAACTGAATAGGGAAGGGGAGGGGAAAAGCATCAAAGAACTGAAATTCAGCCCGGCATGTTCTCCTTCTGCAGAAAAAAAAAATAATAATTCTCTTTTCTCTTTCGCTCTTCCGCAGGGTGCAATGGCAGCCACTTACTTTGCTTTAAACCGGGCACCTCAGGCACCAAGGCTGGAGCCTGTCCTGTCCTCCAGCCTGGCTCAGCGGCGGGGCATGAAAAGACTGACCTCCACCAGGTTGTAGCAGTACCCCCAGCGGGCCCCTCTGAAAACCCAGTTCATCGTTTGAGAGCTTCATCTTCACTCGGCTAGCAGAACGATTGAGGACAACCTGCACGTGGAACCTCCAGAACTAGCAGAAGCCCAGCGCAAGGCCAAGCTCTCCTTCGCTCCGTCGTTTCTTTTACATTCCAGCCAGGATTCCCAGTTTAACGTCACAAAGATGTGCCAATTTTGCCAGTAGCTCTTTTTCCTTCCTGAGAGGAAGCCCAATGAAGTAGGTGCGCTCCATCCTTCCCACCCAAGGAAATACTGGGTTGGAGTCCGTGCGGTGTCCCATGGGAACACCGTTTTCGTTGTGTTTCTCAAGAAAAGCACTTTTCGCTATGAGGAATGCAGTGGGGTTTGAATGTTCTCAGCCGTTCCAGCGTGGGTCGTGATGAAGCAGCTCGGCTGGTCACCGGTAGACATCTACTGATCTCCACTCACCCCAGGAAGAGTGAAGGCTGGAGAGACACGTGAAGAATACCTTACTTGAAAGAAGTGCTACACGACGTGGAGACAGAACCATCGGTGGCGGAAATAACTTCTGATTTCAAGAAATCTTTTGCACTTTGCCCCTGCCCTCTCCGGAACGAAGCCAGCACCGCTCCAGGAGCACGTGCCACCAGCCCTGACTTGCTCGGAGGTCTTCGAGACCAGAAAACCTCCGAGAAACTCGCTCCTCTGAGGAAATTATTGGGTCTTAGGAGACTGTGGGAAAGCATTCATGCAGAGCAGTGTGAGTAGGGGAGAAAAAGGTGCCTGGTCCCTGCCAGCAAGCAGGTCTGGGAGGATGAGGAGGGGAGCCGAGCAGAGGTGGGGAGCGGTGCAGGTGGCTCTGGGGACAGTGGGCAGAAGGACCCATGGCGGCGTGGTGGGCAGCGCTGCCGAAGGGAGCCAGCGTGCACGTCCTCGGGGGGCAAACCGGGAGTCCCTCTGAAAGCGAGGGGTGGTCCCGGTGCCATGGTGGGTGCCGGCGAGGGTGGGCGAGCGGCTGGGCTGGCGCGGGGCTGGGTGGGTCAGGCGTCGGCTCCGGGGGGTCAGCGTGCCGGCACGGGGGCAAGCGGGGCCGTTGCCAGTCCTGGCTCCCTGCCCGTCCCTGGCTGCCGTCCCCGAGCCGGCTCCGTCACCCGGCGTCCCGCAGCCCTGCCTGGCTGTCCTGCTCCCCGCGCCACGCGCGTGCCCGCAGAGTGCCCGCTTCCGCAGAGTCCAGCTAGCTCTGTTACAAGCTTTAATAATAATAAATTATGAGCAGAAACGGCGGGATGCTCTGCTTTTATATTTATATGAATATGTACATGTGTATTTATATACTTATAAAGCGACAGTTCTGTACCCTAAAACCCGGATTTTCGAGGTTCAGGGAAAGAAAACTTTGTTGAAACGGTCTCAGCAAAATGGACCTTCCTTCTCGTTCCATGAGTTCAAAGAAAGCGAGCAAGATCTGCGGTGCCGGATGCGAACTATTTTTTTATTCTTTTTCTTACCCATCTTGGCTTACGGTGGTCACCAGCTGACCAGGATCCTTCTTTGTACTCCTTTGGTTAATTTTTGTTTTCCAAGTAAATTTTGCCACCTCCGATGCTTTGTGGGGAAAGCTGATGTGCCACGTTGGCTTTTTTTCTGTTGTGATGGGGGGGAAAAAAGGAAAAACGTGAGCGTGGGGCTCCGTGTGCTGGACATGGTGGTCATTTCTCCATGCTGAGAAGTGTGCGTGTCACGGTGCTGAACAGGAATCAGCAGGTCCTTGCCTCAGAGCATCCGAAGGAACACGGAGTTGGCATCTGCTATGGCAACACGTGTCCTAAAACTAGCTCTGTTCCAACGTGGGCTGAGATTTGTTGGTTTGCGTTAGTCTATTTTTAAATTTAAATTTATTCTTAATAATTTAAGCCGGTATTTAACGTTCAGGTTTACGTGCTGCGCACCGAGGGCTGCTGCGAGGCAGCTCCCCTTGACGCCCTCCTCTTTTCTAGAATAAACTACGCTGTGAAACCTCACGCCGTGGCTGAACTGGCTGGGACTGGTGTGTGCTGGGGGGTTCCGTACGCGGCAGCCCCCCTGCTCGCCTCTGCTCAGCCGCAGATTTTTGCTGCCTTTCCGTTTTCCCTCTGGTTGGAAGCAGAATCCGGAGGCGAGGCGGCAGCGGGGGTCGCGTGGCCGACGGCCATCGCCCTGGCCGGGCCGTGCGTCCCTGGCAGCGGGGGCACGGTGGGCACAGGGATGGTAATGGAGTCCTGGAGGGAGGGCTGGATTTACTGGGGGGGCCCGGCTGATTTGTGCCGTTTCAGCAAAATGTATTTTTAACGGTCAGTGTAACGGTGTTGTATATGGGCAGAAAGAGCACTGTAAATATTACGTACAGTTTTTGTCTCCCTCCAGATTTCCTGCTCATGTTTCATTGTTTCCATTTGCTTTCTCTTCACAGCCATTAGAAGCACTCTAATCCCCTCCTGATATCACAAAATCACAGAATGTTCGGGGTTGGAAGGGACCTCTGTGGGTCACCCAGCCCAACCCCCTGCCCAAGCAGGGTCACCCACAGCAGGCTGCACAGGACCTTGTCCAGGCGGGGCTGGAATATCTCCAGAGAAGGAGACTCCACAACCTCCCTGGGCAGCCTGGGCCAGGGCTCCGTCACCCTCACAGGGAAGAAGTTCTTCCTCCTGTTCAGCTGGAACTTCCTCTGCTTCAGTTTGTGCCCACTGCCCCTTGTCCTGTCACTGGGCACCACTGGAAAGAGTCTGGCCCCGTCCTCCTGACCCCCACCCTGCAGATATTTAGAGGCATTTCTGAGGTCCCCTCGCAGCCTTCTCTTCTCCAGGCTGAACAAGCCCAGCTCCCTCAGCCTCTCCTCGTAGCAGAGATGCTCCAGTCCCCTCCTCATCCTCGTAGCCCTCCGCTGGACTCTCTCCAGTAGCTCCTCATATTTCTTGAACTGGGGAGCCCAGAACTGGACACAGCACTGCAGATGGGGCCTCACCAGGGCAGAGTAGAGGGGGAGGAGAACCTCCCTCGACCTGCTGCCCACACTCCTCTGAATGCACCCGGGGATCCCATTGGTCTTCTTGGCAGCCAGGGCACGCTGCTGGCTCATGGTCACCTTGTCGTCCACCAGGACACCCAGGTCCCTCTCCGTAGAGCTGCTCTCCAGCAGGTCAGCCCCAGCCTGTACTGGTGCATGGGCTTGTTCCTCCCCAGATGAACTGTGCCAGGGCTTGGCTCATCCCCTAAGCCACGAGTGCCGCAGGGCTGTCCCTCCCATGCCACCGGTCCACCGAGCTTAGGCCAGCAGATGTGAGTGCTGATGCTAAAAGCCGCAGGCAGGCGCTTTCCCTGGACCTCAGCTGCTCGCCTGCCCTTCTGCACCCCCCTTATCCAGGTCCCCATGGACAAAGCAAATGTTTCTGCACCAGAAGAAGTGGCTGGGACAGCGGCTGCTTGGCCAGCAGCGCCGTCAAGGCGTTGGTGTGGCCGCGACTTTGGTGTCACCTCTGTCCTCCTGCTTCTGGGCTGCGCTGAGCCGAGCCCAGGCGTGGCTGGGAGTCGGGGCGATGAAGGATGGGATGTTTGTACAGCAGCAGGTCCCCAGGCCAAGCTGTGCGCGCAGAGGTCGAGGACAAGTCCAGGCTTCTGAAAACTCGCCACAAGTTCATACAGATTCCCAGTAACCAGGAGGTGTAGGCTTGCGGGTGACATGCCATGGGGAAATAATGCTGACTGCGTGTATTTTTGCCACCACTTACACAGACAAGAGGAAAAACCCTGGGGTTTGCTTTTAAATAACCTGTTTTTACAGAGGAACTTCCTGATTTTGTAGAGTTCTGCAGTTTTCTAGATCCCGAGTATGAGTAAGGCAGATAAGCACGGAAGGTAGAGCAGACCACTACAGCAGAAAAGGAGACAGCTTTCACCAGCAAATTGTTTTCGTTCAGGTATTCTGAAGCTGCCTCTTAAGATATGTGCAGGAGAAATGCCAAAGCAAATATTTAGAAGCAAAGTTCTCTTGTTGAACCCCTGCAGATGGTGCCTTCAAACAGGAGCCACGTGAGCTCCAGGGTCATGTATCCGAATCCCAACAGATAGGGGTGCAGCACAGCTGGGCCCAACAGCTCGGATATTTCCTAGATTAGAAAAAAAGCAGTCTAAATAAATAATAAAGAGAAAATAATATCTAATTTAATAATATCTAATTTAATAATACCTAATTTATTATAATAAAATAATAAGATGCTTTAATACAGTTCGTAACAAGGGAAAATGTGCAAGCCCGTTTTCTTTTCCGCTTCTGCAGTAGGCGTCATAACCCCGTAGAAGCGCGGGTTCTTCCCTCCGAGCCGACCTCGCTCCTGCAGCTCTGCGCTGGCCCAGGACGCTGCGGCGAAGCTGCTGTGGGTACGTCCGTCACCGTGTGAACGGTCCCACGCTGCCCTCCGTGTCTGCCCGCAACGGGCACCAGCTGCAACTGCGCATCCTCTCGTATCCTGAAAGCTGGTGAAAATGGGAGGGTTTAAACTCAGAATCACAGAATGGTCGGGGTTGGAAGGGACCTCTGGGGATCCCCCAGCCCAACCCCCTGCCCAAGCAGGGTCACCCAGAGCAGGGGGCATAGCACCGCGTCCAGGCGGGGCTGGAATATCTCCAGAGAAGGAGACTCCACAACCTCCCTGGGCAGCCTGGGCCAGGGCTCCGTCACCCTCAGAGGGAAGAAGTTCTTCCTCCTGTTCAGCTGGAGCTTCCTCTGCTTCAGTTTGTGCCCGTTGCCCCTTGTCCTGTCGCTGGGCACCACTGGAAAGAGTCTGGCCCCGTCCTCCTGACCCCCACCCTGCAGATATTTATAAGCATTTCTAAGGTCCCCTCTCAGCCTTCTCTTCTCCAGGCTGAACAAGCCCAGCTCCCTCAGCCTCTCCTCGTAGCAGAGATGCTCCAGTAGCTCCTCACCATCCTTGTAGCCCTCCGCTGGACTCTCTCCAGTAGCTCCTCACCTTTCTTGAACTGGGGAGCCCAGCACTGGACACAGCACTGCAGATGGGGCCTCACCATGGCAGAGTAGAGGGGGAGGAGAACCTCCCTCGCCCTGCTGCCCACACTCCTCCTAATGCACCCCAGGATCCCATTGGCCTTCTTGGCAGCCAGGACACACTGCTGGCTGTGCCTTCCTCCTGCTTTAACCCCACTGGGGTTCCCCTTTGGCTGCTTCACCCCTTTTGCGTCCCACTTGTGTCCCATGAGCCTTGTCCCGAGGCTCAGAAAGCCTTGTTACGTGTCTGAACAGCATCTCCTCCACGGGCAGCGCGACTGCTGGCTGAGCACCGCAGGCAGGACAGCAAGGCAAGTAACAGGCAGTCACAACAACGGCTAAGGTCTGAAGATCACGAGAAGCAGAGATTTTGCGTTAGAAGCTCTGAAGAGGAGCTGAAGACAAGGAGTTGGGGGTTTGCTGAGCTATTCAGGTGAACCGCAGGTAACTTTGCTGTGCACTGGCTGCTAAAGGTGCTGTACTCCACCACCTGGGTGCAAGGTGGAAGATGGGGATCTCTGTCCGTTCATCCAGACGGACTGGGAGAGCGATTCCGGGCGCTCTCACTGTTTTCTAAACCACCAGCTCTGGCCCGAGCTCAATTCCAGTCTCCGTTGAGGAAATTAGTTTATAAAGAGGCCGGTGAGTCACGGTCTGCGGTGAGGCCGCGCCATGTTTCGGCTCGGCACGCTCCTGCCTAATTGCTTCTGCCTGTCCTCCAAGCTCTGCAGGCACTGGTAAAAACAGCCGCAGCCGAAAAGCCTCATGCCTGCCCTGCTGTAGAAAGCAGGCTTGAATTTTAATTATAGTCTCCTTGCTAAGGCATGCAAACGAAGAGCCAGTGATTTCCGGAGACTTTCCAACTGCCCTGTTACTGCCTGGGCTTTTCTCTCTGTTGTAAGCTCTGTTACAATCAGTTATTTGCTTTACTCACCCATTCAAGACAGCCGCTTCTCCAACGGGGTAGTTGGTGTGGAGCGTGAAGCTGTGTTTTTCCTTAGCATTTGACATGGACAAGTGGGTGGGTTTCAGCTGTGCATCCCTACTCACTGCTGTTGTCCACAGTGAGCTCACCTGCGTGGGACTGTGGGCAGCAGGTCGAGGGAGGTTCTCCTTCCCCTATACTCTGCCCTGGTAAGGCCCCATCTGGAGTGCTGTGTCCAGTGCTGGGCTCCCCAGTTCAAGAAAGATGAGGAGCTACTGGAGAGAGTCCAGCGGAGGGCTATGAGGATGATGAGGGGACTGGAACATCTCTCCCATGAGGAGAGGCTGAGGGAGCTGGGCTTGTTCAGCCTGGAGAAGAGAAGGCTGAGAGGGGAGCTTAGAAATACCCATAAATATCTGCAGGGTGGGGGTCAGGAGGATGGGGCCAAACTCTTTTCAGTGGTGCCCAGCGACAGGACAAGGGGCAATGGGCACAAACTGAAGCAGAGGAAGCTACAGCTGAACAGGAGGAAGAACTTCTTCCCTCTGAGGGTGACGGAGCCCTGGCCCAGGCTGCCCAGGGAGGTTGTGGAGTCTCCTTCTCTGGAGATATTCAAGACCCGCCTGGACAAGGTCCTGTGCAGCCTGCTCTGGGTGACCCTGCTTGGGCAGGGGGTTGGGCTGGGTGATCCACAGAGGTCCCTTCCAACCCCCACCGTTCTGTGATTCTGTGAGAGGTCATCCCCTAACATCAGTCACCGTGTCCCCATGAAGTCAGAACTAACACGCTGGGAAAAGAACATTATTGGCCTGAAGCACAGGAGACTTCTCCCAGGGGCCTAAGTTTATTTCACCTGTTGGTACTAAAAGGATTTAGCTTTTAGGAGTGGTAGCTGTTACAAAGGAGCCTTAAACGCCGAGAACAGCCATAACCCCCACTTCACTTCAGAGAAGTGATGAGAGTGACCCATCAGCTTTTACGCACTCTCTGCAGTGCTGATCTTCTGCTGGTGGGACCTCTGGTCTGAGTCCAACCACCAGCCTTGCTGCCATCTGGTACACCCCGAGTGCGGCCCCACATCCACTGCAGGGCTGCGGTCTTCACGTCGGGTCTGTGGACCGACACTCGTGGGTAACAACTCTGTCCAGGAGTGAAGAACGTGCTCCTCGACGTCTCTGTAGATGGGCAGGACTGGAGTGGAGCACGCAGCTGAGATGTACGCATACGTTTGGCCCAGCCAAAACACATTCATGTTACTCGCCCGAGCCCAGGAATGACAGCAACCTTCCGTGAAGCTCATGTCAGATACCCAGCACGCACATTCGTGCATCTTGCACTGTCCCCAGTGCCAGGAAGCCCCCGAGGGTCCTTGGGTTCTTTGGCCATCAGGTAGTCTTTGAGGAAAAATACAGCGCTGGTGTTAGAAGCAGAGTTATGTATTAGTGTGTCCACCAACGCGTGCAGAAATTGTTGGTCTTGCACCAACAGGACCTTTAAACTTGGTAGGTTTTTATCCTGTTTATAGCAGTTCAGGTCAGGAACACCTCCACCATCGTGCAGCCAACAGCTACAAACTCCGTCTGAGCCGGGCTTGGTGGCTCGCCCAGCCACCAAAGCTTTCATCCAGATTGTGCCTCCCGTCAAGCAGAACACCCAGCTGGGGAAGATCCCTTGCGACTGGCCGTATCCTATGCTTAACGCCAGCGCTTCAGTCTTCTCAAAACTTGCAGCCAACATCATCGACAGGCACCTACCACTCTTAAAAATCGATTTGTATCAGGATTATGAGAAAAACCTTGCCAGCGTAACTGGAAGATTTATTCCTGGCTTCTAAACGGAACTGGAAGAAGGGATTCGGCAGTATATGTTAAAGGTGAGAAAACGTCGTGCAAAACCCATCATCCAGGCCTCAAGTGCTATTTTTAAAACACACCGACTGGTATCACTCACTGTATTTAAAGGGTTCAGCATCTGGATGCAGGGAAAAACACCACGTGCCTCCCACGGAGAAGATTAAAGACCCGGATCCGTTCAGCTCAGCCGGAGATGGCTGAGAGGTGGCTTGGTTGTCGCCCACCAGAACCTTCGCAGGGGGAAGAATCCCACGTTCTGGAAGCACAGAGAGCCAGACCAGGGCCCAACATCTGGGTGCAAAACCCGCACGGCCACAGGACGGAACCAAGGTAGCTGTGGTTTTAAAGGTGAGGCCGGTTATTTGCTGGAACAAAACCATCAAAAGAGAAGAGGGGTTCGCCGTTCCTCTCGGTGGCTTCCAGCAGATACGCCTCAGAAGACAAAAGGTCAGCGCGGTAGCACGTGCAGGGCAGACGCTGCGGTCCGCTCCACGTGCCATGGATCAGCAGTAGCTACGTACTGCACGGTGTTGGGGTGTAGGCTCCTGTGCTTCATTTATAAGGCTCTCGGTGTAAAACCAAGGTACCTCTTCATAGTCCTTGTGAACCAAGGCGTAGCATCACCATGTCACATTAATGTTTCTTGGGAAGATCAATGCCCATGCCACAGATGGCCTCAGATGTCTGCAGGACACAATATTTCCCATCTTTCTGATAAGAAAAGGACCCTGGCTACAGAGCTTGGAGGTGGTCTACAGCCACCCGTCTCACTCTTCACACGGACATCGGGTTACACGTGCCTATTTTTTCATAAGTATACACAGTTGAATCAGCACTTTTTTTTCCTGTTAGACCTCGTATAAACCTAAACCTAAACGACTCCCTGCTGAGTCCTGAACGGCCTTGTAGAATTCCACTGGGCCCTACTGTTTATTTCTCTTTGATCCCAGCAGCTTTGGCGAGGACTTTGGCATGTTTACCTTCACGTTACTCATCTTGTACGCCCCGCGGCTTGTTTATCCGCCGTAGAATACTGAAATTTCCCACTCACCCACCCCCCCTTTTTTTTTAGCCTGTTAAAGAAATAGGCCAAAGGTGATTTCAGGGTCCCTATCTGGATATGCGTCACCAATTCGATCACAGACAACCTTTGGCTTCCTCTGGTAAGACAGCGGCACCCTGGATACTGTCGCAGCTCACCGGGGAGGGGGAGAAACCTCAGCCCACCAAGTGGGGCCCCATGTTCTTTGGCCATCAAATAGTCTGTGAGAACCAAGAACTGACCCTCTGGGGGTGACGGAGCCCTGGCCCAGGCTGCCCAGGGCGGCTGTGGAGTCTCCTTCTCTGGAGATATTCAAGACCCTCCTGGACGCGGTGCTGTGCAGCCTGCTCTGGGTGACCCTGCTTGGGCAGGGGGTTGGGCTGGGTGACCCCCAGAGGTCCCTTCCAACCCCGACCATTCTGTGATTCTGTGATTCTGTGACCCTGACTTACGGGGATTTAACGCTGCCAAGGACACTCCGATTAGACCACAGTGTAATCGTGCCTTTCTGGCTCAAGCCTGCTAATCGGAGTGGGTTTTTTTTCCCTAAATCAAGCCTACCAATATTTGCGTTCAAGTTTTTCCAGTGGCACTGGTTCGGGTAGTTGTTCTTGGGTTATTTAGGCTGGGGAGAGACATGGAACAGGGAAGCAGCATATTTAAATACGATAAGTGAATTTATTATTATTGAGATATACTGGGAGCCTATACTTCTATCATGTTCTATTAAATTTATATTGATTGAGCTCAGTAAAGACCTGTGAGTCCTGAGGAGAGGATTACGTAGGTAACATGACTGCCATTATTTAACAGAGTGTCTCAACTTTGACTCCTTCACTTTCTGCCATCAGTCAGAACCCTGATTTTAGGCTCCTCCTTACAATCCTTGGGACATTTTTATTGTATAAAACACTTGAAGAAGGACACAGAAAGCTTGGGAGAAGACCCGTGATTAGTTCTTCCCGTGAAATATAAATGTTCCAGCAGATACTTTGCAAGGCAGTAATGGAGAAAGCAAACCTCCTCACAACCTTACTTGAGATGGTTCACACCACATCATTGATACTGTATCCTCAGTTTTTTTTAAATAGAATAGAAAACTATTCCCACATATTTTCTTTATCCTGTTGGATTCATCCCCAAGGCAGGTTTTCCATAATGAGGACACCAACCCCGCTTTGCAGCCCAGCGTGATGCCTTCTAGGCGGTGCAGCCTGCCGGGGAGCACTAACACCCCTCCTGCTCCGCTCCTCTGGCCAGAACCTTCACAGCGATGAAGTGACCATATCTCATTCAACTGTAGAAGAAGCTTTCTCAGAGTGAAGAAGAATTCTGCAAGGCGGTGGGACCTGAACAGGCTCCCTTACCCCAGCTGACCTGATTTAGCCATCTAAAGTGCAGAGTGCACCCAGCTGCCCAGGCAGCCCTCGCCCCTTCCTTCCCAAACGCAAGGTCATCATCAACAGCTCCTTCTCGGGCATCACCAATGCAGTGGTGTGACACTACAAACAGCAGTTCAGCACTGCTTCTCACACGGATGCTGAGGCATGGTTCTTAAAAAACGACCACTTATTATCTTAATTTCTTTAGTTAAGAGAATTTTATAAGTTAAAAAACAAATACTGTTATAAAGGTCCATTTTTAGATAGTAATTGCTATACCCTCCTAGGGCAGCACCCATACCTACATTACCAGCTGGAAGTGTAACCTGTGAACTAACCTGTGAATTGGATTTTTCCCCATGTTGTAAAAACTCATTTATTCTTATTTTTTATGTCAAGTTGGACAGGGCTCTGAGCAGCCTGGTCTGGCTGAAGATGTCTCTGCTCACTGCAGGGGGGTTGGACTGGATGGTTTCTAAAGGACCCTCCCAACCCGAACCATTCTATGATTCATTCTATGAGTCTAAAGCCCTAGCAATATAATTCTATATTTAAAATAGAATCTAAAATTATCTCCTTTGAAGCATTATTACAGAATCACAGAATCACAGAATCACAGCATGGTCGGGGTTGGAAGGGACCGCTGGGGGTCACCCAGCCCAACCCCCTGCCCAAGCAGGGTCACCCACAGCAGGCTGCACAGCACCGCGTCCAGGCGGGGCTGGAATATCTCCAGAGAAGGAGACTCCACAGCCCCTCTGGGCAGCCTGGGCCAGGGCTCCGTCACCCTCAGAGGGAAGAAGTTCTTCCTCATGTTCAGCTGGAGCTTCCTCTGCCTCAGTTTGTGCCCGTTGCCCCTTATCCTGTCGCTGGGCACCACTGGAAAGAGTCTGGCCCCGTCCTCCCGACACCCACCCTGCAGATATTTATAAGCATTTCTAAGGTCCCCTCTCAGCCTTCTCTTCTCCAGGCTGAACAAGCCCAGCTCCCTCAGCCTCTCCTCGTAGGAGAGATGCTCCAGTCCCCTCACCATCCTCGTAGCCCTGCGCTGGACTCTCTCCAGTAGCTCCTCATCTTTCTTGAACTGGGTTTGCCAATGATGATTTTGAATCACAGTGGCTGCTAATTTGCCATTATTTACGTCTCAGCAATCCAAATGTTTTTCCAGATCCATTTTTAATTTCCACTTCTTGACTTTGCCCATTATAATTCCCACACCACAGTGTTCCTCTGGTCACTATCAGAGGATGGTCTGTGTTCTTCTTGTGGTTTTGTAAACATTGAGGATGGTCTGTGTTCTTCTTGTGGTTTTGTAAACATTACACCACTGTCTTATCTGCAGGTCCTCAGCTGGAAATACATGCTTGTATTCAGATGCTGGATTCCCCTCCAGATCCTACTGCGAACTGCAGACAATGAAACGCCTCTATGATGTAATAATTTATCCTAATTGATCGGGTTCCACATAGAAACCAGTAATCTTGCAAATGAACTATGATGATCTTGTGCACGAGCATGCCAGCTCCACAGCCAGGGTGAGAACTGTTACCTGCTGGCTGCTGTATTTTTCAGCACTGAGAAAAGCAGTTCTGCATTGGAGAAAATGTTTGCTAAAACGAGGTGTAGCTCCTTCTAGAGCAATTTAAACTGAAATTTAAATTTAATTTAAACTGAAGCATAGGAAGTTCTGTCTGAACATGAGGAAGAACTTCTTCCCTCTGAGGGTGATGGAGCCCTGGCCCAGGCTGCCCAGGGAGGCTGTGGAGTCTCCTTCTCTGGAGATATTCCAGACCCGCCTGGACGCGGTGCTGTGCAGCCTGCTCTGGGTGACCCTGCTTCGGCAGGGGTTGGGCTGGGGGACCCACAGAGGTCCCTGCCAACCCCGACCATTCTGTGATTCTGTGACAGAAGCATAGTTCAGACCAGGAAAAGAACAGCTGAAATATATTCTAGAAAAAACGTATGGCAGGATCTAACGCAACTCGCCCTGAGGCCCACCAGGCCCTAGCAGAGGCAGCCTGAGACCAGCAGTGATTATCCTCCAGCTCACAAAGAGGATGTCCAGCAATCCAGCACTGGAGAAGAGCACGTGGCTGAAGAGGGGGAGTTAACAACCACCCAGCAAATTATAAACCAAATGGCCTCATTCTGATAGCTACAAAAATTTCTCGGATAATTTATTAAACCACGGGTTAATGTTAGCTCGGGGAACAACACTCTTGAAAGTGCTGCTAAGATGGGCTTGGCGAGGGCAGCTCCTGTCAAACCCAGTCTACTGAACAGGCTGAGGTGGGTGATGGGAGCTGTGACTGGGATAAACCGAGGGGGTCTTTCGGCTGGCTTGTGACAGGATACCCTCTGGAGAAACCTGAAAACTGGTGTGCAAATAAAGCCGCTGGGAACGCCTGCAGAGCGGCAGCAAAAGCAAACTTTGAATCATCGCTAGCTGCTTCTGTTGTGTAACTGGTAGGGCCTGTTACCTGGGGCTGGTTCCTTCTGGGAGCATTTCTAGTTAATGCTTTTCCCATTAACCACTTTGAAAACAAAGTGGGACACTCCCAAAGGCAGAGGAGGGCACCGAGCTGCTGGGAAGGCTTGGATGACCCTGGCTGGGGCTGTGCCTTCAGAAAGGCATAAACAGCACCGGAGTAAGCAAAAGGTTAAAGGATTTAAAAGGCACAGCCTGTGAGAAAAGGCTGAAAGAACTTTTTTACTCCAGGAAGGCTGAAGAACGCCGCCTTCCAGTGCAGACAGGAGTCCATACATAAAGAAAAAAATTGATGAATGTTCAGTAAGGGAGAATCAGGCTACATTTTGAGGTAAAACCGTAGCTGCAACACTGATGACCGACATGGAGGATATGCGGAACCCCGCCACGTGAGGTTTTCGAACACACAGAGCTGATTTCCACAGACCTTCCTTGTTAGCACAAGTCGAATCAACCAGGATGAACGATTCTTCGGCGCCTCGTTCAGATTCCCATTGCTGCTTTGAAACGAGGAGGCCGAACAGTCCGCAGAAACACGCTGGGCTACATTGTGGCTTTTCGTAACGCAGCGAGGGGATTAAAGCTCTTTCTCCCACACAGCAAAGCCAGGGGTGGTGGTGGGGTGTCGTATCATATGCTGCAGATACAGGAAAGGAGAGGATGTGTAGACACAATGCTTTTCTCCAACCCTGCTGCTCTCCGAGCGAGCACTCAGAAGAAGGGTACAGAGCTCTACTTTTTGTTTTTTGTTTTCCTCTCTAAGATCCTGGCGGAGAGCAGAAGGAAAGGGAAGCACCCACGGCTTCCCGGGCGTCTTGCAGAGCGTAGGTGTGCCCCGGGCTGCTCTCCCAGGCCGGTCCCAGGCTGTAAAACCCGAAGCTGCAAGCCTTTGGAAAGCAGAGGAGATAAAACATCCATTTTCACTATCTCCAGTGCGAAGATAACAGAAGTCATTCACGTGTAGGTGTTTGTTTGTATGGCCCACGTTTTATGGGGATGGAATTAGCCGGGTTAGAGTTTATCTTCCCTTCTAAACAAGTAACCTCTGCCCAGGTATGAAATAGAAAGTGCCGAGCGCTCGCACCGTCACCGCCCCGCACCCCCAGCCCCCCAAACCCACAGCCCCCACCCCGGGCTCCTCGAATCCTCGCAGGGTTTTCGTGCACAAACCCACGGCTGGAGCCACGGCGGGCCCCCTTCTCTGCATCCCACCCCACGCGCCGCTGTCATACGCTCGGCTAGGGCCTTCGGTCACCCCGGCCACCGCGGTGATGGGGAAAACTCGCCCCTTCCCCTCCCCAGGGCCCTGGGGAAGGCAGCCAGGCCCCAACCCCAGACCTCAGCCCCCAGGCCCCAGATCCCAGGCCCCGACCTCAAGCCCAAGCCCAGGCCCCAGGCCCAGCCCCCAAGCCCGGGCCCGGGCCCGGACCTGTACCCCACACCCCGGACCCCGGACCCCGGGCCCCGACCTCAAGCTCAAGCTCAAGCCCAGGCCCAGACCCCGGGCCCCGGGCCCCGACCTCAAGCTCAAGCCCAGGCCCAGGCCCAGACCCCGGGCCCAGACCTCAAACCCAAACCCAAGCCCAAGCCCAAGCCCAAGCCCAAGCCCAAGCCCAAGCCCAGGCCCAGGTCCCAGGCCCCAGGCCCCAGGCCCAGGCCCCCGCCCGCACCCATCTCCCACGCGGGGGGCGGAGCGAGACACAGCGGAGGCGGGGCGCGCCCCTCAGCGGCCAATGGGAAGCCGCCAGCCGCAGCCCTGCAGCCAATGGCGGCTCGGAACGCCGCCGCGCGACTTTCCCCCGCCGGCTGCGGAGGAATGCCGGCAGCTCAGCCGCCGGCGACCCTCCTCGTCGCGCTTCGCGACAATTCCCCCACCGCCCTCCTCCCGCCGCGTTGCTTTACGGCTCCCCATGACAACCGCGCCGGTGTGGGAGCGGGGAGGAGGAAGGCGGGGCCGTCGCGGCCAATAGGCGCGGAGAGTGACGGGGGGGGGGGGGGGCGGTGGCGCGGGCGCTGCCGTAAAGCGGGCGGGCGGCGCGGGGGTGCTGTCACCGGCGCCGGTGGCGGCAGGGCGTGAGGCGGGTGGGCCGGGCGCTCCCTGCCGCCGAGGGCCGCCATGGCGGGGGCTCTGGCCCGCAAGGCCGCGGACTACGTGCGCAGCAAGGAGTTCCGGGACTACCTGATGAGGTGAGTGGCACCGCGCCGGGGCCTCCCCGTCCCCCCCCTCAGCCGCCCGGGGACGGCGGGCCTTGACCTCCGCCGGGCCTTGATCTCCGCCGGGCCTCCCGCCCCGGGGGGCACCGGGCTTGACCTTGGCCTGTGCGGGGGCCGGCCGGGCTCCCGCTTCCCCCGGACGCCTGGTTTCGAGTCGCCTCCCGGGGGCAGCTCGGTGCTGTCGCAGCCTGGAGTCGCGATAACCGTGGCTCGGCGTGGGTGAGCTGCCGAGGGTTCCTCGGCCGGCGAAGCCGAGCAGGTAAAAATGGGGTGAGGCGGTGGAGCGACCTTTTGCCGCGGCCCTTGGTGGCTGTTGTACCCACGCCTGTTGCAGCTGGCGTTGGGCGTTGAGCAAGCGTGTAGGAGGCATCTGCTCGCCGGGGGAGCTCGGTTCGAGTGGCAGGAGGTGGTGTAAGCCTTCGTGCGAGAGGGGTTGTGAGGGAAAGGCTCGGTGAGCAGGTGAGGGTTTATCTGGAGCTTGCAAAACCAAGTCCCACAGAAACGGTGGGGCAGGAGGATGAGTAAGATACGAGAAGGAAGAGAACATCCCTGAAGCAAAGTGGAGAAAGGTCAGAGCGGGCTTCCGTGCGGATTCCTTTTGAAAGTCTTCAAGGGATTGCATAAGCTTGATAGATGTGTTTCAATGTTAACACTTAGTTGTGCCAGGGCTCATGTGCTGCATGGGAATGGCCAGGAAAACAGCGGTCTGCTTTGTAATGAGAAAAACAAACAAAAATCCAGAAGAGAGAATGGCTGCTGCCTGGCACCGCCCAAGAATCCAGAAGAGAGAACGGCTGCTGCCTAGCACTGCCAGAGTTACTGACTGGAAGTATCTTCTTCCTTCCCCAAGACTGAAAAGGTGGCTGAAATAAACCTTTCCATCCTAGTTCTACTCTTGAAATGAGCAATCTAAATAAGACTGTGTTGCAAAAAAGGGGCATTCCACAGGATTCTGCCTGTGCGGTGTGGGTTCTGCAGGGTTTGGTGCACAGATAGCTGCTGGGTTTGTGCTCCTGTTGCTGGGTAAGTCATGAAAGGCTGAAGTCAGTTGCTCCATCTGGCGTGGCCTGTCAGTGTTGTTTCTTGCTTATTAGGAGACGTTGGCTTTAAGTGTCAACAGAAGAATCACAGAATGGTCGGGGTTGGAAGGGACCTCTGTGGTCACCCAGCCCAACCCCCTGCCCAAGCAGGGTCACCCACAGCAGGCTGCACAGCACCGCGTCCAGGCGGGTCTGGAATATCTCCAGAGAAGGAGACTCCACAGCCTCCCTGGGCAGCCTGGGCCAGGGCTCCGTCACCCTCAGAGGGAAGAAGTTCTTCCTCCTGTTCAGCTGGAGCTTCCTCTGCTTCAGTTTGTGCCCGTTGCCCCTTGTCCTGTCGCTGGGCACCACTGGAAAGAGTCTGGCCCCGTCCTCCTGACCCCCACCCTGCAGATATTTAGAGGCATTTCTAAGGTCCCCTCTCAGCCTTCTCTTCTCTAGGCTGAACACAGACTGTAGTCTGGCTTCCCCACAGGAGAAACCGAGTGTGTGTGCTTTGGAGCTGAATCTCTGTACGTACCTTCCTGGAGGTTCTTGCTTCCCCAGACTGCAGGACTCTATCACGAAGAAAATTCCTTTCCTTTCTTGCTCCCGGAGCCAGAGTTTCCTCAGAGCTCTGAGACGAGGGCATCTCTTCTAGAAATCGGCACCGAATCGCTGCCGTGAGGCAAGGCTTTGTGAATGCCAGACTTGGTTGTGGGGAACACTGAGTTGCGGTATTGTTTGCAATACCAGTGTTGAGCTTTAAATTGCCTGCCCGTGAAGAGAATAACTGAAGGTACCCAAAGCGGTGGAATCGAGCAGACTGCTATGATGGCTTGGGGCAGTCAAAAGTTGCAGACATCTGTTGGAATAACTAGCTTCAGTTTCAGCTTCACAACTCGAAAAACATGAAAGCAAGCGTAACGAATGCATGCTGCCTTGTCTCAGGTGGATGTGTCTGGCATTGGAATTGCATGACATCATGGTTAGCTTTTGGATCTTGCACAAAGAAACAAGACGAATTGCTTTTAAAGCTGTCATGAATGATTAAATGTTCTGCCAGTTTCACATCTGGCTTCTCTCAAGTGGTGTTTAACAGGGATCTGAATGACTGTAAATCATGTAAGTATAGATTTGCCTTAACCACATCTTAATGTTTTAAAGTAAGTGTAGAGTGTAAGCTGTAAGTGGACTTTTCCTGCCTCTTGTGAAATGCAGCAGCAATGTTATTTTAAAACTAGCTGATTAGCATCTGAAAGCTTGATAGCTCTATGAGTTGTGAACTTGAAGTTGTATTTTTTTTTTTTTCCTGTAGATCCTAAAAATGTCAGCTGTTGCTGAAGTTGTATTATCTAAGCCGCTAACAGTGGGGAACTGAGTCCTTTTACTTCCTATCCTAAAGATTTAAAGCAATGTCTTCTGAAAAGCTTCCAGTAAAACAGCTTTCCTCCTCTTTTGAGAGAGAAGGTCTAGAGAGAGCCTCTGGCATCTTCTCATGGCAGAAGCCTAAATTACTTTAGTCACATAACGGATCCCAAGGAGTCCCAAAAATCTTCTGGTAATAGGAAAATAAGCGTGGAGGGTTTTGAGGGGGCACTTCTGAAATGTCTCTTCCTGATGACTCAGCAGTAATGCAAATGTGGTGATGGCTCTGTTAAGGGAGGTGGAATACACTGACTGAAATAATAGTTCACGCCTTGTAAAGCTTGAGCACTTCTGTTGACATAATCTGTCAAGGATCTTTCTTTTAATTGAAATGAACTTTAAAAGAGGTAGGGTAAGTAGTATAAGTAGAATTAGCTGATCTCCAGTCTTCCTCATTAGTGAATCTTTAAACACAAGGGCATAAGAACTTGAAAACGTCCTCTGCTGGTCTGTGCTATAAATTGAAGGACAGAGGGCCTCCTGTCACTGTCTTGTCTGCTGGGAGAACGAACCATCTACCCCCTGCAGAAGGGTGATAGCCTTTCCACTTAGGGGATGGCAGTGTGGGGGAAACAAGTAGTGACAGGTCTGATATGTGCAGGATGGTCACTGGCTTGTTAATGTTCTCATTGCCAGTATGAGGAAAATGCACGTAAAAATTTTGGAAAAATGAATCTTCCTCTGTATAGCCTTTCTGGAATGGATTGTAGTAGCAATGTCAGGTATTATAGCAATATAAGGTGTTAATTTGCTGTTGGTTCCTCTGGTGATGCCTGCACACTTGGACAGAAAGCAGGCACATCAACCAGCGAGTGAGCAGATCCAACAACTGCCGTCCACAGGTCTGGAAACTTTAGTATGAGGTGTTCCCTTTGTCAAGGGATTGAGTGCAGTGCTTGGAAGCTGCTGGTTGGGAACGGTGTCACTGCAGGGACAGAGGCGTGCGGTGGCCTGGCACTGGGGTACGGTGCGTTGGCTGCAGGGCTTTGGGGCTGGGTGCCTGCTTCTGGAAAAGTCTGTATGACCTTGAGCTCTTTTAGGAGCGTAATAGCTGTTCCAGCCTCACGTGGGTGTGAGGGCAACCTGGCGAGACCTTGGCCAGAGCTGCCTCCTCTGTTAAAGCAGCAGCAGCAGTTTGATTCTATTTTAGGCTCTCCCTTGTCTGAAAACAATTTCCACTTCAAAAATGGAGGCTGACTTCTGTTGGCACAAAGTCGTCGTGCCGAGAGACACATTTGAACTTGTTTAGTTAAGGTTTTGTGAAAAAACGGAGGTGTGCACTTGTCTTCTGAACTTCAATTAATTATTGCTGTAGTTCAGTTAATAAGAACACAAAAAACAAGTGGTTGGACTAGTGAAGGACGCCCTAACAAAGCGTCTTGAGCCAGCCTGTGCCTTGCAGCGAAGACTGGCCGAAGTGCAGACGCAGTGTGACTTCCTGAGCAGGCGTGACTGTTCCCTTGCCATAGCTGTCGGTAGAACAGCGCTCGAGGAAGGCGGAGATCAGCGTGAGGGAGGTGACTGCTGGGAAGTGTTCCACAGCCTGGGGCGGTGGTAGGTGAGCAGCAATCATAAGCTTTCCAGTAGTAGCTGGTTTCTTGTAAGTCACAATTCAGAACTGAGTCCTGTTGGTATCTTTGTTAGAAGGTGTAAAAGTTCTGAAGCGTTGTAAAGGTGTAGTAGCAGACAATCTGAAATACGTGCTGTAGTCTGTCTTCATGCATAGATCACCAAGTCCTGACATAAATTAATTGGTACCGGTGTGATCCCTTAGATGGCCCTCACACCCGGCTGGAGTGGAGCTGCGTGTGAGATGGCTGGAGATGTGCTGGAGCTCGTGTTTGGCGCAGCTGGCCTGAGCTTGGTGTGACAGCAGGAGCGCTGGCAGCGTTTGGTTTGACCTACTTGTGTTGGCATACAAGGAATTCCGAGTGACTCCTTCAAAGCCTCCGCAGAGGAGCTGTAGCTGTTGAGCTTTGTCATGGGCAAGCCTTGACTGCTGTTG
Organism: Opisthocomus hoazin; assembly: GCF_030867145.1. Taxonomy (NCBI): domain Eukaryota; kingdom Metazoa; phylum Chordata; class Aves; order Opisthocomiformes; family Opisthocomidae; genus Opisthocomus; species Opisthocomus hoazin. Next base: position 2,599,867 of record NC_134415.1, on the reverse strand, counting down.
GTGTCCTTCTAAGCTAGTTGGGCTGGGATCTTGGACGCTTGGAAGTCTACAGGAGATGAATCTCTTCCACAGACCACAGCAGGATTTTATCTTGCTAGGAAAAAGGGTTTTGAGCAGCAAACGCTCGTCACAATGACAGCTCTTGAGGGGAAATGGGATTTTTAGTACTGCTACGTTAATCAAGGCTACTGCCACGGCAATTTCCCGACTTCTACCGATCTTCTGTTTGTGGCACACTTCGTTATGTTGATTATGAAAGAAACTAACATTTTCTTTCTTTTTTTCTTCCATGTGCTTTCTGAATGGACAATAATGACGGCCCACTTGAACAGCACGGTAAGAAAAGGGAAGGGGACTTGTGGCTTCATTTTTTCCTGAACTTCAGCAACTTGCAGGCTTTTTCTCTTGGCGCTGTTATGACCTCACCTGCATCAGCAAAGCATATTGTGAACTTCCGAGATGCACTAGTAACATTTATTGACAAGTCTGAGGTTAAGGTGATCAAACTTTAGCTCCTTCAGAATGTCTCTTGAAGTAATGACTACAAAATTAAAGGGGCTATATTATTTTTCCCCCCCCCCCCCCCCCCATACTCTTCGCTAAGGAGGTCAGATGAATGTGGAGCCATTCTGCATAGCAACGATGCTGGTACAGAACTGAACTGCCTGGCTTATTTTTAACTAGCTTTACTGCAGACAATAAGTGGTACCATATAACTCTCACTGCAGGCTTGTCTTTCCTTCAGCCTTTCAGTTCACTCCTGAAACTGGGAGTGGGTATTTTATGCCTGTTAGGCGGTGAATCATCGTGTTGCAGAAGACTTGCTCTTCTACTTAGACCAAAGACAAACTGGATAGGTGTAGTTTAATTCTTGTATGCAGAAACTTCAAAGGGCTGCCTGCCTGGAGGCACTTAAGATGACCGTCTCGCGTGGGAAGGTTCCAAATCTACCTCCCTGGTCAGCAGAGGGAAGTTACGGCTGCGGCGCTACTGGGATGGAGCTGATGATTCCTCAGCTCGTGCAGCCTGAGGTGGTCCAGGGCCTGCGGCGGGTTCTTTCTGTGTGTTCTAATGGCAGCTGAATTGAGTGAAAAGGCCAAGCTGACTTGATTTACTTTTCAAAACAAAGTCACCACTAAGACTCTTAAAGCCCCAATTACAGAATCACCGAGTCACAGAATCACAGAATAGTAGGGGTTGGAAGGGACCTCTGTGGGTCATCTAGTCCAACCCTCCTGCTGAAGCAGGGTCACCTACAGTAGGCTGCACAGGATCTTGTCCAGGCGGGTCTTGAATATCTCCAGAGAAGGAGATAGATTCAAAAAATGAACAAGTTTAGAGCCTTAAAGACTTATTTTTTTTCTGAAACTAAAATTGTTTCAATGAGACTCCTGAAGTGACTGTAAAAGCCTCACCAGTGACCTCCTGCAGTCTGCTGTGGGGTGGTGAGGCTGGCACAGGCTGTCTTGCTGTGCGGGTGATCACAGCTCTGACTCGGTGTTTGTTTCTGGTCCTCCTGACCTTGAGAGCTGTTCAAATAGCTACGTTAAAGCCTCTAAAACAAGAACTTCTGTGCTGCTGACTTCGGTTGCAATGTAACTTGTGTGTGAGTGGTGTTACAGGTATGTGTCTTTACACTGCCTAACCACAGCTGTACAGTGTAAACACCACGCAGCCCTGCAATGCTTCTCAGTTATGCCACGTCACCTCTGATGTGCTTGAGAGGCTTCAGCCGTTACAGATGTCAATTTTCCTATCAGTAAGAATATAGTCAAGAAAGGCATTTATTGTGCTCTTCAAAATACTCTTGTTAGAAATCTGAGTTTGCACCACTGCACATTCTGTAGGCGCTTGGCAGAAATACTCCATTGTTCTGCCTGTTGTACTAAGGTTAAACTGCCAAAGCAGTGTGCACAACTTTAAACTCGCTTTTTTATATACTTTTTTTAGTAAAGTTTTTTGTGTTGCAACCCCGATCCGCAGGAAGCAACTGCAGCTTTTAATGTTAGTACTTTGTAACACTACAGTATCCTGACTGGCAAGAGAATCTTGGGATTAAAATTACAAGAAACTTAAACATCCCCCAACAATTCCAAATCGTTGTGGTATCTGCAGCGTTACAGTTGGAGGAAGTGCCAGAAGAATGGGTGTAGTTGGTATTGGCAAAGCTTTTTTGTGAGGTGCATCTCTTTTTGCCATATCTGGCATATCTTTTTTTGAGCATTCTTAGTTTCCCACTTGGAGAAGCTGATGCAACTACTGCATGTGTCTTCTGTGGAAAGAGTTCTACTCAAGCCTTGCTACGCCTAACAGTAGTGGAAGTTGGCCTTATGACACTGTTTTTCTCAGTTTTGAGTCTTTTAGACAATACTCACCAGATTGAACTCTGGACAGTTTTTCTGACTTCTTTGGGCTCCTGGTCTCTGTGTTTCCATCTGTGCACACACCTGCAGCTAACTGCTCTGCTTGTATCTCTGGCTAACCATGGCACTTTGCAGGTGGCACAGAGTTCTCCCAGCAATTGCAGGTGAAGCTCTTGGTAAAGACTTCGTTTGGCTGCATGGCCCAGCCCTTCCAAAGAGATGGTGTAAGCCCTTGGAAGGAGGTGCTTGCTGAGCGTTTCTTCATCCTCAGCATAATGCAAAAACAGGTCCAGTTCCACACTTCAGCAAGTCCTTGTGCTCTCATTACATTTTGAGGAGCCCTGTTTGAGAGAGATGAATGCCAGTTCTCTGTATGAAGTGAGCTGTAAATCTGAGGTGGTGATACGACCATACCAATCGGGCTGTAGCAGTAGCTGAGGTGTGGTTACACAGAACTGCATTTCAAAGGCCTGGCAGTAGTTCCTCTCCAGTCTGCAAGAATCACAGAATGTTTGGGGTTGGCAGGGCCCTCTGTGGGTCACCCAGCCCAACCCCCTGCCCAAGCAGGGTCACCCAGAGCAGGCTGCACAGCACCGCGTCCAGGTGGGTCTGGAATATCTCCAGAGAAGGAGACTCCACAGCCTCCCTGGGCAGCCTGTTCCAGGGCTCCGTCACCCTCAGAGGGAAGAAGTTCTTCCTCCTGTTCAGCTGGAACTTCCTCTGCTTCAGTTTGTGCCCGTTGCCCCTTGTCCTGTTGCTGGGCACCACTGGAAAGAGTCTGGCCCCATCCTCCTGACACCCACCCTGCAGATATTTAGAGGCATTTCTAAGGTCCCCTCTCAGCCTTCTCTTCTCCAGGCTGAACAAGCCCAGCTCCCTCAGCCTCTCCTCGTAGGAGAGATGCTCCAGTCCCCTCACCATCCTTGTAGCCCTCTCCTGGACTCTCCAGTAGCTCCTCATCTTTCTTGAACTGGGGAGCCCAGCACTGGGTGCAGTACTCAAGATGGGGCCTCGCTAGGGCAGAGTAGAGGGGGAGGAGAAGATTCAGTGTGGGTTCTTCCCTCCCTCCTGCAGACTAGATCCTGCCAGAAGAAGGATTTCGGTTTTTCTCCCTGACATCAAAAGTAGTCCCTATCTTAGCTTGGAGTTTTACCCTTACCCTTGTCCTCTGAAGCTTTGTGTGGCTAAGGAAGGCTGTAGGAATACTGCAGGAGGTCTGTGTTTCTGTGTGACTTTATTTTGCTTTTCCCTTTTTACAGCACTTTTGGGGGCCAGTTGCTAACTGGGGGCTTCCTATTGCTGCTATTAATGACATGAAGAAATCGCCAGAAATCATCAGTGGCCGAATGACATTTGGTAAGACCCGAGACAAACTCCTTGTCAGTAAGCTGACCACGCAACGCAGATTCTGTCCTTTGAGCAGTGACACATTATTAGTTGCTTGCAGACTTGTGATCAAAGCAGCTGTAGCTATATCAAATGTCTTGTGACGTTAACTGGAGAGGCCACTTAAGCCTTGAGGCACTGGAGAGCTGCAGCGCTCGCTTTCAGAGGGCTTTCCAGTAAGGAAAGGGAGGGCGGCGGGTCGGGAGTCGTAGCAGTTTCCATCACCAGACTCGCTCCTGAAGTGCAGCTGTTTGCATCTTCTTTGTATGGAGAACAACGATGCCTTGTGGTCAGCGTGAGACTTCAATACATCAACGCTGACGAAGTGCAGAAATGGTGATGCTTGGTCTGCAGGGTGCCAAAGGCAGCTGAGGAGGTTAACTCCTTGCAGAGCAGTCGCCTGTGAAGGGCTAGGATGACTCTTAAGGAATAGTGAGATAATTTGTTTTTAAATGCATAAGCAATATTTTTTTCCCCCACCTTTCTTGGAACATGTATAGTTTTTGCCTAGGTATCTGTCTCTGTATTTATTATGCGAATACTTCTCTAGGATCATAAATCTGACAGCTTTTATTAGCTTAATTTTGGCATTATGTCTCTTCCTTAACTCAGTTAACAACTTAATTCTGAGTAATTCTTCTCCCTGAAGCAAAATACCTTTGGGTTAATGAAATTTATAGCCTCCTGCTCACTAGGTTCTCCTTAGAGTAATTCAGTCTCTTAATCAGCTTCCTCGGGATGGCAGGCTAGGTCAGGTAGTCTCTGGGGGAGTGAAGCTGTCTTGCAAATAGTGTTTTGGTGGCAGCTACCCCCCTCAGCAATGCTGAGACGCTTTTCTAATTTTTACAAATGGTGATGTGTGTACAAATAGGTTTTTCCCATCTTCTAGGTTCTGTACTTAGAGGCTGTTTTCCTTGAACAATTAATTTCCCAATTTTTTTTTTTCTTTAAGCTGTCAGAACTTTGCAAAACCAGTGACTTCTCAGGCTGTAATTTCCTGTATTTAAATGCATTTATGATAGGAGGGCCTTCCTGGAAAGGAGGTAACTCAGCTTTGTGCTTCTGAATGTTCATGATTTCCTAGGGATGGAAGCCTCCTTCTCTCAAAGTCCATTTTTAGAATGTTCCCAGCAAGAACTGTATTTATTTTCTAAAAATACTGCCCTGGAAATTGTCAGCCTAATTGTGTAGGGCAGGCTGTGCCTCTGTGGGATTAATGCTCGTTCTCTGGCTGAGATAGTTTAGTAATGAACTCAAAAGGCTTCAGCTGCATCCCAGGAAGGGATGTGAGGAAAATGAGCGTTTGTGGAAAGCTGCCACCCTGTAGATTTTCTTGTGTAGCAGAAGTGAGCACTGTTGTGTGTCTTCCTGCATTGGATCCTCAAAGTGGACAAGTTTTGTAGGACTACTGGAAAGCTCAAAAGCAGTGAGAAGCGATTCTACTTGTCATTACGTTACACTGGTGGGAAAAATTAAGCCTCAACAAAATGCAGATATTAAAAATAATCTCCTAACGGTATCTGTCATGTTTTGCAGCACTGTGTTGTTACTCCTTGACTTTCATGAGATTCGCCTACAAAGTGCAGCCGAGGAACTGGCTGCTTTTTGCATGCCACTTCACTAACGAAGTCGCACAGCTTATTCAAGGAGGACGACTGATCAAATACAGGCAAGTCACCCTTTAAACAGGGGAAGTCACAAACTGGTGGCTCTTGGCATACTCTGTCCGTGGCTTTTAGCTGTGGTGCAGAGCCCTGGGTGGTTTCTGCACTTGTCTGACTGCGTTACCTTTTAGCAAGCTTGTTGTCAGAGCGCTGAACTGTGACTTGTTGCCTTGCACCCCCTTGGGAGGTTTGGAGGGGTGCATGTAGAAGGGGCTGAGAACCTGTATGGTCATGGATGTAGGCAGGGCTTTGGGCAGCTGCTGGCTGTTCTGGGGTCTGCTTTGGGCATTACCTCGGTTGGTCGGCGTGTGTCTGCCTCGGTAACTAATTCCTGAGATGGAAACGTCCATAAATCTCTGAAGGGGTTGTATGCCTGAAAGAGAAATCAAGCAAAACCTCTCTGAGCTGACTGTTCTCTGTGTGGGGTAGAGATCTGGCAGAGTGCGGCTGGGGAGCAGGCTGCAAGCCGTCCCACAGCCGCGTTGTCTAGCAAGTGGCGCAGACACTGCCCCAAGCAATCCTGACCAGTCAGGATTATGGCTTTTCTCTCTTCTGCCCCAAGAAATCTCTGTGGAGCAATGGGAGGATGAAGCCTCCCGAACTATAAATTAAAAAATGAGACTGAGCGAAGCTCCAGGTGGCCCTGCCTTTGCGTGAATAACTGGGCAAATGTCCTTCATTCCTGAAGTTCTACTGTAAGTCCAGGTTTCTTTGTAGCAATTGCAGTTCAGTATTCACTCTTACAAAAGCTGTTCTTCTCTTGGCAGGATGGAGAAAAAGAACTAAATATCTAACTTGAAATAAGCCAGGGAATGTGTTCATCCCAAATCGCAACCGAGGAAGACTTGCCATCTACAGTTGCTGTGACAATTGCAGTGGGGATAAATAAAATGGAGATGCCCACTATGAATATGACCCCACCAAGAATCCTTCTACTGTTTTTTTTTTTTTAATTTTGCCTTTTAAAAAGTGCTATTCGGCAACATAGTCTTGCTGCCTTACAGGTCCTTAATAACTACCCTTTTAATAAAGAGTTAGTCGTCCGAATAACAAGCAATAGTTGAAAACTAACTTTTTTAATCTACCAGTCTACAAAAGTGGCCCGTGATGGTTTGACAAAACCAACATGAACAGAGGTCAGTGAACAGAACTGTAGGTGGTACTGTTGTTCTAGGTATTACCATATTCTTAAAAGCCATTTAACTTGGGTGCATTCATTCCTATTCTGTCTTTTTCCTAATTTAAGCAGTGGCTTGCTGATCTACAAGAACAAATGTGTAGATAGGCAGCCTGGAAGTGACCAGCTTCCCCCCTTCCCTTTCTGCATGCCTCGTCTCGGCAAAGAGACCTCGTTAACGTACAGTCGCACATTATTTAAAGAAGACTCAGAAAAGCAAAAGCATAGCACCGAATGAAGGAAAGCAACAAAGTCTGACACTGTTCTTTAAGAAGTTCTAAAGGGATTTTATTTTTTTTTTCCTACTGTTTGAGTAGTTCTAGATGTATGTAATCCTTACACAGGCAAAAAAACTTTGTTTGGAGTCCGAGATCTGAAGGACACGAGGTGCCTTTCAGTAGTTTCTGACTTCAGGGGGAGAGTGGTTTTCCTGCATGACCTGCCTGAAAGTTACGTTGATGTGAAGGTACAGATGACAAAGAATGTACGTGAGGGATTTTCAGTGCAGTGTTTTTGAACAATAAACATGTTCCAAATGGCAATAAATCCCTTCAACATTTTGAAATGTTTTGTTTGCTGTATTGTGATACCAGATCCTGAAGTGAAATGTTATTCAGAGTGTCATTTTATTCCTGTAACAGCATGAAGCACAAACAGGCTGGAAAAGTAATGATAAAAGGTATTATCCTTTGTCTGTGCTGAGTTCAGGCCAGCGTCCTCTGGCTCCTAAGACCTTGCACTGCTTGCCCTGCCAAGGAAAGGGGGTGGGGGTGCTTGACTGAGAATGAGTATTTCTGCTGTGACAGGAGTCACTGTGCAGCTGAGGAAATACTGCATATTATCTTAGACTAATTATCAGCTGGTTGGTGTTCCAGATTGCATGAAGGCTAAATGCAGCCACCAGCCTGCAAGGAAGAGGCTCACAGGGCCGGGTGGGTGAAACCAGCACCAGCTGCTGCTTGTTGCTTTAGGAAGGTTGGGGCATAAAGCTGCCCCGTCCATAGTGCTGTCTTGTCACAAAAGTAGTCATCTTCTCTCCCTCCCCTTCCTCCATTGGACTCTCTCCAGTAGTTCCTCCTCTTCCTTTCCAGCTTTTGCTCCTTTGCTCCTCGATTTTTGGATCCCCGCTACCTGTCGCCGTCAGCGAGGCAGGCTCGTTGGAGGAGGTTGGTAATTGCCTTTTCAGGAGCGCGGGATCTTTTCAAAAGGCACAAGGGGCATTCGGCCCCCCGGTAAGCTCCCGAGCTTTCAGAAGCTGCTGCTTTGTTTGGCGGGGGATGTTTGCACCAAGCGGCAGGACTGAGGGGGGGGTCTCATCAAGTACAACGGGCAAGTCCCTGAAGCAGCTCTGCTGTCTGTTTTCTACCGTGCTGTAAAAGATCCTTTACTTCGCATTCCTCATAACCTCTGGCTTTCCCCTTTCAGCAGTATCCGTTCAATGCCCCCTTCCACAGGTGAGGAGGGGTACGGGACATCAAAGCCCTAAAATGTGACCAGAGCAACCATGGAACCCTCGTTCTTAGGACTGAGGGGTTGGAGGTTTACAGCTGATCGAGCTTGGTGGCTGGCGCAGGGGACAGGCACTGCTCTGAGTAGGATAAAACTCCACCACCAACGGCATCGATTCAGCAGTCTGGCTGATTCAGGTGTCGTTCAGCAAGAGATTACTCAGCAGATTTTCTGGCTACTTTCAGATTTAGATGTGGATGCATGCAAACTGGTGAGGTCAAGAACCAATGCAACCTGCAGGCAGACCACACCGCGTTAGGAATAGAGGAATGAAAAGCCTGCAAATCCCTAATGCCCTCATCATGAAACCAGAAATTTGACGTGTTCGTCAGCTAAAGGCAACATGATATTTTCTACCAGCTGTTTTGACTTGTGCTCAGGAAAAGAATTTGCTCTTTCTAGAAAAGCCGAACAAATTTTTGATCCTACTGCCTTGTGAGCCAAAATCCATCAACACAGAAATATTAAACAACACAGGCCTGCTCTGAGTTGGCTGTTTTTCATGGCAAGGTAACGACTGTCTCATGGTATTTCGTGGTAGCACAGAGAATTAAGAATTTCTGTTGAGCAGAGGAACCAGGAAAAATAAATTTGGGGTAGTTCTGCCAACTTTCTGCCCAAGAAAACCCTCTGCCTCCTTCCGGCGTGGAGCAGCGGTGGGGGCCGGCGGCAGCCGGATGGAGGGGGCAGCCGTGGGGCTCCGGCAGCCCGGGTTTCCACGGCTCCTCCCTGCTTTACAGCGGCGAGACACAGGAAGAGAAACACCACGGCTTTGGCTTGCTCTCTGCCAGGTGTCACAAGCCTGCGTTCCCTGTACGACCAGAAAGCCACCAGTAATCCCAGGTGGAGCCAAATATGCCTGCACACAGCCAGGCAGACCGGAAAAGCAGACCCAGATTTAAACTGTCTATATCTATCTAACTGTAAATTGAGAGAGAATAGGAAAAAAGAGGGCTTCTTTTTATGTTCTTGTTTTTATATTTTGCGCTCAGATACGCTTTGGAATTAAGATGCCTTTGTAACAAGTCATTGGCAATACTTCAACGCCATCAATTCCAGTGGCTGCTTCTGGAATTTTGGACCTAATCCCCTATCTTTCTGCTGCCTGAAGGAGCAGCCCTATCCTGCCTACTATACATGGGGGTTTTTGTAAAATAATTATACACAAAGGCTGATCCTGCCTGTATTTAAATTAGAAGAGGTAGTGGTGAGGTTCATCGCCCTGATTCATCAGACTGCAACTTCGGTGTCTGGTCTGACCTGGTCACCCCTGCTTCCTCTGCAGCCACCAGGGAGCAGAAGGCAGATTCTCCCCCGCTGAAGGAACTGCCTTCAACGAGAAGACCTGCCCCACCAAAGTCTCTATGGACCGCAGCAATCTAGAAGATTCCTCTGAATTTCAGGCTTAATTTTTTTTGGCTGCATCTAGGCGAATTTAATAAAGGAAATGAAAATTGAAGCGTGGACTCTGCAGAGGACTTTGGTGAGGGCACAGCCAGCAGCACCTCTCTGCAGCCTCAGTGATTCCCCATATTAGCACTTCAGCATCCCACTCGAATCAAAACGCACTTTCTGTAGGTGCGTGGCAGGGCACGCTGCGGAACAAACAGTGTGTGAGGCATGCATGGCTCTCATCTATAGAGAGGTGACACCCATCACTGGTACCACCACGAAGGCTGTTAGGTCTTTAAAAACCAGTTCCCTGGGGACCTGTGGTGCGTAGCAGCGAGCAACGGCAGAGAGCACGTCCCCAGGGCCTGCCCCGTGCAGACCTGCAGAGCAGGGCCCAGCGTCCGGTGACTGCACGTCCTAGGGGCAGCGCCAGGGGCTCAGCACAGAGCTTCTCCTCGTGTCCTGGAAACGGAGGGCAGGCAGGGTAACCCGCTGCCCTGCTCCCCATCTCCCCACCACGCCGGCACGCGTGGGATGAGAGCTCTCCCTCCGCTGCTCCGGTGACGGGAGGGGAGGGGGTCCTGGCCACCCACCACCGCCCTGCAGACCAAACGTGGCCTCCCGAGCAGCCACTTGGGCTGGGGCTCCGCGGGACGTACAGAACGGCTTGCACGGTTTTGTGGGGACCCCAAAGATTTCAGCTGCGGACTGCGTGTCGCGTGGGAGGAGGTGAGGAAGACGCTGCGATGCTCCGACACGTTTGCCACCACGCCACCATCTCCAGCAGAAGCACGAGCCCACGTTTCTGCGGAACTGAGGCACCAGTAGACTTAAACTGGGGGTAATTTTTGCCATCCCTCTGCCCAAGGAAATAGCAGCTTAGCATCACGCAGCCACGTACGCCGGATGCCGTACGCTGAAGCTCTCACTGACCACCCCCAGAGGTGCCTGAAGCGTTAGATTCTCCATCCTTCTCCACTCGGTGTGGAACCAACTAGGCTACTTTCTGCTCCACCCCATACCCACATGCCGTGTGCTTCTAGCTGTCCTGCTGCTGCGGAAGCCGACGGGGCGCAGGGGAGAGCGCTTCCCGGGGTTCAAGCCGTATTGATGCACCCTGCCAGGCCCCGGCAGGACTGGTTCTTCGAAGCTTCATTTCCCTGCTCCTCACAGGATGAAGTCGGGGCAGGGCTGGGTCTGCGCTAGTACTCCCACCCCCCTGCAGAAAATGGTGTCCTCAGGAAGCTGTACCACCACAGAGGGCAGCTGGAAGGCGCTGGCTGCCTTGGCTTCTCCCTCTGGGACAGGCAGGCCTGATTTCCTCTCTTCCACGGGTTCCTCGGACTAGGAAGGGAGGCTCTGGGGGGCAGGAGGTGCAAGGAGGGACCCCATTGGTGCAGGCACTGGTGCTCCAGGAAGCAGTCCTTGGTCTGGGGTAGCAGCAGCATGGAAACAGCAGCTCCTGCCAGCAACCAGTTCCCTTCAGAGCCACCACAGATGGCATGCTCACGTGGACACTGTTGGGACAGCAGCAGAGGAGGAGGAGGTCACCAAGGACTATCACCCACCACATTCTGCCCTGCCAACTGCAAAGCACCCACGCCACATGGGCAGCAGCAAACTCCAGCCACGCTGCCGTGACCAGCCAGGCCTCCCATGTTCTGAGGGGTCATGGTCATGTTGTTCCCTCACTCCTCCCCCTGCTCAGACCCTTGCAAGGTATGGGCCATGCCAGCCGGCTCGGTGGGTGACATCTTGCTGCTGCTTGATTATTCTCACACAGCCACGTCTGTAGGTGCTTCTCCCATTCTGCATCTTGGCCTTGACCCAAAGCTTCCTGGGATGCAGACGGCCTGTCAGCAGGCTGGAAAGGCACAGCTTACATCCAAATGTTTCACCAAAAAGCCAATGTACAAGGCACGTTAGAAATACATTCCTAAGTGGGGAACAGCGTGGGAGCTCTCTTCTCAGGGAGGGGAAGGCTTCTGTCCTGCGGGGCCTCACGGGGGGCTCCGCTGCCCTGGCTCGTACCGAGCCCCACGCACACAGCTGCAGGTTACAGAGCCCTCTCGGACCGGGGAGGCTCCCGCGGCTTGTCTGGAAGGACAGAGCTCACAGTGCTGCCGGGAGCGAGCGGGTGAAGCAGCGAAGACGCAGGGCAGCGCGACGGCCTCCACCATAGCCATTCTCCCAGGGCCGGCAGACTGGAATCCTCCGCACTGACACAGGCGCTCCGCTCCCTCAGGGAAGGCGGCCTTTACAGCTCGCCCCGCTTCCCCCCAGCCCTCAGGCGGCTGGAAAAGCCCCTGCCTTGCTCACAGGCGGTGCGCAGGACCCAGCCGGCCCGGTTCCACCCCGGGCCTGCTCCGAGGGCTTTATTTAACCGACCCCCTCATCCCTCCCTACGCGACCGGCCGCCTCCAACCGCCTGCGGGACGGGACGCGGCGCAATGGCGGCAAACGGCGCTGAGACGGCCGGGTACCCCCGTGAGGCGGCCGCACCGCCCCACTGCGCAGGCGCAGAACCCACTCCGCCACTGTTTTGCCGCGCCGCCGCCCCACTGCGCAGGCGCGTGGCCGCGCTCCCGCCACCTCCCCCCTCCGGTGCCCCACTGCGCAGGCGCGGAGCCCCGCCAATAGGTGGCGCAGCCTGCGGCGGCGCGTCACTTCCGGTTGGGCCCGCGGGCCGGTAGGGGAGCGCGGTGCCGTCCCGTCCTCTCCGGTGCGGCCCGGCCCGAGCGCCGGCATGGAGAAGCTGCGGCGGGTGCTGACCGGGCAGGACGACGAGGAGCAGGGGCTGACGGCGCAGGTACCGCCCGGCCGGGACCCCCTCCCCGCCTGGAGGCCGAGCGGTGCCGGGACAGTGGGGTCGCTGAAGCGCCCCCCCCCTCGCCTCAGGGCCTGTGCACACACACCCCACACACCCCCCCCCCCGGCGGCCTCTGCTCGCCCATGAGCGGGAGAGGCGCTGAAGGGAAGGCGGGGGGGGGGTTGCGGGGTGCGGGGCCTGGGCCCTCCTGGGAGGAGGAGTGGTGCGCGGAGGAGCTCTTGGTCTTGCTGCTGGATTGGGGTCCCTGGGTCTTGTTTCTCCTGCCCTGCTGCGGGGTGGCAGGGTCTGCGGGCTGGGTGTGCTGCTCTGTTGTGTGGCCTTTGCGCTGGGGGAGCGGAGGAACAGCGGGCTGGATTTCTAAACCGCTTGAGGAATTACTGGAGAGAGTTCAACGGAGGGCTGCGAGGATGATGAGGGGACTGGAGCATTTCTCCTACGAGGGGAGGCTGAGGGAGCTGGACTTCTTCAGCCTGGAGAAGAGAAGGCTGAGAGGGCACCTTAGAAATGCCTCTAAATATCTGCAGGGTGGGGGTCAGGAGGACGGGTCCAGACTCTTTCCAGTGGTGCCCAGCGACAGGACAAGGGGCAATGGGCACAAACTGAAGCAGAGGAAGTTCCAGCTGAACCCGAGGAAGAACTTCTTCCCTCTGAGGGTGATGGAGACCTGGCCCAGGCTGCCCAGGGAGGTTGTGGAGTCTCCTTCTCTGGAGATATTCCAGACCCGCCTGGACGCGGTCCTGTGCAGCCTGCTCTGGGTGACCCTGCTTGGGCAGGGGGTTGGGCTGTGTGATCCCCAGAGGTCCTTTCCAACCCCGAACATAATGCAATTCTCTCTTTCCTTATTTCCCTGGGTTTGCAAAAGCTGGGAAGGGCCTTCTCTAGACAGATAGTTTTGTGTATATTGTGCTGAAGGTCCTTTGTATGCCCCATGTTCCTCAAGTATGATTTAGTTTTTCAGTTTCTTCCTGCTATGTTCCTTGTCATCAGTTATTTTTTTTTTACTGGGTTTGAACACCATGCATTTCTGAGACTTCACTGCTAGGTTGAAGCGAAGCTGAACATCCTTACAAAGAACGACTTATGCCATGGAAGCTGAACATCCTTATAAAGAACTTTTCATCAGTTCCCTGTTAACGGGTGTGACTGCAGGTCAGGGTGTCCCGCATCGTGGAACATCTCGATACCGAGGAAGCTGGAACGCGGAGCTGCCCGGATCTGAGCTGCTGCTGGCAAACCTGAGTGAAGCAGCACAGGCTCGGTGTAGTTGTTGGCTGTGGCACAGTGTCTGTTCCGGCAGCTTGCTGCTGCCACGCCTCGCTTGGCACCGAGTTGCTGCTGGTCGGGAAGGTTAATGGATGTGGCCGCTTTCCCACAATAAAGCAGCTGATTTTTATCCCCACCGGACTGATCCTGGAAGCAGTGTAGCGTCTGTGCCCTTTCACACCAGAGCTGGCTGTCAGCGTTTGAGAGGGATGCTTCACCTTCTGATCTTAATCTCAGGATTATCAAAGAAATACTTAAATTCCTGTTAATCTTAGTTCAGTTCCAGGCCAATTAGTTAATCTGCCATGCCCGGGCACGTTTCACATGAGACACATGATAGTAACACAGAGTTCGGCTTTTCTTGGTGCTGTGGTGTTTATTTTAAGGCAGCCATCAATAGATAAATGCCCAACTATTTAATAATTTTACATTTGAGGTGTATATCCTGAGAAGGAGAAAACTAAGCTAAGAAAGCGTCATTTCTTAAATGTCAGTAACTAAGCTGTATGTGATTTGGTTATTGCTTGTAGTGGTGGTATTACAGCTGGAGAAGACTTTCAGTAAGAAAAATCTGCCCATATTTAAAGCCTATCTAGTACAAAATAGGAGAAAACACATAAATCTGCCTTTGGTGTAGTGCAAAGGAGCTTCATGCAGAGAAGGTGAACCAGAATGCTATTCTTTAAATTAAATAAATACCCACTGAAGAAACCCCCAAGTGTTTAGGTTAGGCAATCAAACCTTTGTGGTGAGGGAATTCACACATGGTGTTGGCTAAAGCTATAGCTTTACAGCTGAGTGGTGTTGACTGTTTTTAAAGTGTGTGTAATAGAGCAAAAAAGTATGTGCACCCATGCAGAGAAGAACACTTTTTGAGGGAAAATACAAGGTTATGTGTTTTGTGTGTAAAATCTTCAACCTTTTCAGATGACCTTTCTGGAACCGAGTCATGTGTCTGGTTAAAAACAACGGCCCTCTCTTTGGAGTAGCTGATAGTTGTGTAATGGCCATCATATGCTTTATGTTCAGAGATGTTTCTCTGTTCTGTTCCTCCTCAGTTTTCGCAGAACCATTAGCAGGAAGTCAGCAGTAATTCCCCGTAAGTAAAGTAGAAGAGAAGTATATAGTGAGACAATTGCGTGATGATTCAGTGGAGTCTTTCTGTACTTTCTAAACTCTTCAGATGACCGACTGTTGCTTCTTGCTGCAAATAGATCAATTATTCTAAATAGCAGGAAAAAGAGAGTTAAAGGAATTTATTACAGAAAAGTCAATAATAAATTGTAAATATACCAGTGTAATGATGTTGTCAGGGCAGTGTCATGCTGTTTAGTTTGGCCAACACCAAAGCTAATATAAAATCCGTCTGTTTGACACGTTGGCTTGTTTTCTGGCTGTAGTTTCATGATAGTTGTCAATTGACAACTGCTTGAAGCATTCAACAAGATTTTAGGAAGGAGTAGACCAGATATTTAAATTTCTTATATTTTACTCTAAAGTGTTGATAGAAATAAATATAAGGAAGCCTTTTAGGGAAAGATGAAAATACTTATCTCTAATTGCTTAGGAACTCAGTTCTGCAAATGTTCTCAACATTTCTTTGAAGCTGAGTTTTCTCCATGACTTGTATATTCTTAAATTTACTGTCAAGAAAAGATGTAATTGTTAACATCTGGAATCTTTCCGAAAACATGCAAAAGAGAGTGCTTCTATTTTTTTTTTTTCCCCCGACATGGAAAGCTTTTGTAAGGTAATTAACGTATGGGGGAGCCTAGGTAGATGTTCAGAAGCCCAAGAAATGTATTTTATCAAAGGCAGCCTTGCAGATTATCATTTGTAGGGTTTAGTGGGTGTCCATAGCAAGCTTTTCAGAGAAGACGCTGTTATCTGTCGCTTGGAACTTGTGTATCGGACCACTGCAAGGCCGTTCCCTGTGTTTCTGGAGCTCTGCCTTCCGGATTCCGGTTTCCACGTAGGGTTTCCTCTTGATTTCTGGATGTCTTGGTCATTTCCTCAATGTAATGTTTTCTTGGAATATCCTGTGAATAAAAATCTTTGCTTTTTTGCCCAGGAGTTTGGCTTAGCTAGAGAAAACTTCAGGGTTTCTATTTGTTGATTTCTGTTTCTGTTTCTTTTTATTGTGTGGAAAGAAGGTGATAAGCGGTGTAGCAAGATGGGTGTGTTTTACAGGAACTCCCCTGCCGCCACCACTGCACAGTTCTCCACACGAATCTTTCCCCAGATGTGGAATTTGCATGGCAATTTTTTCAGTCTTCCAAGTAAAAGCTTCTGCCAATGCAGATATCGTGGAGTGTAATGCCAACTCTTTTTATATGAAATCTAGGATTAGCTGTATGGATTATGTGAGATAAAAAAGCCCGAATCGCCCTTATGTTGTTTCCTGCTTTTGTTGCATAGGCACCTTAGACTTACTAACTTTTTCTTAGGGTTCTGCTTCGTAGTCTCTAAGTGTAGGTGTAAGAAACTAAGCTGTTACTCCAGGGTATCTCACGGCCCCCCTTAGAGGAATTCCTGCTCCTCAGCACACGTGGCAGAAGAGGCAGGCGCTGTGTCGGGCCCTCGGCTTTTCCAGGGTGTAGCCTGGCGCTTTAGCACAAGCTGAATCTGGGGTTGAACTGTGCACCCGTTACCTTTTGCAGCAAGGTGCTTCACTGCAGGGGTGGAGCAGAAAAACAACCAGTTCCATTGCTTCCACGGAACCTAAGCAGTACTAGGTACCAGGAACTCAGAAAGTGCATTACCAGATCTCCAGTTTCGGGATTTCAGGCGTTGCATTGACTGGGTTCAGCTTGATAACATAAATGGTGATGGCATCAGGAGTGGGTGGGAGATCAGCCTTCGTTTTAATGCCAGTTAATTTATTTGGTTTTGTTATTGCAGAGAATGCTGTGTTGTGGTGCTCTGGCAGCCCTCGTGCTGCAGCTTATCTTCCTGCAGTTCCTGCGCATGTATTGTGAATCTAAGGCTCTTAAGAATTAAATCCATCAAATGTATCAAGCTAGTTCTAAAATCATACTTTAAGGCTCATGGCGTGTTTTTTCCAAGGCTTGGTGTGGTTCACTTGTTTATGGTGGTTTTCCACCTAATAACTGTTAGGGATGTAAATTAAGATAAAGCTATTTTCAAATTTATATGAGAAATGAAATTTGCTGTCAGTTGTTTCGGGAACTCCATCAGATATTAAGACCAGAAGTAGAGTAGCAGTGGCAGCAGTGTACCTGATACACCTGAAGCAATGATTTACCTTCAGCCGTCCCTGTTCCCTAGGCAATCGGAAGTGTGTGCGTTGGGTGTACTGGTAGCACTGGCCCATCCGCACTGCATTTCTGCGCAGGGACGGGACAAGGGCAAGTGCAGGGTCCTGCACCTGGGGAGGAACAACCCCATGCACCAGTACAGGCTTGGGGTGGACCTGCTGGAGAGCAGCTCTGCGGAGAGGGACCTGGGTGTCCTGGTGGACGACAGGTTAACCATGAGCCAGCAGTGTGCCCTGGCTGCCAAGAAAGCCAATGGGATCCTGGGGTGCATCAAGAAGAGTGTGGCCAGCAGGACGAGGGAGGTTCTCCTTCCCCTCTGCACTGCCCTGGTGAGGCCTCATCTGGAGTACTGTGTCCAGTTCTGGGCTCCCCGGTTCAAGAAAGATGAAGAGCTACTGGAGAGAGTCCAGCGGAGGGCTGTGAGGATGATGAGGGGACTGGAGCATCTCCCCTACGAGGAGAGGTTGAGGGAACTGGGCTTGTTCAGCCTGAAGAAGAGAAGGCTGCGAGGGGACCTTATAAATGCCTACAAATATCTTAAGGGTGGGTGTCAGGAGGATGGGGCCAAGCTCTTTTCAATGGTGCCCAGTGACAGGACAAGGGGCAATGGGCACAAACTGAGGCACAGGAAGTTCCGTCTGAACATGAGGAAGAACTTCTTCCCTCTGAGGGTGATGGAGCACTGGAACAGGCTGCCCAGGGAGGTTGTGGAGTCTCCTTCTCTGGAGATATTCAAGACCCGCCTGGACAAGGTCCTGTGCAGCCTGCTGTAGGTGACCCTTCTTCGGCAGGGGGGTTGGACTAGATGACCCACAGAGGTCCCTTCCAACCCCTACTATTCTGTGATTCTGTGACGGGAAGGATTTTTACTTTGTTCTTTTGGTGTAGGCGTGATTAGTTGCATGAGTAGGCCTGACTAAAAGCATGATTCAAAGGAGGGCCTTCAGTTGTGTCCGACCAGCTCTTCCTGCCCTTCTTACCCCTGCAGACATATTCATGGAGTATTTCATTCATTCAGGAATGTGACTGTCATGTGATTTTAAATAAAACCATCCTTCAGTTGCTGTTTTTGTCCATTTCTTTAATGCGTACGTAAGGACAAAGAGTTGGACCTGACAAGGTAAGCCGCATGTTTTGACCTGCGGGGAGTGCTGTCCTAACTGCTGAACAGAGAGAAGGGGAAAGAAAATTCAGACCAGTATTGTACCCCAGCTCTGTGTCTGCTCAGGCAGCACAAAAGTGTAAGAGATCATTTTTGTAGTATTCTGATCCCCCTTCTTAAGTAGATATTCGAAGTATTTAGTTTGATTAAATAAGGCTAGTAATTTTTTATCAGTAGAAAGTAGTCCAAGCTGTTCTTTGTTGACAGACGTTCAGACACTGCTTCATCACAGCACGTAAATGTGTGCTTGTTAGTGGCTCTTTTCTGTTAAACTGGGTATGGATTCTTTGTTTGTTCAGATATGAAATCGTTCTAAGCAGTAACCAGATTTCATTCATTCACTTACCACTACCTGGAAGAGAAATTTTACAAAAGAGTAGGAGAAACACCAAACTCATTGTCTGGGGAAGCCCTAGCTTGTGTATTTGGTTAATAATACTTGATTGAAAATATCTGTAGAATAGATAACAGGAGGGCAAGTTTGCTTGTGTCACCTGAACAAGTAGGATAGTTAGCTTTTGTGTAAGCTGAAGCAACACTACACGTAATAAACCAGTTTAGAACAGAAAGTGCATTTCATTTTAGTGACCTGGAGCAAGCTGGACTAGGTTGTTCTTGCAGCATGGGTGGAGAAGATGAGCTGAGTGTACCTGGCCAGGCACTGCTGCTGAGAGGGGCTGTTCTGCTGCCAGCGACGCAGCCTTGGCTCATTAGTCTGGCACAGGGCTCGGCGTGGGGACAGGAGAAACACGAGTTCTCTGCCCGCCTTACTGAGCTGGTGCAGGTTCTGGTGTCACACTGGGGAAGAGGGAAGTAAAACGATCCCTTTCCATGAGCTAGCTGTCTGGCGAGGCGAGTTCACCTGCCTACACCTTCGCCCCGTAAGGAGCAGTAATTGGAGTCGTAATGCCTGCAGTGGAGAATTGCGCTGCCACGTACGGCGGGTTCTGTCTAGGAGCAGGAAAAGGTGGTGAGGTCTGCAGGAAGGTGCAGAGCTGCACAAATAGGTGTGTTAGTCTGCAGATCGCTGGAAGGCCCCTTCCTTCTGCTGCTCTGCTACAGCTGTGAGAATTCGCAGTTGTATGGTGAAAAAAAGCCGGCAAGTGGAGCAGTATTACTTGAGTGCCAGGATGTACCTTCACAGATTTTGTCTTGGTTGGTTGGTTGTTTTGGAAATGTGTTTCCTAATTGCTAATATAACTTCTTAAACGGAAATAACATATGCAAGCAGCTGTTAAGCATGGTAAAATAATTGTTTCTGGCTAAAAATTTTTTCCTTTGAAATTAAGGACTTCAGTAGTAAAGAAAAAGAATGTCCTTTGGATGGTTCAAAATGGGGTTTTAATGTCTTTTTTTCTTCTTCCTCTCCGCCTGTTAAGGTTCTCGATGCCTCAACGCTCAGCTTTGGTACTCGAGTCAGATGGTTTGCCATATGTTTCGTCGCTGGTGTTGTGTGTTCTATTCTTGTAAGTAAAGTGATTCTGTGTTTGCTTTATCCTGTATCCTAAATTTCGTATCCGTAAATTTAACTGGACATAAATGTGTAATGAGTATGTAGGAACTGTGGTACATGATAATTTTGGCCTTATTTCTTCCATTCACAGCAGAGCACGTTTTTATTGCAGTGTAATAAAATTTCTTAATGAAAGGTTTGAATGCTTAAAAATATGCTGTATTTTTAATTTAGATTTGAGTGGTGTATTAGGAAAGAGCTTTTGCTGTTCATTGTGTACCCATCTTATTCTCTCCAATAAAAGGTGAAAAGCAGGGGGAAGCTTGAGAGGTTTTTAAAGGCTGAAGAAACCACAAGTATGACCTGTCACACTCACAAATCAATAGGTGATGACTGTGGTAGCGTGTTGGCACTTGGAAACCTGCTGCACCCCTGTTGATCTCATGGCCAGCAGGTCATTTGTTCCTTCTTGAACCTGAGGGGTTGGCAGGAGGCTCAAGCCTGCAGTTAGAAGTTGAGATCTGTTAATGGATTGGGTCTGTCAGAATCTGACACAGGTAGTTTGCAGTACAGAGCAGTTCTTCATCTGCATGGGAAGTCCTAGAAGCAGGTGAAATAACAAAATAACGTTGGGGAAGTAGCCAGGCTGCTGGGTTTGTGGGTGTTCGTTCTTCTTTTGGTGTCAGCTAGTCCAGAAGCCTTTGGCTAGTGAGCGTGGATGACATCTGCGGTGTTTGTGGAGACTGTCAGGCAGGTTGCCTGGGCTCATAATGCGTTCTGGAGTCCTGTGTGCATTAGTTTCTGAATTTGCCATGTTTTAAATGACTGCTGCTGGTCTGTCTTTTACCATGAAAAGTTTTTAAACCAAGGAGACTTATGTAATGGCGGAAGGGGCAGCTGTGGAGGAGAAACCCGTTAATGGCTTGAGGCACTCGCTCGGAGATAGCTACTTGCTGGGTTCTCCTGCAGGTGGAAGCTTCTGCTGCTTTATCCAAACTTGCAGTTTCTTAGACTCCCTGGGACCCAGGGGTAAACCAGCACCGTTGCTGGTCTTACTGAAGTGGTGATCAGCTCGGTGAAGGAACTGGAGAGTGGTGTGCTGAGTATGGACGTCGGTGCCCAGTGCAGTGACACAAACCCTGGCCGGATGCTTGTGTAAGAGAGGAGGCAAGTTCTAGGGAGGGAGCTCAAGACTGGGTTAGAATATCCCTTTTGTAGGTTTGCTTAAGCATTATTTGGTTGACTTGGTCCCCCCCTCCATTTTTTCTTTTTTGCAAGTAACATTTAACCAGTATCATCACAAATTTTAGTACGCACCGCGTGTGTGCGTTAACACCTATTTCTGGACAGGTGAACATCACTCTTTTTGCTGCTGGTTTTTTAGTATTTAGTCTTTGTGCCTATTCTAGATCACATGGTGTGAAACTATGAAACAACAGATAAAAGGCTTTAGGATCTTGGTTCCCTAAAGTTTCCTTAAGTTATATTGAGCTTGGTAAGAGTCAAAACTCTTGAATAGTGTGTTTGTGGACCTCGTAGCTTGGAGAGTGTGGAGGTAGCTCTCTAGCCAAGCTTTGCCACATGAAGCTGAGAGCTGGCAGCTCCACCTTCTGCTGCTTCAGATTGTGGAACTTTTGGTGTATTTATTATGTTCTTGGCTGGCTAAAATGGCAGGTGGTGTTTCTTCTTTAATCCAACCCGTGCAGAGTGTCTGTAGGCTTTGCTAGGAGAATACAGTTACACTTTTACAGCTTTCCGTGGTTGCTTGTTCTGTGGTCTGTGCAAACTGACGCCACGGATTCCCATGGAAATTGCAGCTGGGTAAAATACAGGTTTTTGGTTGTTTGTTTTTTTTTTTTGCAGGACAGTGTCTGCATCACGGCTTAAAGAAAAAAGAATTAAAAGCCCAAACAAACTAAAACCCCATGTTTTGCTTCTGGTTTAGGCTCTGTTTCTCCCTGATCATCACAGGGACAGTGATCAACAGAAGGCTTTGGATTTTTTTTTTGTGTTTAGTGGAAATAAGAGAGGCAGTATGAGTTCTAAGCTATTTCTGTTCGGCCCCAGTGTGTATCTAGACTGCGAGTCCGGATGCTTGGTTGGGTGGGAAAGGAGATGGTGGGTGTTAGGGTGGCTTTGTGATGTTGTTTTCCTTTGTGCGTGGAGGTCTGGTGTGTAGTGGGCCATCCTAACAAAACTGAAAGTGCCACAAAGCAAAAATAAATGTTATAAACAATAAAAATAAACATTGCCTAGTTGTAAAAAATATTGTGAAATATAATAAATCAGGACATTATTTTGCCAGTAGGTGGCAATAGAAGTAAGCTGAATATTGCCTACTTCAAATCTGAGAACAGTGTGTTAGAATGACACTCTTTGTAGTCTGAAAATACATTTATAGACTATAAAATCCAAATAAATTGAATTAACTAATTAAAAACATACAAATAACCTGTCTTTTATAGGGAACTGCATTGCTATGGCTCCCAAAGGGGATCAAACTTTTCGCAGTGTTTTACACCCTGGGAAATATCTCTGCGTTAGCCAGGTACGATTTCTTAATTATTGTTATTAGAAAAGTATCCTCCTTTTCATCTACATTTCCATTTGCCTTTGCTCTAAGAGTGTGTCTGCTTATGTTGTGTATAAACAACATTGTTTTCATATTGAAATGCTCATAATGTAAAATCTTGTTTGTCTTACAGCTTTAAGATTAGTGAATATTAGTTATTCGCTTGTTATTGCCCTGTTGTAGTGTTTTACGTGGTTGTTTTGTAGACACATCACAACTGCTGTCTGAGGCGTGTGTGACAGATTGCTGGCTGAATGTTTTGGACTTCTTACAGCCAAGTCCTGCTGCCAGCTGCAGAGTACCTCAGTTTAAGGGGCAAACTGGTCTGCCCGCTGTGTAGCTGCTTTGTTACTGGGAGGAGCTTTTTGGTTTTGACAAGGACATCATCCTGTTTCTAGGAAAACTCTGTGAAAAAGGAGAGGCTCAGGAAATGCTCCTTTTGACTGTGGGGCCAGGCAGAATCTAAAAATCTTTCGCAGTGTATTTGAAACTCTGTGCTTGGTTCTTTGCTGCGTTCCCTGTAGCAGGTAGTCTGGAAAGATTCGCAGAAGGGACCTCCTAGGATCTAAACCTCTTCTTTCACTGTTTGAAAGACATGTAAGGAAGAATTTAATGTCAGTAAAGTATTTTCAGTTTCAGTTTGTCCTCATTCTTGTGCTATTGTAGCATAGCTGAAGCATGGCCGTGAGACTCAGAACCTATGGAGTCCAGTCTTGTGTTTGGACTCTGTGACTTTAGTCAAGTCACTTAAATGTTGAGTCAGAGCATGGTTAATCTGTTGAAACTCAGGGAATGTGACGTTAACATTTGAGAAATGCGATTCCTCAATGAATTTGTTAGGGGACAGAGATGTTTATACTGGAAGTGAGCCTGTCATTTGTGTAACTATTGCATTTCAAACTAAAACAAGACAAAAAGTTAATACTGGAAGTAGGCAAAACTGAATATTTCCCTTTCTCTCCCTGACCTTAGTCTTTGTTGTTGGGTTTTTGTTTGTTTTCTTTTTAACCTAGTATTTTGGGTGTGTTTTCACTGCTGCCAATTAAATTAGCATTTTAGAAACTTGGTAGTAATCAACACTATCAATGAATGAAGAGGAAAGCTTTTACAGGCTGGCATTTCTTTTAGGAGGATGCTGGAAAACTTTAGCCTGGATTCCAACTAAAATTAGAAGTAAAAAGAGGCCCCCTTCCCCATCAGTAGTCCTGTTAGATGTACACAACAGGCAACTGTGCTTTGCAAACAGTAGGAGATGCCAATAAAGTCCCAAGTTGACAAAGAGATTTGAACTTTTCCAAGTTTGTTTGCAAGGCTGTATTTAAAACAAATGCAGTTACCACTCTTACTAAATAGTCCTGTCTGGCCCGTTTTTACTGTAATTTTCTAGCCACAGACATGAAACTGATACTTAACTGATTCTTCTCTGGGATGATGAGTGTATCTCCTACAGAATGTGTTGAATGTAAGAAATATCCTGTGGAAGTGGAGATCCTCTAGAATGTTTTTTTCCAGCCTTTCTGCTCCCTCTGGATTCTCTCACACCTCTGGAAAAGCTCTTGCGCTGTCTGTCCTTCAGTGCCAGTCAGGCTACTGTCAATGCATTTTGCTTTCTATATTTTTTCTGTCTATTTTATGTGCCCTGAACCTCCCTCATTTTTACCAACATACTTTCATCATCCCTATCCTTCCACTAGCTAAGTAGTTTTTTATTCTAGTCCTTCAAGGCTCTTTTATTTTGTCTTAATTTAATTTTATTGCCTAGAAGCCAAGATGAAAAAATACTGAGAAGTAGTTAGTTTGGATTGCGGTGAAGTTAAAACTGTTTTTTTGTTTTATTGAATTGAGAAAACATTTTTCTCCATTCAATATGGACTTTTGAGGTCTGCCTATACAACTTAAGGGGAAAAAAAAAAGAAGATATATACACAAAGTTGCTGGTAGGGGACCCTGTGGGTGTGGGAGATCATGGTTCAGTTTGCTGCTTGGAAGGTGGATTCCTGTATTTCTTCTGTCTTAGAAGATGTGTGCTTCACCAGGCTTGTGAGTAGTTTCAGGAGGGAGCTCTGCTGAACTCTTCTCTGCTACTGATAGTTTCGTTTCTTATAAGCAAATATGAACTAGCAAAGGAGTTAAACTA
The DNA here is from genome assembly GCF_030867145.1 of Opisthocomus hoazin. Taxonomy (NCBI): domain Eukaryota; kingdom Metazoa; phylum Chordata; class Aves; order Opisthocomiformes; family Opisthocomidae; genus Opisthocomus; species Opisthocomus hoazin. The sequence goes on along the minus strand of NC_134415.1, from coordinate 2,575,681 downwards.
GGTTTCCTGCTCTGTAGTAAAGCATTCAGACCACGACAAGGTTGCAGGCATTCTCACTCTGTCGCTAGAGTTTTGTATTTTCTACAAAGCAGACAGGGAAGGAGGAGACCCATCTCGGAGTATTTGAAGCCAGATAATTGCTCCTACGGCTGTGAATTCTTAGTTCACACTGTGTTTCTTTACATGAACAGGTACAGCGTTGCTGATGGATTTTGTTCTGTCTTCAAGCTAACTACAGAATAGAAGAAAGTAGTTGGGTTTAATACAAAACTACTGAACTTTTTCCTTCTTTTTTTGCTTGCTGAGTTTGGGCAAAGCGTTAGAGCTTCCCTGTAATGTTGATTGTAGCTGCTTGCACTCTGCCTGGGTAAGAAGTTTATTGTTAAACGGAAATTTTCTTCAGAAAGTTTGGTCTTTGTATTCTTTACATTCTTCTGGCAAGTCAGTTCTTAGAACAGCCTCACCGTGAATTTGCCAGACATCTGCTTGCCAACCCTCTGCTCTAGGTGGTAAGGTTTTGGAAAAGATTTCGTGACCGAAGGTGACTCAATACATAAGCTGTTTGCAGGACTAAATTCATGGAGTATTTCCCCTCTCGTTCTAGTATCTCTTTGTTGCTAAACACTGAAATGCTTTTTTTTAAAGCCTTTGTAGTCATCTCGCTGTTGGAAACCTGATTAAATTACCTATTGTCTTTTTATAAATATTTATTTGAAAGTGATTTACCATTTGTTTTGTTTTTTCCCTCTTATTAGTACATGTTTCCTGATGGGGCCAGTGAAGCAGTTGAAAGCAATGTTTGACCCAAAGAGATTAATAGCTACAATTGTGATGTTGGTAAGTATACTATCGTTATTTCCTTTTGCTAAGATGTTGTCCTTTAGCCTCAAAGCTAAATTTGAGGCTTTGCTAATGGGAGGTTATTTCTCAGTCCACCTCTTCTTTGTTAGTGAGTAGCAATAGCCAATCTGGTTAGCTCTGTGTATCATAAAGATTATCTAACTCCTTTCTGTGAGCCTGTGTTTTTGTTGCTTATGATTTTTTCTAAATTAATCATTTGGAGCAAAATGTTCTTTACTGAATTTCTGACCAAATGCTATTATTATGTTGATTATTTTTAATTGATTTTCTAAACCAATTTCTTCACGAACAAGGCTCGGGAGAGACTTTTCAGCTCCTGTGAAAAGTCTGTGGTCACCGCGTCTGGCTTGACAGCTGCTTGTTGGCCGCAGCTCTGTTTGTATAGATTAGTGGTTCGGCACTTTCAAAGCCATGGAGAAAATTAATTTCTCTCCCTGAAGACTGGGCAGTCATGTTCAGCTTCACACTTCTCCATTGAGAGGTTCTTGGCTCCTCTACTTCCATGACCATCACTGCTTCTTCCAGGAAGATGTTAAAAACGGCCTCTTCCGCAGTCTCAGAATTCCTATCCCAAAACCTCTATACTGGGTAGTTAAAAACAAGTTTCAAGACTTGCTGCTTCTCTCTTTCATACTTACTTTCCTCTGGTTCTTCCTGATGTGTTTCATCTTGTATTTTTGAAGTGTAGTTGGCTGTCCTATTCTCCCTATCGTAGAACTTTCTTTTCTAGTTGATTACAGCTGATATGGAGAAGTGCTTGATGAATTCTTTCTGGCTAGTTGTCATATGGGGTGTGTATTCTTCCTGGCATATGCCCACGGGAGGTGGAGTTAACTCGTTTGAGAAGCTCACATTTGGCCACAGCTTTTGGGAAAGTGACTTGATCCTTGCTTAGACCACGAGCTCTGTTAAAGAGGTGACTTTTTGCCATCTCTTCCAGATCACACCAAGTAACAAGTCCTAGGGAAGTTGTGTTTCGTAGGTCTACAGTAAAAATGTCCAAGAATTTCTCAAATTCTCGAGAGTCTGTGTTTGCTGAGCATGAGTTCTCCAACACTGTGCTCTTTTTCTGGTCAAGCTGAGGGCCTAAGCCAGACACTGAAGTAGCCAGCACAGAAATTATTTGCCCTGATAGTCCTATCATCCACTGTGCTTGGACACAGCAACCGAGACAATAACTTGCTTTGAAGGCTGTAGAAACAAGACACGACAGGGAAATGGAAAGAGAACAGGTAGGTCTGTGATGTCTTTCTGCTCTCTGCCTGTGCAGAGAGGCTACCAGCAGGGTTAGGAAAAGACAGAACGAAAGGTTTCGTCTAGTAGGGGACAGGAACATTGGATGAGAGCAAAGACTGTTAGGATGGAAAATTTCAGTAACACAGAGAAGAACCAGAAAACTTCTAAAGTTTAGAAAACTTTTGATGTATTTGACTGTTTTCATCCCCATCCTAACACAAAGCTAGAGTTGTAGGCAACTCAGGAGTCACAAATATGTTGGGAAAATCTCTCCTACGAGGAGAGGCTGAGGGAGCTGGGCTTGTTCAGCCTGAAGAAGAGAAGGCTGAAAGGGGACCTAATATATGCTTACAAATATCTGCAGGGTGGGTGTCAGGAGAATGGGGCCAGACTCTTTCCAGTGGTGCCCAGTGACAGGACAAGGGGCAACGGGCACAAACTGAAGCAGAGGAAGTTCCAGCTGAACAGGAGGAAGAACTTCTTCCCTCTGAGGGTGACGGAGCCCTGGCCCAGGCTGCCCAGGGAGGCTGTGGAGTCTCCTTCTCTGGAGATATTCCAGACCCCCCTGGACGCGGTGCTGTGCAGCCTGCTCTGGGTGACCCTGCTTGGGCAGGGGGTTGGGCTGGGTGATCCCCAGAGGGCCCTGCCAACCCTGAACATTCTGGGATTCTGTTTTATTTCTTTCCATAAAACACCAACAATTTTTTTTTCCGTGAAAATTAGTAGAGAGTTGTGTTCTGTTTTCTGCTGTGTGTAATGATGGTTGGAGGGAGCCAGGTGAGGTTTAGCAGAAAAGTTCAAAGTGATGGTGAAGCTTGCACAAACGATGTGATTAATTTGGCATAATAAACCATATCATTGTAATGTTCCATGAGAGTTCTGTAAGTACCTTGAATAAAACTTCATGTGAGCTTTTTCACTGTGTATGAGGCAGCTGCTCTCTGGTGGGTTCTTCATTGCCGTGAGAAGATGAAAAAACACTGGCAGCAGCAGCAGAGCCTGTGTTGGCCAAATGCTGTAATTGTGAATGGGCGTTTTTGGTAATTGGGTTGTTCACAGCGATGCACATAGCTCCCTTGTCAGCTGTTGGTGTTATGAATGCTAGATCCAAAGTGACAGTGTGTGCTGAAATAATGGAATAGCCGTTCCCAGAGTACTTGATTACTTTCAAGCAGACATTATCGTTTAAGCCCACCTCTTCATAGACCTGACACAGACCTGGTTATGCTCGTGCTGGCTCCTGAAGTCAGTTCCTGCCTGCTCTTTCTTCTGAGACTTGTCCCAGCCCCTCTGGCCACGGAGCACATCACACTGTGCTTTGGAAAACACCAGTTTACCTGGAGTTTGGCATATAGTCACCGTGGGACAGCCTTTGGCTCCGCCTGTGTCATGAGTCGATTCTGAAAATGCTGATTATCCATTGAAAACATGAAAACAGTGACTGTATTTGCTTTGTGGAGTATTTCAGTATTCATTCTTTTTTCTTTTTGTCTCTCCTTTCATTTCCCCCCAGCTTTTCCTAGTATTGACTCTGTGTGCTGTATTCTGGGTAAGTGAGAAGACTTTGTTCCTCTAAAGAGCAATCTCGCTTGGGTAGTTTATGAATTGTATTATGGATTTAACATACAGTTAAGTCGTAGAGGAAAGATGAGCTTGTGTGTGTGGTACTTGTGTTTAGGTAGAGTGATGAGCCTGCTGGCTCCAGAGCAAACGCACCCTTCCACCTGCCTGTGAGGTACATGAGAATGTAAAATCTAAAGCATCAGGGTCAGTCTGCAGACCTCTGGAATAAGAACTGAGAAAAGCAAGTTAAAACATACTTTCATGTTAGTGATGTGTGCTTATGTCAGAGATATGGTCTTCAGAAACCGTGGGTACAGAATATTAAACTGCTTAAGACGAAGGAAGAGACATGACAAGTACCTTCAGGCCTCTTGATTGAAAAACTGGCTGCAGTTGTGTGCCGTAGAAGTACATGTGTAGCTGAAGAGAACTTCCATGTTTGCAGCAGTGCATGAAAGTGAAGGTGTTAGCGTTGGTGCTCTTAAGTCTTTCCAAAGCTGGAGAAGGTTTTCGTAGCATGAAGCCAATGGAGCGACAGATAAAATGAATGGGAAGTTGTTAGAGTGGAACGGGGTAGCAAGTTAAATTAAGGAAATTTAGGCATCGTTAGTTAACTATATTTTTGACTGAGCAGACTGTTCCAGTTGTTTACAGTACAGGCTGTTGCAAAATTAACTGACTTGCAATATTTGCTTTATTTTTGCTTAGTGGAACAAAAGAGGTTTGGCAGTGTTATTCTGCATATTGCAGTTCTTGGCAATGACCTGGTAAGATTCTTAAAATTCATTTTCATTTCTTCTCCCTGCCCTGCACCCATGTGAATATAAACCTGTACGCCTCGCACGGCGTAGGTGTGCCCAAATGCTGGCCTCAGTCTGTTTTTCTGAGCTACTTGTGTAACTTCAGCAAAATCTATATACGATTGTCTTGCAAAAATGGTATTTTTAAGTATATTCTGCAATGTGTGGACTTATTTGAAGCATTCTGAAAGGAATATAAAGGCAAAGAAATTCTCATACCTTGTCCCTGCTGTGAAAGTAACTGTATATTCATACGCCCAGCTTCTGATTATCTCCCTCTTTTTAGAGTTCCGAATAAATTTTCATTTTTCACGTGGAAGAAACTAAATAACCTTTCCATAGGCGTGTCCTGCCCCAAGAATATTCAGCGGTGCTGGGTAAAGAGGAGGTGGATGCGGGAGGGTGAATTCAGCGTGGCGGGTGCTAGGATGGCCATCGCGATGCGCTCGAGGGCTGGCTTGGGAGTGTGTGAGCGCGGGGAGGGGGAGCACGGCCTTCTCCATGGAGACACGACTGCATGTACTCGAGCTCCTCGTCCCAGGTGAATCACAGAATAGTAGGGGTTGGAAGGGACCTCTGTGGGTCATCTAGTCCAACCCCCCTGCCAAAGCAGGGTCACCTACAGCAGGCTGCACAGAACCTTGTACAGGTGGAGGTGTGCAGTCCCCAGTCAGTAACCAGTGGGAAGGGCCCATATCCACAATCAGATGAGCAGCCAACACCTTCCACTTACTGACTTGATCAATTCTTCATCTCCTGCTCAGTTTGAAACCATCCAGTTACAGGCAGAAGCTCCCTGGGCTAAGCAGATGAAGGGGGGAGTGCCCTTGGTGCACTCAGTCCCTCTGCTCTCTGGTGACACCAGGCTACTTGGAAGCTTATGTTACAATGAAGCATGGGTGGCAGGAGAAAAACCGCAGGCAAACCAACCTCTGTGACTATGAACTTATTGACATAGATTTATCTGCTCTTCGTGGCATTATTCCCTCTCATTCCACCACAGCACAAAGTTACAGGTGGAAAACACTTTTTCTGAAAAGTTGTTTTTCTCCTGTACGTTTTGTGGTGAAGGGAAAACAATTATCAAGAAGAAAAAGAAAGGAACAGAAGATGAAAGGGCCAGCATCACACAATTACAGCCTCAAGTGCTCCTGCACCACTCCTGAACTTCACCAACATCGCATTGTCCTGGCGCGACACTGGCAATGCCTGTTAATCAGTGGTAGAAGAGACACGAACAGAAGCACCATCTGGAAAGCTACAGAGCCACGTCAGGTTTGTGCTGAGTGCTGGACTGTGCAGAGCACACTAGGAAGGTGTAGGGACTTATCCCCCATACCAAATACCTCCACGTATAGCCACGAGTGAGGAACAACCTCCGGAGAAGAATTTCTACATTTGTTTCACCTCTCTTCCCTGCTAGTAAGACCAGACTTATTTTAGGACTGAAGAGGTTGGATGTGACGCCAGGATCTCTAAGGCCCAACATGCATCCTCTTTATGCTCGGGTGCACCAAACTTCTCCGACAAATCTTCAGAGTTTCGCGTAGTGAAGGGAACCACACCACGCGTAAATTAGGCCAACCCAGGTTTTTTTTCTGAGGTCTTTCACTGCCCTGTTGTGTGAGCTTAAGAAAACCATTGGATTCACTAGAAATAACTCAGAATTGATGTAAATGGCTGTACAAATTTGTGGCAAATCAGAGTCTAATACTTTCTCATATGTTTGGTTAATTGAATAATTATTATATTGCTGCACTACTAGTTCACAGAAAATAACTTCATACTCCGAGGCGATCCAGGGTGACCACAGTTCTTGTTTGACCTTGCCTGGAATACGCAGTGTCTGTGCTGGGCATGGATCTGAGGACAGACAGCCGTTTGTTCAGGGCAGGGGCTGCGGGGCGTCGCGCTGTGCCCAGGCCGATGCTCCGTACGAGGCAGAGGGGTGACCACGAGCTCAGACCGCGTTCTGCAGGTTAACAGCAGGCAGCTTCACATCGGTTGCGTGGCCTGGAGCTTGGTCAGGCTGGGCATGAGAACACAACGCAGCCTGCAGGCTTGCGAGAGGCAGGGAGAAGAGAGTTATCAACTATTGAGTGTCACAGTGGTGGCATATTATTATATGTACTACAAATTATATACTACAGTACATATCTGTATTTAGAGTTACATAAATAATATGATTAGGAATGCACATTGTCTTTTAAACTGGGAAGAGTTGTCTCTGTCACCTTGAAGGATACTGTTTTCCCAGAAATCTCCATTCCTTTTGAATCTGGTGATGGTAAATCAGTTGTTTTTTTAAGTTTATGCGTGATAGAAGTTACGAACTTTGTAAAAAAACAAGCAAGGAAAAAGTAAACCAGGAAATCCTTGGCAGTACGTTTGGGTCTTGTCCAAAAGTGTCATCTTTTCTCAGGTAAGCATGAAATTGAGTAGGTAATTTGATTTAAAATTTTGTTAAAACAGATTGCGTTTATTAATGCTGGACTAAAGTGAAATAATTAGGTTCTAGGAGAGGCATGAGCACTCTGTCACATACACTTTTTTCTTCTTTTTTCCAGGTATAGTCTATCATATATTCCTTTTGCAAGGTAAGTGCATAATAACTCCCATCCTAACAAAAGTCAGTTATCTTTATGCTAGGGAGGGGGAAAAAGTCCTTCAATTCAGCATGTGAAAAAACTGAACCTCCTCCCTTTTCATTTTTAGAAAATGACATAGCTGAACTCAAAGTAATGCATAATATAAGCTTTAAATACAAGTAAAGTGCATCATAATCGTCGTTGCTAAATTTCATTCTAGTTTTCATCACTGAAAATCAATGGAAGTTTTGTTTAAATTCTCCAGTGGTTTAAAAATACATCGATGCAATAGTGACTCTTACAGTACTAAAAGTTAACTCATGGGTCTGTGGTCTTAGTTACCAGCAAACAAACAAGCATATTTTCGGCTGCTAAGCCTCCTGAATTCCTCCATCATTTTTAGGAGAGGCAAAGGCAGCATTTCATGATGATTTTCATTTTGGCAAGCTTCTCTCTCCTTTTCACTCTTGCCTGTACAAAAAGGGAATGAAAGCTAGCCAAACACAGACTGAAACCCCGTGCGAGTAAACAAACAGTCTATTTTTTCTGTAATGTTTTATGTAAAATGCAGTTTAGTCTATCAGCTGTGTGGGTTTTTTGGGTTTGTTTGTTTTTTTTTTTAAAGTGCTTCCTTGTCTGTACATTACTTAATGAGTTGTTCTGTAGTAGAAGTGGGGAAAACAGAATGCAAAGTATTGTCTGTCCCTTTCATCTCGTATTTTCCTGTAGTGTTTCTGTAACTTTGCCGAAACATCTGTACTACAGATTGATTTTTTTTTTTAAAGCTTCAGATCTGATATAAGGAGGATTAAGCTTTATATATATATTTTTTAAAGACAGTGGTTGATAATTACAATGGATTCAATACTTTAACTGAACTCAGGCTTCAAATTGTCACCTTGCTATTTCTGACATCTCGAGCTAACCCAGCCAAAAGCAGTATTCAGAGTTCCGTGTGACAGGCTCAGTAGGGTCATTCCTTTAGGTTTTTTTTCTTCTTGTTTTCAAATGTTCTGCTCCGTACAGAAAACAAGCGGAGCTGCTGATCACCGGTCTTTACTTCCCTACCAACTGTACTTCAAGTTCTGGGCAGAAGAACATTGGGTTATAGGCATCACTTAATTTCTTTGGGTTTATATCTGTTAGATTTTATGAGCCAAAGAACTGAACTTTACGCAGGCTGCTTGTAGTAGTGCAGTGCTTTCTTTAGGGGTTATTGAGTTACTGGCTTATGTGGGATGCTACCATAAACTCCTTGTGTAGGCGGCCTTTCTTGCAGAGAGAGTGATCCCAAACCATGCCGAGGGCCAGAGAACAGTGTTGTGGAACTTGTTTAATGCCCACATTGATCTCGACTGCAACAAAATTGTCATTGCTTGATTTAGCTGTGCTAATGGCTTGCTCTTAATAATAATTTACTTGTTTGTGGGGTTTTGGGGATCGGGGTTTTTTTTCCCCAATTAATCGTGGCGCTCCTGCTGGCCTGGCAAAAAAAAAAAAATCCCAAGCCAAACAAAACAGCACAACACTTAGGTACAGTGACTTTAAAAGCTGCAATAGTGTTTTCCTTCATGTTTCAAATGGTCTAACAACAGAATACGAACTCCACTCTTCAGTAAGCTGTCACAGTTTTGAGAAAATTAAAAATTAAGGAGACTGCAGTGAGTGATGGAAGGAGAGTAACTGGCCAGCCGGCGCGAAGCAGGGCCGGGGCCTTTGCAGAGCCGTCCTCAGCGCTGCGTTCCGCGGCGTGCGCCCGAATGTGAACGCGAACGGCAGAATCACAGAATCACAGACTGGTCGGGGTTGGCAGGGACCTCTGTGGGTCACCCAGTGCAACCCTCCTGCCGAAGCAGGGTCACCTACAGCAGGCTGCACAGGACCTTGTCCAGGCGGGTCTTGAATATCTCCAGAGAAGGAGACTCCACAACCTCCCTGGGCAGCCTGGGCGCCGTGGGCAGCCCGGAGCTCCCTCCGCTTCAGCTGGGGCTGCGGATGCGCGCAGCGGAACCGTGGCTGCTCAGGTCCTGCATCTGAGAAACTGCTGGGTTTTGTCTTTAGTTTACCTAATGTTTTTGGTGTTAAACATGTAATGGTTGGTGTGTACGTAAAGAAAATAACAGTACCCTAACTGACTGTTTTTTTCTTTCTTTTTAAAGGGATGCTGTGATTAAATGCTTCTCATCCTGTCTAGGCTAAACTGAAACCAGGAACCACTGCGTGCTTTAAAAGCCAACTTCTGTTGCTCTGTGAATTTTCCTTGGATAACTACACTTCTCCACTCACGAAATACCCAGTAACAATATAGAGTTTTCCTTGCCTTCTGCATTTGGGGGATTAAAGAATTTTTACTACAAACAGTTTAAAAATAAATGGGGTGAACTGGTTGTGTTTACCCTTGGACTTTTGGGCTTTTTTTAACAAAAAAAAAGTACATTTAAATACTTTTTGCAGAGTAGTCTTCAGACTACCTTGCATCCAGTAGCATTTTGTTCCCCGGTGGAGGCAAGCCACCAAGATCTGGGTAGCGTGCGTGAAGATCACATTTAGAGTTCTGTCTGCAGTCTGCAATGTGCCATTTGTGTTTGTGTTATGCATTGGATGCTTTCCCAAAGACAGAGTGTTATAAACGTTGTAAAGGTTTGGTAAGTTATAGTTCACTGCTCCTTTGAAATGTCTATACGTGTGCCTTACAGAAAAAGCTGAATGAAAATATGTGAAAGGTCTGTTTAAAGCTGTTGGATTTTATTATTAAAAAGCTATATTTTAAGTGATTTTTTTTTTAACTTTCATACTTAAATACTTTTTACTAAGAGAACTTATGGCTAATGTATAAATGAGATTTGTGAAATAAATTAGTTTTAAAGATGCCTAAATGATTTTTTATTTAGGAGTCTGCTAGAGGACTGCAAATTTCAGCGTTACACTTGAATAAATATGAAAATATTAGAAGTGGGATAGGTATATGACGAGACGCAAATTTGGCTGTCAGATTTGCGGCAGCGGCTTTAAAGCCTCGTTGTGTCAGTATTCAGACAAACTGCTCGTTCTGACTTCAGCTGCTGACAGACGGAGGTGAAGCACTCCAGAGCTTTGCCTGGCCTCCCTGAGGTGGTCTCACTTGTGGTTTTTTGTGCCTGAGCTGTTGGGTTATTCAGGAGCAACGTTAAATCCCTCGCGTTGGAGGGCTGATGCTGTGTGACAGGGTGGCTGTGCTGGAGTATCTGCGTGCTAAACCTCGGTTGTTTGGGATGTGGGGGTTTTCTGCTCGTCCACAGCCAGGAGGAGGGGTGGGTTCGGAAGGATGTGAGCTGCAGTGCGGGAAGGGGGGAAGCCCCTGTCTTTTTTTCAGCATTCGGGGTGCAGGGTGAAGAGCCGGATTGCAGCACCTCCCTGGTGCATCTTGGAAAATAGCAGCTTCTTTTGGGGAGGCTGTGTACAGGACGGTTGCATGATTTTGCCCTAAACGGCCACCCGAGCCGTTCCTTTTTACTGAATAGTGACAATAAGTTGCCAGTCGGGTGTCCTTCGTGCTGATGATGGGGGACCGGGTAGTCCCGGCCCGGCAGCAGGCTCTGGGCTCGTTAGTGCCGTTACCTGAAACCGAAAATAACTCCCGGAACACAGAAAGTACGTTCAGAGAGGAGACGTTTTATTCTGCGTGGGGTGTGAGGTGGAAGATGTCCACGCATCAAGCACATGCACTTACAAGCACATTGCATATTTATACTGTAAAAATGGTAAAAAAAAATGTTAGTACCACCCATTAGCCATACCCTCCTGACTAGGGTGGGTGAGTTCCCTTCTCGCCTTGGCTGAAAGACGTAGTGCTCCTAGCGACAGGGAGAGAGGCAATGGCCTCAAGTTGTGTCAGGGGAGGTTCAGCTTGGACATTAGGAAAAATGTCTTCACTGAAAGAGTGGTCAGGCTTTGGACCAGGCTGCCCAGGGCAGTGGGGGAGTCCCCATCCCTGGAGGGGTTCAAAAATCGTGTAGAAATGACACTTCGGGACATGGTTTAGCAGGCATGGGGGTGTTGGGTTGGTGGTTGGACTTGATGATCTTAGAGGTCTTTTCCAACATTAATGATTCCGTGATTCATGCAGATGACACCGAGCGATGTCGGTGTTGACGGTTCTGTTCAATCATGGGAGAGAAATCTTTCCGTAGATCAGCTGCGTAACGCGGTGACATGCTACATTTTGTACAATATTTCCTTTTATTCCCAGTTTGCCCAAACACTTTTTCCTTTTTTTTTTTTCCCCCCCTTGAAACTTCAGGAAAGACAGAGGAGATGCTTTGAGAAAGATAATTATTTATTAAATGCGTTGATACAGCCATTAAAAAAAAATGCTGGACGAGTATAACACAGGTGTTGTGAAATAGCTGTGCTCAAAGGCCAGAGAGGAAAGCCTGGGGGGTGAGAGTGTGTGGAGAGCAGTTCTGTTCCGTGTAAGCAGCTGCAGAGGGTCGTCCGGCGTGCTGGGTTGGAAACACGCGCGTCTTCGCATCATTTTAACCGAGTTCACGGGCAGGTCTGCCCTTGTACGCCAATTTTCGGTAACGTCTTCAAGCGAATCTGCCCTCACAATTGCAAAATTCCTGCCAAATTTAGTTTATGCTGGATTGCTGTCAGACCTGCTTTTTTTTTTGGTTTGTTTTTCCCCTCTTCTAACGATGAGGAAAACCGCCGCGGGTCAGCTGCAGCCGAGCTCTCCTCCTGCGTCTCTTTTGGAGCTGGGAGTCTACAAAGGAGCACCCTGGACTGAAAACCACCCCGACCACTCTCGGTGGCTGCGACAGAGAGCGATTCCCGCGGTGACGGCTGCTTTGCTCCGACTCCGAAGCGCGGCGGGGGATTCCGTGAATTCGAACGCACCGCAGCAGCAAAGAGAACGTGGCTGGGGTCGTGCAGCCAGCGTCGGCGTGGAGCAGCACGTCCTGCGCGGGATGCCGCCGTCGAGATCCGCCGCTCTCCGTGTCCGCTGCCGTTCTGCGCTCTTCCGATGGTGCCGGCGGTGGGAACGCTGTCACCGGGAGTGCCCGTGACGCTGGCAGGCGGCGTTGGAGCAGGCAGAGGGGGTTACTCACAGCTTACTCACAGTAGCTTCTGCGAAGTCTGCATGTCGCTTAGCGCTCGGCGTTTCTTCAGTTAAGAAGAAAACTGGTGGGTTCTGGTATCCAAAATTTGTACGGTCGAGGGAGGGGATTCTGCCCGTTGACTCCGCTCTCGTCAGACCCCACCTGAAGTCCTGCGTCCAGCTCTGGAGCCCCCAACACAAGAAGGACGTGGATGTGTTGGAGCGGGGCCAGAGGAGGCCACGAAGATGATCCGAGGGCTGGAGCACCTCTCCTACGAGGACAGGCTGAGGGAGCTGGGGCTGTTCAGCCTGGAGAAGAGAAGGCTCCAGGGGGACCTTAGAGCAGCTGCCAGTGCCTGGAGGGGCCGACAGGAAGGATGGAGAGGGGCTTTTCACAAGGATGTGCAGTGACAGGACAAGGGGGAACGGCTCTAAACTAAAAGAGGGCAGATTTAGATGAGATGTTAGGAAGAAATTCTTCCCCATGAGGGTGGTGAGGCCCTGGCCCAGGTTGCCCAGAGAAACTGTGGCTGCCCCCTCCCTGGCAGGGTTCAAGGCTAGGTTGGATGGAGCTCTGAGCACCCTGGGCTGGTGGGAGATGTCCTTGCTCATGGCAGGGGGGTTGCAACCAGATGAGCTTTGAGGTCCCTTCCAACCCAAACCATTCTATGATTGTATGATAATGAAGCTGCTTACTTCATTAATAGGTGGTATAACAGATGTTTGAGCCCAGTGGCCAGCTTCGAAGGACGAAAACGCCTGTGGAGATTCCGACAGCCGTGACAACCCTTGAGTAAGTCACTGCGCTTGGCTTTGTGCTGTCCAAGAGCCGTTATTTAATGACGTGCCAAACCGCGTCGTGTCGTGAACGGATCATGGTTCCTTTCCTCGCTGGGAGGGCGGGAGCCTTCCGAAGCGCTGAGAACCGAAACTTCACCCTAAGACACCCTCATCCCCCCCCCCAGCACCTCCATCCCCCCCCAGCACCCCATCCTCCCACTGGCTTTGGGGCAGATGGCTTTATGGCGGAAAGGGAAAAAAGCCACCAACCCAGCGTCACAGAATCACGAAGGTTGGCAAAGAGCTCTGAGGTTGAGGGGGGACCTTCTCGCTCTCGACAGCTCCCTGACGGGAGGGTGCAGTGAGGGGGGGTTGGTCTGCTCCTGAGTAACTGGCGATAGGGCGGCGGCGTGGGGTGCCTGCGGGCGGGGGGCGATGGGCGCTGCTGCCCCCCGGGCTGGGAGCGGGGCCGGGGGCTGCGGGACCCCCTGCCCCGGGCAGTTACCGGTGCCGCTGCGGCAAATGGGTAATGCTGCTCGGTAACAAGCTGTGGCACTTTTTTTTTCTTCTTTTCTTCTTTTTTTGTTTTTTGTCTTTTTCTTTTTTTTTTTCTTATTTGTCCTATTTCTTTTTTCTATTCATTTTTTTCTTTCTTTCCAGTCTTCTTTTGTCTGTCTTTCCATTCTTCTTTGGTCTTTCCTTCTTTTTTCTTTCTTTTCTCTTCATTTTTCCATTACTTCTTTTTTCTTTCTTTTCTCTTCACTTTTTCTTTCCCTCTTTTGTTCTTCTCTCTTCATTTTTTCTTTCCCTTTTTATCTTTTCCCTTCACTTTTTCTTTTCCCTTCACTTTTTCTTTTCCCTTCACTTTTTCTTTTCCCTTCACTTTTTCTTTTCCCTTCACTTTTTCTTTTCCCTTCACTTTTTCTTTTCCCTTCACTTTTTCTTTTCCCTTCACTTTTTCTTTTCCCTTCACTTTTTCTTTTCCCTTCACTTTTTCCTTTCCCTTCACTTTTTCTTTTCCCTTCACTTCACTTTTATCTTTCCTTCTTTTTCCATTCTGCTTTTTTTTCTGTTCTGCTTTTTTTTTTGTTTTTGTTAAATCACAATCCTGACAGTAATTACGCTTCTGTTCTTGAAAGCATCTTTATTTACTTACTGCCTAGTATATGAAGGTCTTATCGGAGATCCAGCCATTTTAATAGAACCTCAGATGATACCATCCCCCCCCTTTTTACTTTTTTTGTCCTGTGGCAACCACTGTTATAACTTCTCCTATAGTTCCTGATCCAAGCTAAACCCATCTCCCCTTTCCCCCCTCTCACCCCCTCAGTGCAGAGTTTAGAAGTAAAGAGTAAACAGCTGAATAAGTGGTTTGGGGCGGCTGTCGTGTGGGACTGCATGGCGTTAGGATTTATTTTTTTGCTGCTGTGTGATGCGCTGAAGAGACCTCGATGGTGAATCTCGTGGCTCCAGCGCAGCGGGCTGGCCGGCACGGTGACAGCGTCCCTTCCCCACGCCGGCTGCGGAGACTGAAATCTCTTCTCGGGAGGGGCACCCACGCTCTGCGAACATCCGTAACAAGGCACGCTCTGATGCCCCACTGCTAAGGACTCCCTATGAAGGTAGTTTGTGCCGCTTGCTGTATTCAGCCCTTTGCGCTAGGGAGAATTCATGTTCTCAGTTCGCTGGTAGTCGCTGAGCTGCTTTCAACGTTGAGGAGAATGCTGTGCGTGGACCTGACGCAGGTCACCTCGGGGTGCGAAGAATTGGCCTGGGTAGATGCGTCGATGAGGGGACTGGAACATCTGCCCTACGAGGAGAGGCTGAGGGAGCTGGGCTTGTTCAGCCTGGAGAAGAGAAGGCTCCGAGGGGACCTTAGAAATGCTTATAAATATCTGAAGGGTGGGTGTCAGGAGGATGGGGCCAAGCTATTTTCAGCAGTGCCCAGCGACAGGACAAGGGGCAATGGGCACAAACTGGAGCAGAGGAAGCTCCAGCTGAACAGGAGGAAGAACTTCTTCCCTCTGAGGGTGACGGAGCCCTGGCCCAGGCTGCCCAGGGAGGTTGTGGAGTCTCCTTCTCTGGAGATATTCAAGACCCGCCTGGACAAGGTCCTGTGCAGCCTGCTGTAGGTGACCCTGCTTCAGCAGGAGGGTTGGACTGGGTGACCCACAGAGGTCCCTTCCAACCCCTACTATTCTGTGATTCTGTCGAGGAGACCGCACGAGGTGCGTTAGCAAGTGGTTCCTTTAAATTACAAACAGAAGGAAAATATTAATCCACCGCTTTCAACCTCACGCTTCTTAATTTTCCCCACTGAGCCTACAATAAGCTGCTGTCACATGGGGAACCAGTCTGACCCAGGTACTGCTAGCGATCACCGCGATATCTTTAATTGAAAACTGGCAACGTTGGCAGGGGGCACTGCCGTGGACCAGCACGTGCTGGATGCGGGTGGATGCTTACGGTGCCTTGCAGATCGGTTTGCGGTTCCTGGCACGTCCGAGGAGCTTGTTGTGCGTGGTGTGCCATTCGTGTCCCTGCTGCTAGCCTGCTTATGGGTCACACTGACAGCGTGCTGTTGGGGGGTGTCTTTTTTATTTTCCTTTTCTGGAGCTCTGATGAAATCTGTGTCTCTGCAGCGCTTCTGTCTGCTGCTCATGCTTTGCTCTAAAGTTAAGACTAATCAGTTTTGGGTTTTTTTTTTTTAGCTGCTTTTATTTACAGTGATACAGCAAAGTAAACTCTGGTATGTATATCAGCAGGACTTAAAAATCCTGCAATTTGTGAATTACTTGGAATCTGCAGATTACTTCTAGGATTTAATGAAATTTCTGAAAGAGTAAGCCAATGGCCCGTCGGCTTGAATCTGGGAATCTCTGCCTCCACTGGCAGGTGACATCAGAAATGCTGAAAGCCACAGGAACATACACGAGAGCGTGTAGCTCTCCAAACTACAGACTGCGTGGGGCAAAGGAGGAGGAAAGATGGGTTGTCCAGGGCAGTACTGAAGTTTCAGTAGAACCATCAGCTACAAAAAGTCATCTGCGAAACAGTGCTCTTGTCTGAAAGAACAGCTGAGGAAATGTTGTAGATCGAGTTAGAAATCCTAAAACGTACCTTTTTTGAGCTTGAAGAGCTGATTTTTCTGGGAAAAAAAAAAACAACCCATGTGTTTCTTTTCTTTTTCCTGCCTTCAGAATGATGAAGCTGAAGTTTGCAGCAGCAGCTGTCTCACTGACCTCGGGTGGGTGGATACAGACGGTGAGCAGAGGAGGGGGAGCGCAGCCAGGCTGTGCCCCCACTGCCCGGCCCCCCGTCCCCGGGCTCAGCACGGCTGCTCCCAACACCATCCCAAAGCCAAGGGCTCGGCCAGCGGGCGCTGGAGGGCTTTGCTCGTCTGATTTGCCTTGGCCAGTATGGTCAGGGAGAGCTGGAATCGTAGAATCATTCCCTCTGAGGGTGATGGAGCCCTGGCCCAGGCTGCCCAGGGAGGCTGTGGAGTCTCCTTCTCTGGAGATATTCCAGCCCCGCCTGGACGCGGTGCTGTGCAGCCTGCTGTGGGTGACCCTGCTTGGGCAGGGGGTTGGGCTGGGTGACCCACAGAGGTCCCTTCCAACCCCTAACACTCTCTGATTCTGTGTGTGATTCAGGTTGGAAAAGACCTCTCAGAACGTCAAGTCTGCCCATTTCCACCACGCCTGCTACTCCACGTCCCCAAGTTGATAGATGCAGACGAGGCGTTCTGCTGTAAATCCTGGTTGCCCCCAGCGGGACTGAATAGTTAGTTCGTATGGCGTTGACCACCCAAAGCGTTTACTCTGCATCCTACTGGTTTTTTTGGGTGGAAGGCTTACACCGTTGCTAGTTAGAAGCAGGTGAATCCCGAGGAGCTGGTGGCAGTCGTCAGGCAGCAGCCTGTTTCCGTTGCCTCTTGGATGGGATCACTTCAAGAGTGGGGTTTCACCCGAGCTGACACCCATGGGCGTGCCTGCGCTGGCTGTCCTGGGTGTTCCCGGGGAAGCAGTGAGCTGTGTGAGGGGTCCCTGCTCTCGCTGTTACTGGGGTGCTGCCAGCCGGTGGAGAGGTTCAGTGCTGCTCGAGAAGCAAGCGCAGAGTGGGTCACATAACGCTTGGGGTTTGTTTTTTTTCATGAAGAGAAAGAAAATACACGGAGCCCTGGCCCAGGCTGCCCAGGGAGGCTGTGGAGTCTCCTTCTCTGGAGATATTCCAGCCCCGCCTGGACGCGGTGCTGTGCAGCCGGCTCTGGGTGACCCTGCTTGGGCAGGGGGTTGGGCTGGGTGACCCACAGAGGTCCCTTCCAACCCTGACCATTCTGTGATGCTGTGATCATATCTTCAGGTCTTTGGAGTTCATAGCTCATTCATAGCCCTGCAGTTTATCCCCGGTTAATACAGAATCACAGAATCACAGAATAGTAGGGGTTGGAAAAGCAAGTTCATCAAATAACCTTTGTTTTGATTCTCGGAATGATTCACCGTCCCCCTTTGTGGCTTTTTTGTTCCAAAATAAAGGACAGGGGCAGAGGGTGTACGCTGAGCACAACGGGAGAAGAGGAAAGCGTCAGCCTGTGTGGGTACCTCCTGCGTCACATCGCTGTGGTAACAAGGAGCTGAGCACCGCGCTCTTCGTCGCTGAGCGCCGCGGCAAAGCGAAATACGGAAAGCGAAATACGGATTTTTAAGGTGTTTTTGTGAAAAAGCGTTCTGCCTCGCGTAGCGCACCGCAAGCTAATAATCAAGCGCCGCTTCGGAAGGCGAGAGGGCAATTAAGGCATTTAGCGAGCGTTTGTAACGCCGTAAATCGGAGCGGCTCATGCCCCGCACGCAGCCGCGCAGAGATAGCGTGTTCTGCCGTTCAATTCGCCCGAGAGGAGCAGCTCGCGCCCTCCCTCTGCCCAGTACATTACTGGTGTGGCACTGGCTGTGCTGTGTGCTACCCCGGATTCCGGTCCAGCTGGGGAAGGTGTTTGCGTGCCTTTCGGACGGCGTGATGTCTCCCAGGTCCCGATGCTAATTTGTTTTTTAACCATTAAACCACCTCCGGAGAGGATGCAGCTCTGTTCCAGGTGCGTGGCACAGGTAAACAGATAGATGTCCTTGATATTTCAGTGAGCAAAGAAATAGCTTGGTTACTCTCAAGGGTAAAATGTGAGAAGTGCGCCCGTTTCCGTGCAGTTACTGGTGTAACTGGTTGTCACCGCCGTAGCTTCTCGGTGCTGCGCAGCGAGGATCCGACACCGCGGTTCTTACCGCGGACGCTGGTTGCGTTTCTGAGCCCGGTGGCAGGTGGGTTTGGATTCTTTTTTAAAAAATTTGCTGTGCTTGATCAAATGGTGGGTGAAAAAGGAGATCTGTTCCTCCGCACGCGCTCCCTAAGGCCTTCTTAAATATTATTTGAAAATATTATTATAATATTTTATATTATATATATAAAATATAAAATATTATATATAAAAAATATATTATATATAAAATATTATATAAAATATATAAATAATATTATAATAATATTATTTGAAAATTGTGCTTTTTTTTTTTCCTGAAGGCTTTTTCAGCCTGAAGTGTGCTTAGAATGAGGGCTGGAAGCATGGAGCCGAGGTTTGCTGGTGGCTGCTGGGGATGAGGGGGTCGGAAGGGGCTGCCAGACCAGCTTTCCCCACACCCCCAGTGCTCCCAGTGCCAGCCTCCCGTGCCTCCGGCTGGGCTGAAAACACAGCAAGGAGGAGAGCTGGAGGTGACGGGTCCGGGGAGCGTGGTCTGTCCTCGGATGCCTGGGGAAACGGTGGAGATTCAAGTTGGCTGCAGGGATGGAGACTCAGCCGGGAGGAGCATGAGCTGGAGGCTGTCGCTGTTGGAGCTGGTGGAACCGGGGACGGAGCTGGGAGCGCTGGGACACCCCTGGGCAACCCCAAAGCACCTGGTGGGTCCCAGCTCCTCACATGGGTGACCCGGGTAGCTGGGGATGAGCTGGCTCTGCGGACAGACCCGTGTGCTTCACTTGGCTCCGTGCCGGCACCCTCTGTCCCACCCGTGGGGCAGCTGGTGGGCAGCGAGGCCACGCATGTGGGGACGTTCCTCAGGGAAGGGAGGAGGAAGGCTCGCACTCGCTTCCTCCCCTTTGCAAGGCCTGTTGTGGTAGGACAAGGAGTCATGGTTCTAAACCAGCAGAGGGGAGATTTAGACTGGATGTTAGGAAGAAATTCTTCATGCTGAGGGTGGTGAGACCCTGGCCCAGGTTGCCCAGAGAGGTGGTCGATACCCCAGCCCTGGAAACATTCCAGGCCAGGTTGGACGGGGCTCTGAGCAGCCTGGTCTGGTTGAAGATGTCCCTGCTCGTGGCAGGGGGGTTGGGCTAGATGGCCTCTAAAGGTCCCTCCCAACCCAAAGCATTCTGTGATTCTTTGGAAACAGGGCCCTAGGAAGTTACGGTTGTGGGGTCAAGACCACAAAAGTTAAGTATGAAGTAATTCATACGTCCTCCCTTATTTATGGACCGATATAGGCCTTGTCAAAGTGATCTCAGCCTTGCCAGCAGCTTCAGGTTTGCTCTTCCTCGTGCAGCCCAGTGTTTGACACAGTCTCCCATAACATCGCCCTAGGGAAGCTCGGGACATGTGGGATGGATGAGTGGTCGGTGAGGTGGATTGAGAACTGGCTGAATGGCGGAGCTCAGAGGGTTGTCATCAGCGGCGCTGAGTCTAGTTGGAGGCTGGTAACTAGTGGTGTCCCTCAGGGGTCAGTACTGGGCCCAGTCTTGTTCAGCTGCTTCATCAATGATCTGGATGAAGAGTTAGAGTGTACCCTCACCAAGTTTGCTGATGACACAAAGCTGGGAGGAGTGGTGGATACCCCGGCAGGCTGTGCTGCCATTCAGCGAGACCTGGACAGGCTGGAGAGCTGGGCAGAGAGGAACCTGATGAGGTTCAACAAGGGCAAGGGCAGGGTCCTGCACCTGGGGGGGGAACAACCCCATGTATGAGTACAGGCTTGGGGCTGACCTGCTGGAAGATGCTCGGTGGAGTGGACGTGGGCTCTGAGGCAGGTGGGTCCCGGGGCCTCTGCTGTGGGTGGGTGTCATGGAGCGACAGGTCGGCGTTGCCATCTGCTGGGGAATCACTGGAGGTGCCACTGGTGTGGGCTGGAAAACATCACTGTTGGGTGGCAAAAAGAAGAGCCTCCCGCCCCAGTTCTGCCTGGTGTTGAGTTTAGAGAGAAGAGGCTTCCAGAAGCCGGAGATGGAGAAGAGTTCATGGGCAGAACCTGCCCAGTGCCTGTCCCTTTCCCCAGGAGAAACCCACCGCTACGGACCCTGCCTGCGAGCGGTTACTGCTGGGCTACGACTTTCTGGATGGTTCTTCGTGAAGGCTTCTGCGTGAGGCGTTGACGCTCGTGGTCGCTTGCTGTGTGTCCAGAAGAGCTCGGCGTCGGATCTCGCAGCCAGTGGTTGCATCCAGCGGAGTTGTTGGCACATGTCTACTCCCAGGAGACCCACTGCACCGGGAGGAAAGGGACGTTACGCCTCGTCTGCTTCGTTGCCTTGACTGGCTTCTTGTGACCATGTAATGCAGATAAATTTCTTGGCTTGATGTCAAAGAACAGCCTGGCCCTTCCCGTTGGAAGGCACAATAACCCAAGGACGCGAAACGGCTTTTCCAAGGGCTCGTAGAATTTAAACAGCTTCAACTTGCTAAACAACTCCAGCTCCTTCAGCTTTGCCTTTTGTCTTGCGTCTATCCAGGAGATACATACATTGATAGAAGATTAAAAATACACGTATTTAACAAAAAATCTGCCAAGCGTAAATTAGTTAATGAGACACCCCCCCCCAAGTGCCACCTTAAAATGTAGAAGGATCTCTACAGGCAGATAAATACTATGTATGCGTGCTACCGAGACTTGCTCAATAGGGAAGTTCAAAAGCAGAGAATTCGGATCCCAATATCTGATTTTAGGGTTAAAAAAAAAAAATCTTGATTTTTAAAATTTATTTTCAGATTTATTTGTTTTAATTATTTTTATATATTTATATTTTTATTTAATTTTCTATATACATATTTATATTTATAGATTCTATATAAATGTTATTTTTATATTTTTCTATTTGTTATATTTTTAATATTTTAATCTTTTTATATTTTTAATATTTTTATTTTTTATATTTTTAATATTTTTAATTATTTTTTTTACTCTATCTTCTAATGCCTAAATGCTAAGCCTTAAAAAGTTTGTTTGTATCACTTAAGAGTTCCATCTGTTCTTACGATAGGCTTTTATGCTGAATAAAGAGCGAGGACAAACCTCTCCCCACCTCCACGGCAGCAGACGTAAGGAATTCTTTGAATTAGGAGCAGAAATTTGTTTTCCAAAAGACTTTGTTCGTGTTTTCCTCTGAAAGCTTTCCTGGTGCAGGAGAGGATTCTCTACCTGCAGTTCAGCTCAGATGGCCAAAGCGGCGCTGATGGCCTGGATTACTGCGCTGTGACTTCAGCGTGGATCCAGACGTGTGTGTAGTAGTAAAGACCAAGCAGATTTAAAAGCAGAAAAATTGGCTGTGTACAACACCAAGTGCCATAAAAGCCAAATAAATCAGGCAAAATGGAAGGGAGGCAGTTTGCAGCAGTAGCTGCCGTAGCAGTGATGGATGCAAAGATATGTGAGATATTAAAACCACTTTTCTAGTTATTCAGTCGCTGAAAACGTAACCGACGAAGAGTAAGAAGTGTGATTCGTTCCCTTTCCTTGCTTTAATGTGATGTACGAAGAACTTCAGGAATAAATCCTTTAAATGACCTCAGATCTTGTAGTAACAGACAGAAATCAACCTCTGGGCTCAGAAACCTCGGAAGCAGAGAAAGCCCTCCGACATTTTCGCGGGTGAGGCACGGCGTATTTTCGGGAGGCACTGGGGAACAGCCCCACCTCGAGTGACAGACGTTCATTTCCGAGGTCTTCCAGTCACATTTTAAATCCCAGTGGGATGTCGTTATCTAAACAGGAGGGTTTTGTAGGCTTGGTCCGTCGGCTCGGCTGCGCAACAGCTTTGTTACGCAGTAAGAATTCGCCGCCTCCGTCTGCGTCGAGGTTTTTGCTCCTGATGGCGTTGGTTCATTCAGCCATGAGTTTCCACGTGCAGTTTCGGACTGTTATTGCCCAGCTTGTGGTTGTGTTTTGACAGACGCTCGCTAAGCTGGCTCGCTGGCAGGAATACAGCCAGGGCAGTGAGCTGGATGAGGTTTTGTTCGTTTAGCACTCACTGGCAGGCAGGAGCAGCGCTCATCCTCTCCTCCCGCTCGTGCGCTGCCGCCGTCAGCTCATGGATTTGGTGGTGGAGTGCCCTGTCTCCCCCCGGCAAAGCTTTCCCTGCGCCATCCCCGTTTCTTCACCCTCGTTATTCCTCCAGCAGAGCCTGCGAAGAAGCCTCTGGAACAGATGCCACAAATCAGCCTGGCACTTCTTTCTGATTTTAATGGAGATGAGCTACTCGTCATAATTTCTCGAATCTCTGGGTTAGGATGTGGGGAGACCGTAAATCTCCGAGCAACAAACATCCCCAGGTCCTACGCTTTGAAGTGAATAGGAGCTCCTGGGTCATCAGCACTTTTGGGAAACAGCCCGCTTAACTAGGTGTCTGAGGCCATTACACCCTGCTTTATAAAAAACTTTGGTCACAGCGTGCAAGGAAAGCTGTCACAAAAAGCTGGAGCGGCGACGAGGTTGTCCTTCCCCTCTACACTGCCCTAGTGAGGCCTCATCTGGAGTACTGTGTCCAGTTCTGGGCTCCCCAGTTCAAGAAAGATGAGGAGCTGCTGGAGAGAGTCCAGCGGAGGGCTACGAGGATGATGAGGGGACTGGAGCATCTCCCGTACGAGGAGAGGTTGAGGGAACTGGGCTTGTTCAGCCTGAAGAAGAGAAGGCTGCGAGGGGACCTTATAAATGCCTACAAATATCTGCAGGGTGGGTGTCAGGAGGATGGGGCCAAGCTCTTTTCAGTGGTGCCCAGTGACAGGACAAGGGGCAATGGACACAAACTGAAGCAGAGGAAGCTCCAGCTGAACCCGAGGAAGAACTTCTTCCCTCTGAGGGTGACAGAGCCCTGGCCCAGGCTGCCCAGGGAGGCTGTGGAGTCTCCTTCTCTGGAGATATTCCAGCCCCGCCTGGACGCGGTGCTGTGCAGCCTGCTCTGGGTGACCCACAGAGGTCCCTTCCAACCCCTACTATTCTGTGATTCTGTGAGCAGCGGCTTCGCTGAGCCCACGGGTGCCACGGCGCCCAAACCCAGCACTCCAGCGTCTGGTTTTGAGGGTTACTGCGTTTAGTATGGTTGGTCGGTTTGGTTTGGTGGGAGGGGTGTTGGGCTTTTGTTGGTTTTTCATTTCATTATGGGGAAAAAAAACCAACAAGAAAACCTAAACCAAACATCAGGTTTATTTTTTAAGCTTTTCTTTCCATCCCTTACGTCTTCCCCTTTCAAAACGGGCTCTCGCTTGGGTATGGGATATGATATTCTAAGCAATTGCTATAAATGTCTGCTAAAACATCTTTCTTTAAGGAGTATAACATAAGTCAAAGTATACAGTATATTATTATGTTCTTATTCTACCTCATTTTTGTCTTAAACTGAAAATTCAGCTCATCCCCGTAGTCTTCACAAATGAATAGTCAGTTGATCAAAAATGCTGTGCGCTGTTACATGGAGAATTTTTTTTTTAAGAGAACTAGTATGGTTTTCCCAGTACATAAACTACGTAAATGATACGCTGAAACATAGATGAAAAAAGAGACCAATTCCTGAGAAATCCCTGCAAGTCCCCTAGGGAGGGAGGGGAAGAATCACGAAGGTGGTACCATGGCTCATCATCCATCGATGGATCACAGCATGGTGTTTTACTTTGGGGTAAGCCCTTCCGCCATCGTTGGGCAGTTTGGAAGGGTGGCTCGTTCCACCGGCAGCCGTCACGGTTGGGCTTGCTGGAGCACCAGCCCGCACGGCGTGGGACGTGTGGTTTGGTGGCATGGCTCTCCAAGGGACGTCCTCGTATTTTGTACTGGGGGTTGTTCTGTCTGGATCATCTTGCACTGAACCTTTGGGGGGTTCACAGGCACCTGCGTGCTGCGAGGAAGTAAGCAGGAGCTGAGCTACCCGAGCAGAGGAGGCCAGGGGCATTCGCGGTGCTGAGAAGCATGGTCCTTCACTACTGCGTGGGAGCCCACAGCGTGATTTGTCTGCCGGGTCCTTGGCCAGCGGTGACAGAAAGGATCAGCGGTCTGAGTTCCCCCTGTTGTGACTACACAGTCTAGACCTTCAGGAGGTGGTGATGGTGGTTGGGTTCGGTCGCAGCGGGTCCCTCGGGGTGACGGCGGGTCCCTCGGGTGATGATGGGTCCCTTGGGGTGGTGGCAGGTCCTTCAGCGTGGTGGTGGGTGCTTCAGGATGGTGGCTCTCCTGTCCCTCGGGGTGGTGGCGGGTCCCTCGGGGTGGCGGCGGGTCCCTCAGGTGATGATGGGTCCCTTGGGGTGGTGGCAGGTCCTTCAGGGTGGTGGTGCGTGCTTCAGGATGGTGGCTCTCCTGTCCCTCGGGGTGGCGGCGGGTCCCTCGGGGTGGCGGCGGGTCCCTCAGGTGATGATGGGTCCCTTGGGGTGGTGGCAGGTCCTTCAGCGTGGTGGTGGGTGCTTCAGGATGGTGGCTCTCCTCTCCCTCGGGGTGGTGGCGGGTCCCTCGGGTGATGATGAGTCCTTCGGGGTGGCAGCGGGTCCCTCAGGTGATGATGGGTCCCTTGGGGTGGTGGCGGGTGCTTCAGGATGGTGGCTCTCATGTCCCTCGGGGTGGCGGTGGGTCCCTCGGGGTGGCGGCGGGTCCTTCAGGGTGGTGGCGGGTGCTTCAGTGTGGTGGTGGGTCCCTCGGGGTGGTGGCTCTCCTGTCCAGAGCCCCAGGGCTATACTTGTGTCCTGGAAAATGACAGGCGAGGGTATCGGCACCGCTCAGAGGCGCTGGTTCACCGGCACAAAGCCTGTGTGGTTTCTGATTCCGCCTTTACGCCTTAGTTGAAGAGTGCCGTGTAAGACGGCGTGTGTCCGGAACGCCATTCCCACATACCATGCAATGAGTGTCCTCCGTGTGCCTTCTCCACCGGCCGCTTACTTTGCAGGACGTCATCTGCTGTCCTTCTGCCCTCCTTAACGTGGTTTGTGCAGATGGCTCTTCCACTGCTCGCAGCGTCCGCGGGCTCTTCTTTGGTTGATGCTTCAGCAAAGCCATCCCACCTCTCCGCTCCTGCTCCAGCGAAGCCCGTCCATCGCACCCGGAGCATTTTCCCGGTCTAGTCCAACCCCATGGCAGAGGGTCTGGAGGCCGGCTCCCGACAACCATGGCCCAGCAGCGGGGGGCTTCTCCCTGTGCCACAGCCCCTGGGGACATCCCCGTGCTTGTTCCGACGGCGGCTGGGGTGGAGCCTGCGGGCTGCGGGGTTGTTCTGGATTTTTTCAGTCTTTTTCTGTGATGTTCTAATGGTTCTTCGCAGCGTTGTATGCAACACATAGCACAGGAGAAAATGTGTGAGCCTGAGCGTTTCTTTCACAGAATCACAGAATAGTAGGGGTTGGAAGGGACCTCTGTGGGTAATCTAGTCCAACCCTCCTGCCGAAGCAGGGTCACCTACAGCAGGCTGCACAGGACCTTGTCCAGGCGGGTCTTGAATATCTCCAGAGAAGGAGACTCCACAGCCTCCCTGGGCAGCCTGGGCCAGGGCTCCGTCACCCTCAGAGGGAAGAAGTTCTTCCTCATGTTCAGCTGGAACTTCCTCTGCTTCAGTTTGTGCCCGTTGCCCCTTGTCCTGTCGCTGGGCACCACTGAACAGAGTCTGGCCCCATCCTCCTGACCCCCACCCTGCAGATATTTAGAGGCATTTCTAAGGTCCCCTCTCAGCCTTCTCTTCTCCAGGCTGAACAAGCCCAGCTCCCTCAACCTCTCCTCGTAGGGGAGATGTTCCAGTCCCCCCATCATCCTCGTAGCCCTCCGCTGGACTCTCTCCAGTAGCTCCTCATCTTTCTTGAACTGGGGAGCCCAGAACTGGACACAGTATTCCAGTGCTTTCGTGCTCTGTTTCATTCATTAGGGGTGTTTTAAACATGTGGTTACATGGTCACCACAGGTTTGGGAGTAATATTCTCTTTTTCTCCCCGGCTTTGTTTCGTTGTGTGTAATTACAAATGGCAGAACACGTTTTCAGATGTCTTCTCTAAGGTAGTAAGCGGAAACATCTTAAATTCCAAAATTTTAGATAGAAATCTTTAATTCTATAATATTCTTACATTATTTTATTAGGAAAATAAAGCTTAAATTGAAAATATCTACCTTGATTATGATGGCAAATAACAAAGGAAAACAGTTAACTCAGTAAATTACGTTATTTTGAAGTATATGTTCTTCCAAACACTTATAATCTTCGCATAAGCATGGACAGAACTTTATTTTTAAGCCTACAAGCGTCACAAATACCTTTTCCAAAAATAAGCATTTCTTTGATTTTGAAATTTTAGGTGAATTGTTGTAATGTCAAATATAATTAATCAGCCGGAGGACTCTGAAGAAAAAAAATTCGGTGAACCAAAAGAGGTATGTGATGGTTGCTTGTTGGGACAGTGGGGAGGTCCACTGAGCAGCTGCTGCCAGCAGCGGAGGCGTTTGCATGTCCATGCTAGGACCGAGCGGCCGTGGTGGCCGCAGCGCCGGGAGGGACGGTGTCCCTGCTCGGGGTGGTCCTTGCTACTCCCAGACCTCCAGTTCATCATGCGCTTCCAATGCGGCGTAAAACAGGGCCCCTGACGCGCCGTGGACCTCACTCAGACTCTGCTGATCGCTGCTCCGGTGGGTTTGGCTCTTGGCACACGCTTCATGATGCAAGAAGTCTATGTTTCTGATATAAAATATATAATATCAGGAATATATACCTGGAAATGGACGTTACTTGTGCTGAAGCTGTGAACTTCTATTTTCAGTCTCCTTTTCTGACAACTCCATGTCTTTCATTTCAAGACTATGAAGACCAGCAGCTTCTCTCATCTTGCTCACACTTTGGCTTTCCCTCCCGGTTCACAAAGTGTCTGCTGCTGCCCACGTCTTCAGACAGGCCTAGTTCTGGCAGGGGGGAATTAAAAAATCAAAGGAGTGGCAGTTGATGTAGGGCAAGATGGACAAAGTGCATCAGCTCCTGCAGGCAAACCTTACAAAGAGTGGTTGACATCTATGGGACGCTGCAAGACAAATGAATGGATCGAAAAGCCGGGATTTGGCTTTCTGTTTGAAGGTTAGATTGAAACTTCTTCGCAAAATAAAGTTGAAGAAAAAATCAGGGAAAGAAGATAATCTCCAAACAGAAGGTGCTTTAATTTGTAAATAATGAAGAGTGCTTCCTCTTCTCCAGATTTTAAAATCTGGAAGTTGCATAAAATATCTTTTTGTCCCCTGATGATGTCTATCTTCTAAAATACAGCCTGTTTTCACAGAAGAAATGACATTTGTGGTTTTCACTTATCAGCTACTCTGAGGAGAGAAAAATGTACTTTCGTGATGCAAGTGAAAGCGGAGTGGTTATTGTAAACCTGAATAGCCCCAGATCAAATCATCTACGCTGGTGGAACTTGGGGTTTCCTTTTTTTCTTCTTTCTTTCTTTGTTTATTTACTTTTGTCCTGGGAAGAACAATACAGTTGCCAGAACTTCTCCCAGACCCTTTAAGGTTCTTCTTGTTGGATGCTGAAGTTTGTCTTCTCTGGTGGAAAAGGTGTAGGTTTATGTCAGGGCAGGTAGCAGGCTTTGAGTCGTCCCAAGGTGCTGTGAACTGAATTTGCCGAGATCGGTTTCCTCTCTGACTTCAGCACGGTCACCTCGGGGTAAATCATCCTCCTGAAGGTAATGCTTTGTCATCACCTTGGGGTGGGCTCCTCACCTGGTTTGTGCTGAGGGATATCTCCTGCGCTGCAAACCAGCTCTGGGCGGGCTGGTGAGGAAGGTGGTGATCTGCTGTCTCGGGCTGGCTCGGAAGGTGATTATGGGTTGGTGAGGAAGGTGGTGGTCTGCTGTCTCGGGCTGGCTCGGAAGGTGATTATGGGTTGGTGAGAAAGGTGGTGGTCTGCTGTCTTGGGCTGGCTCGGAAGATGGTTATGGGCTGGTGAGGAAGGTGGTGGTCTGCTGTCTCGGGCTGGTGAGGAAGGTGATTGTGGGCTGGTGAGGAAGGTGGTGGTCTGCTGGCTTGGGCTGGTGAGGAAGGTGATGGTCTGCTGGCTCGGGCCAGTGAGGAAGGTGATCGTCTGCTGGCTCTAGCATCGGTGACCAAAATTAGCTTGTCTACCCAGAAATGCTATAATTTCAGCGTTGATTGCAGGGCTGGCATCACCTACAGACCATGTGCATTTCCTAATCATTCAAATACTTAGGACCCTTCTGCACGAAGCATTCAGCCACTGCTGAAGTGGGTCCAGCTCCACCCACGTGCTCTTTAAGAGCTGCCACGTGTCAGAATGTGATCTGAGCCCGTCAAAGTTGACGTGGCTCGTTGGCAAGCCATGGGAGAGTCAAGCTTGACTTTGCATGCACAGGCTGGCCTCATGAGGTCAAGGATGCTGTTAGGCAGAGGGTAATAAAGACTCTACTCGTCTCAAAGATAGTGCTTAGACCAGGAAGGCACGAGGGTTATGGAGCATCATCTGATTGACACCCAAGGTGATGGAGGACACCCGCCCAAGTTCTACAGGCACACTTAGAATGTTAGAATGGTTTGGGTTGGAAGGGACCTTACAGCTCATCTGGTTCCAACCCCCTGCCATGAGCAGGGACATCTTCCACCAGACCAGGGTGCTCAGAGCTCCATCCAACCTGGCCTTGAACCCTGCCAGGGAGGGGGCAGCCACAGCTTCTTTGGGCAACCTGGGCCAGGGCCTCACCACCCTCATGGGGAAGAATTTCTTCCTAATATCTCATCTCAATCTGCCCTCTTTTAGTTTAGAGCTGTTCCCCCTTGTCCTATCACTACACACCCTTGTGAAAAGCCCCTCTCCATCCTTCCTGTCGGCCCCTCCAGGCACTGGCAGCTGCTCTAAGGTCCCCCCGGAGCCTTCTCTTCTCCAGGCTGAACAGCCCCAGCTCCCTCAGCCTGTCCTCATAGGAGAGGTGCTCCAGCCTTCTGATCGTCTTTGTGGTCCTCCTCTGGACCAGCTCCATCACATCCATGTTCTTCCTGTGTTGGGGGCTCTTCACATCCCTCTGCCTCCAGTACAGAATGCAACCATTGTATGCATTTTGGATGTTACACCAGCATCGGTGCGTCTCTACATGCAATCTGTACTGTTGATTGAGCTCTGGGTTGTGACTTGCCCGTTTTCTGAAGATTTCAATGTTCCTCCCTTGAGCCTGCACCCTTCCCTCTGAGGTCACACAACTAGGAAAGAGAAGATTTGGGAGAGATACCAGTACTTACTGGACTTGCTGCTGTTCTTTCAGTGTAACTGTACCCAGTCACACAAGCGTCGCAGCACAGCCTTCAAGATGCTGTGACCGTGCCCTAGAGCCGTCCTCCTCCGTCTGCAAGAGAATCCGATGCCTGAAACTCAGGACCTGCACACGTGTCCTCTGAAAGCTGGACTTCCAGTGAGAGGAGGGTGAGAGCCTTCCCTCCAGCACATGCAAGCAGGTGAGATTTGAAAAAGAGCAGCTTTGTGTGGACCACCGTGCCGTGCTGGCTGCAGGCATGGAGGTGAGGAACAGCACCTCTGGAGTCACGCAGGGTGCCTTGTCTCAGAATATGGTTGATTAGTTCAAGGGGAGTCTCGTGAAGTTGATTACATGGACACAGGGAGTTCTGAGTCGTTTGCGATGCATCGTTGGGTGGCACTTTGATCCTGCTCTTTTCATGCTCTGGAGAAGAAGGTCAAGTCAACAGATGAAACTGGAGAAACGGCGGGGCAGGGGAGGGGAATCCCGTATTAGCCAGCATTCAAATGCACAAGCTGCTTTGTAATTTCAGAACCGTACTCATTTATTGGCTTTTGCCTTAAAAACAGGAAGGCTGTCAGACTTTCTTCAAGGTGACAAAGAAGAGTCACTGGTGGTTGACGATGGGCCAGGTTCTGCTGGCCACTGGAATCAAACGGCCCCAGTATTGCCAGCGCAGCCTGGAGCTGCCAGCGGCGCGTTCAAAGCTGAACCTTCCCAGGATGGGAGACACTGTTGGACAAGGTTTTACTAGCACACACATGCAGGCCAATTGAACAGGCTGGAAATATGAATATATATTAAAAAAAAAAAAGTTTTAAAATACTGAAGTCATACAGAATTTTTCCAAACAACAACTAAAATCCTTGTGATTTTTTTTAAGCTGCATTAAAACAGCACTTAATACAAGGGAGAAGTTTCTGTGTCAACAGGCAAAGGACAATCAGTGTTTGCCAGGACTTTTATTCCAAATGGAAATCACTTGTGGTTTCATTTAGGTGGTGTGTTTTTTTTTTTTTAATTCCATTTTATGTGTGACTATTAAGCAAAAGACCTTATATTTTAGTGGCTGATGGTGGAAACAAAGTTGGTGTAATCTGTTTTTGTTGTTCAAGATATTTGAAAAAGGAAGTTGAAATGCTGAAAAACAAAGTTATTTTGGGGGAGAGGACATATGGAAGACTTGTTTGAATGTGGGATTAAATTAATTAATTAAGATGCTATGAGATGTCATTTCTGGATTCTTTTTTTAAGGGTAACTATGAACGAGGATATATACGCGGCTGAGGTTAGTCTTGCCTACTACTTTTTATTTCTCTTTCTATCGCTTTTATAAATTTTGCAGGTGTCACTTAAAAAAAAAAAAACTGAAATATTTCACTTTGAAACCTCTCTGAAGTTCACAGCGAAACAGGATCTCTCTCCCAGCGTTCTGCGAGACGCCGCACGCCGTTTACACGCACGCTGCCGATGTTGAGACGGGTTCTGCTGCCGTGACCGGGTAATTAACGCAGGTTTGCGAGCGAGCGGCCTCAGTCCTCAGGCAGGATTGCCAGCGAGGGGTAAAAGCTGCTCCTAGGTGCTCTGAAGCGCTCAGCTTCCATCTCGAGCTTTTGAAGGCTGCTTTAACCGAGAAACGCTCGAACGCGAGTAATAATCTGACTTTGCGGGAGGTTTTCATCTCAACTTCTAGTTAAAGATGCGTAGCCGGATCGTCTCCCCGCACCAGAGGGAAAGAAATCTTGGCCGGTGTATCTGGTGCCATGTATCAGGTTGTCTCTGCAAGTGCCTGTTAAAGTAGAGTTGTAGGCTCATTAGCATCCTATTAATATGTGCATAAAATATAGTCTGTGTCTGAGCCCAAATACACAAACTGGGAAATCAAAGAGAAATCCTTCACACCTTTTGCTGGCTTCATCCTGAACTTTTATTTATCTTAAAACAACTTCCTTCAGAGAATTTCCTCTTCTAAAGGAAACACTTTGCTCCGTACTTCACAGGGGAATTAACTGCATGAAACGAGTTTCGGAGCGACACGGTCGCCGCTGGGAGAGGGTTGCTTTCATCACGGCGCATGGATCTTAATTTTGGCCGGCATAAAATTTTCATCGCTTTAAAAAGTGCTGAAACTTCGGGGGATTTTTTTCTTTGTAGGTAAAAGTTAGGGAGATGTTGAGTTGAGAGGAAGTTCACCTGTATTTTATCAAAGGTTTAGAAAGAAAGGACTGCAGAGGCTGCACTGCGTTACGAGTTGTGTTTTATTTATACGGAAAATGGCAGCACACTCGTTTCTGGGTGCTGTGGTGCTTTACCTGTGCTGCAGAATGAGCTCTAAAACTGGGGCTGATTTAATACTGACTTTGATACTGCAGTGGGAAAACCTCGTGTTTAGCACTCACTGCAATTCAAAATGACTTCTGTTT
Source organism: Opisthocomus hoazin (assembly GCF_030867145.1). Classification (NCBI taxonomy): domain Eukaryota; kingdom Metazoa; phylum Chordata; class Aves; order Opisthocomiformes; family Opisthocomidae; genus Opisthocomus; species Opisthocomus hoazin. The sequence continues at coordinate 2,543,843 of NC_134415.1, read as the reverse complement.
GGTTTATGTCAGTAAGCAGGCGATTCAGGCTGGGTTCATCTAAGTTGCTGTTAAACTAAAAGAAGAGGTTGGTCCAAGTGTGTTTATGCTTACAAATATCTGCAGGGTGGGTGTCAGGAGGACGGGGCCAGGCTCTTTCCAGTGGTGCCCAGTGACAGGACAAGGGGCAACGGGCACAAACTGAAGCAGAGGAAGCTCCAGCTGAACAGGAGGAAGAACTTCTTCCCTCTGAGGGTGACGGAGCCCTGGAACAGGCTGCCCAGGGAGGTTGTGGAGTCTTCTTCTCTGGAGATGTTCAAGACCTGCCTGGATGCGGTGCTGTGCAGCCTGCTCTGGGTGACCCTGCTTGGGCAGGGGGTTGGACTGGGTGACCCACAGAGGTCCCTGCCAACCCCGACCATTCTGTGATTCTGTGAAGTGTAAGGTTCAGCGTTGGTGTGTTTCCCAGCACAGCCCGGTGCTCAGAGACCGCTCCAGTGGTAAACTGGTGTGGGCTCAAGCCTGCTGCTGGGTAAGCCCCGAGGTGGGTAAACACCCTGTTCATTTTGTCGGGCAGAAAAGGAAAAAAATGCTTCCTAAAAGCACATTACTTATTCTTTTATTTTCACACTGTGTTTCGGAGGTGGGGTAAGGAGGTTTTTGCTTAGACACTTCTCATGAGATTTTTCTCCGCGCTTGCAGTCAGACCCCCGCTTGCCTGTTACTGGTTTTTACCCTGTGATGCTGTGGGAGCCCAGCAGCGACCAGCCGGGGAGAAGTGCCCTCCCCAGCTCTGCTTGGGCCGGGCTGCTGTGAGCGGCCGTGCCCGAGAGCCTGGCCTGGGCTGCGGGATCCTCGGCGTGAGGGTGCCCGGGGTGGGACGCGGGGTCACCGGTGCCCGAGTGGGAATGGTCTGGGTGAAGCAAGGCGAGAGCTGCAGGAGGGGGGCGGACGGAGTTCGGTCCGGTGCCTGGCAAAGTCTCCAGTCCGCCTCGTGCACCGCTAGGAACTGCTTGGAAAAAACTAGGGATAGGGATGGAAGCTTGAGGGTTGAGAAAAAGCTAATTTGGCAACGGAAGCTGAAGTGTGTGCTTTAAAAATCAGACTAGACCCTTACATCCTTTAAGCAATTTAATTTAACCTTTCAAAAACACTTTTCCAATAACTTTGTGTTGTTCAGACTGCCCAAAAATCTATTTTTCATGTTGTTCTTCAAGGTTTGCTTGGTTGTTTTTTTTTAAGAAACATTTTCCCCCTTTGTTTTCCGCCAGTGAAAGTGTCCCCTGAATTGCCCGCGGCCGGATTCCTGCTGGTAACTGCTCGGGGGCAGGACCAGCGTGAGCGGCCTCCGGACAAGCTCTTCCCACGCCGTGTGCCGAGGGGTCTCAAGCCGGCGTGGAAAAGTCGCTGTATCCAATTACTGAGATGCTGGTTAGATTTGTAAAACCGTGCTAATGCTGCTTTTTACAGGAGATACTCGCACGTGATCGCTCAGGGTTTCCCCATCGCTGTTTCCCGCTGTAGGTTAAAGTGAAATAAATATCTTGGTGACCAGAAAATATGATAGGCTTCCTCTGGCTGGGCCTGCAAGCACAAAGTGGTTGAACTTTTCTGGCCTTATCAACCACGTCGCGGGGGCCTTGGAGTCTAAAAAGAAACACCGGCTCAAGTTTTCTCCTCTTCCAGTGTCTTAAGCTGTTTAAAGGGAGTAATTTCCCTAGGGGGTTGTATACCTGGATATAGAGCCGATCAGATTAATGTGGAAATGAAATTAAAAAAAACCCCACAAGTGTTTTTTCTGGTCAAGATCTCTCTGTGGAGCAGACATGAATAGGTCAGCTCGGCAATTTTGCTGTACATGCCTAATTGCATTCATGTTCATCAGCAGGCATGTCTGCATGGACATGGGGGTCCTGGGGGGCTTTGGGTGTAGAGCAGGAAAACAGCGGTGGTGAGGTGGGTGCTGGTCTCTTCTCCCAAGTAACCACCATAGGATGAGAGGAAATGGCCTCAAGTTGCGTCAGGGGAGGTTCAGATTGGATATTGGGAAAAATGTCTTCACTGAAAGAGTGGTCAGGCATTGGACCAGGCTGCCCAGGGCAGTGGTGGAGTCCCCATCCCTGGAGGGGTTCAAAAAACGTGTGGATGTGGCACTTCGGGACATGGTTTAGCAGGCGTGGTAGGGTTGGGTTGATGGTTGGACTTGATGATCTTAGAGATCTTTTCCAACCTGAATGATTCTATGATTCTATGAAAATAAGCATATTTAAATAAGTGACTGTGGTTGCTGACAAACTTTAAATCATCTTTATCCCCACCAGTTTCAACTGGAACTCCTCGAGATACATTAAAACTTTTATATTTATGTAGAAAAAATCTTTAGAGCTGGTTAGTTCAGACCTGTGGCGTACTTGGAAGTGAGTCTCCACTCCCTTGGCACTCGGCGGCTCCTGCCCTGGAGCAGGGCTGAGGACGGACGGACGGACAGACAGATGCAGGACGTGCTCCCCATCGTGCTTGCCAGCCGCTAGTGAGCGTTTTGGTCCAGAGACCCACATTAGTGGTAGCCCGAAGAAAAAAAAACCCACAAGCTGGATGCTGGGTCCTCAGCACTGACCTTCCTCCTGGAGGCTCAGCTCCTGCTGTGCTGCGCTAACGCCGACGCGGCCGGCGATGCGCACCCGGGATCGGCGCGTTGCATCGCTTGGAAGGGTCTGCAGTGTTGGGAGGTGTCAAATTCTGGATCCCACTGAATCATTTGTGCTGATGGAGGCTGTAAAACCGTATGAGGACTTGGGAGCTTGGCCTTGGGTATGTAAGGGATTGGCACGTGAGCAAATAATCACTCATTTTTAATCTTGACAGCTATTTATTTTTAGCAAGCAAAATAACCGACAGACTGCAGGCCTGGTTGTGCCAGCCTGTGTAAAATGAAAAAAAAAAGTAGTCTGTTGGAGCAAAGGGCACAGTAATTTGGGACTTTTTCCACAGGTGTTTTCTTCAGAAGAACAAGTTTTGGAGCATTTTAAGGAGGAAGGGGGGAAAACCTGAGTGCAGGGTTCTGCTCTAGCAGAAGACCTGCCAAGAGCTGTTTTCTAGCCTGCTCAGTGCTGGAGCTGCTGGAACGCAGCACCCGGCTCCGGGGTAAGGCAGGTGGAATGGTTGTAAACCAACAAGGAAACGAAGGCTTTTTGCTCCTTTCGTCAACCATTTTGAATTTCTGCAAGGTTATTGGCATGACTCCATCCAAGGCCAAGCTGGATGGAGCTCTGAGCAGCCTGGGCTGGTGGAAGATGTCCCTGCTCATGGCAGGGGGGTTGGACCCAGATGATCTTCAAGGTCCCTTCCAACCCAAACCATTCTATGATTCTATGGCAGGGTTATGGCTGTGTTTAAAGGAACACAAATACGAAATGCTGCGTGTAGGCTGGTGTTTCAGCTGTGACCGTGGCAGCTCCCTGTGAACACCCACATATCGATATCCTGCCGGTAGGTCTCTGTGGGTCTCCTCAGCTGCCCACAGCGGTGCAGTGAGAGGCAGATCTCGTGTCCGCATGTTCCTGGCTTTGTGAGACCAGGCTCTGACTTGCAGAATTCATAGCCACTCTCAGCCAGATGCTCGCTTCATCGTATTTTTTATGCTTTCTCTCTGCTTTGCAAATAATTGACGTGAGAAGGGAAAATCCTAGAGGGGAAGACAGTAGGAAACGAACAGAGAAAAATGACAAATGCACTGTCTGCTGCTGTCTCAGCCTGGTTTTGCGTGTGGCTAGTTCAGGGCTTGCCTTCCCCGTGACTGCGGGCTGTGTCTGTCACTGGCACAAACTGGAGCTTTCCAATTCCTGTGCCAGCTTGGCCTTGCAAGAATGCCAGGTGCGAATCTCTCCAAATATGAAATATTGTTCCCTATTTAAAGCAAATATTAGTGGTTCAGAGCGACTTGCAAACCACGTGCTGCTGGGCTGAGCAGGTTTTGTTTGGAGGTTTTTATTTGTGTGGCCTTACCCACGTTTGTGAGTAGTAAAAAGCAGCAGGAAAGCAAAGGAGCTGCTGCAGCAGTTCGAGAGGTACCGCTGAGCTGCTGCTCCCGAAAGCCGTTCTTACCGTCGGCGTGAACGTGATGCTGAATCCAAACAGAGCCTTCACACCGCTGAGTGACAGCAGATGTGAAAAGCCACCGTCGCTCATTGACACCGTGGTGTGGGATGAGCGGGAGCGGCGAGCGAGACCGGGTCCTCCTCCGGGCTGGGGCCTCCAGGCGGCTCTTGGGGCTTCGTCTCGGGGGCCGGGACGTGTCCCCACCTCCGCCCAGCACCCACAGATCTGTTCTTTGCTCGGTAGCACGCTCCCACATAAGGTTTCAGATTTTTTTGGTGTATCTCTGTCGTATTTAAATGAAATCAGCTAACAGGTTTGCAACAAATAATTTCTTACCACCCGGAATGAGAACCTCATTCGCTTGGGAAAGCAGAACAGTGTGAACGTTATTTTTTTAGGAAAACACACAACCCCCTCCCCAAACCCTCTGACTGTAACAGATTCAGTGATCTGCAGCGTGAATGATGGAGACTGTGATGATTTTTTGTCATCAGAGAGTTTAAAGTTTTACTTTCTGCATGAGCCCAGAGACCATGTGAATTTTCCACAAGTGTGTCAGTCTGTGTAACCCTCCCTAACCTCGCAGCGTGGGATTCCTCTTCCCATCAGCCGCTGGACGTTCAGTCTCCCTGGGAAGGGGCTCCTCCCAGACACCGCTGGCTCCCATGGCCGCTGGCAATGCCAGGGGGATTCGTCTCGCCCGTTTGTCTCTCCCAGCCTAGCACAGGCTCAGCGGCAATCCGGAGCTGCTTATCTCCCTGGCTTCACTACCAGAGGAGCCTCGGTGACAGGCTCCAACGAGCCACCCGCTCTGAGAGCAGCCATAGACCAGGGAGGACACCGCTTTTGATCTCAGGGTAGAATGTGGTGTCTTCCTAGAGCTGAAAGGATTGCTTTTATATATACATAGTTATACAAATAATACTGCCTTTCTTACAGGTGTTTTGTGTATGGATTTGTGCACACTGAAGTGATCGGTACGTAAGTGGGTAATTTTGTGTCCCAGATTTCTTTTTGGGAAGCAGTAAGGCGAAGCTGAACCGTGTGAGTGCGGGCGCAGTTACGCAGACGCAGGGGTTCCCTTCACACAGAGGTACAGGGCAGCTCTCATGGTCAGGAGTGAAACGCCCACCGGTTTGGTACCTGGGAAAGGCCAGCCTAGGCTAATCTCAAGTGGAATAAATAATCCTCATTAGGAAGATTCAGTAAGCATATATATATATAAAAGTATCTCTATATACACTATAGTATATAGTGTATACAGTATATACATATACACGAAAGTGTGGAGTATATACACTATATACTTATCACAGAATCACAGAATAGTAGGGGTTGGAAGGGACCTCTGTGGGTCATCTAGTCCAACCCTCCTGCCGAAGCAGGGTCACCTACAGCAGGCTGTATCTATATATGGTATATATCTCTATATAATATATCTATATATAATATAGATATACATTATATCCATACATATAAATAAGTGTCCACCATAGCTGTATCCTTTTGGCTATGAAGGAGGATGCCTGAGCTCGCATGCGTTCATGGAACTGCGTGCAAGAAAAGCTGAGCTTGAATCAATTCTGTTCTAGATCTGTGGCCACGGGCAAGCTGGCTGTGCCCGGGTTTCCCCGTGCGTAGTGTTTTTCTGTGTTGCTGAGGAAAATCAGCTACGCAGCGCTCCTGTCCTACAGAATCACAGAATGTTCGGGGTTGGAAGGGCCCTCTGTGGGTCACCCAGCCCAACCCCCTGCCCAAGCAGGGTCACCCACAGCAGGCTGCATAGGACCACGTCCAGGCGGGGCTTGAATATCTCCAGAGAAGGAGACTCCACAGCCTCCCTGGGCAGCCTGGGCCAGGGCTCCGTCACCCTCAGAGGGAAGAAGTTCTTCCTCCTGTTCAGCTGGAGCTTCCTGTGCTTCAGTTTGTGCCTGTTGCCCCTTGTCCTGTCACTGGGCACCACTGGAAAGAGTCTGGCCCTGTCCTCCTGACACCCACCCTGCAGATATTTGTAAGCATTCATTAGGTCCCCTCGCAGCCACGTCCTCCGACATGCCAGGCAGCCGTGACGCAGAGCCTTCTGCACGTGGTTCCCTGCTGAGCCGAGAGGAACGGGCCAGGTACGGGGTTTCAGAGCCTTGGTGGCTGCGTGGTCTCCGTGCAGCGCCGAGCTGCAAAGCAGCAGCGGTGAGAGCTTGGCTGTAGAACCGTCGCGGCACTCGGTGGCTGCTCACCGCTTCCCAGGGTGCGGGCACCAGCCAGGTGAGCTGTGGGTGCACACAGGGACCACGGAGGGGTTTCTGAATTCTCTTTCTGAATTCTGGGCTGCCAGTGTCTGGGAAGAGGTAGGTCGGCAGGGACTGGACGTGTCGGAGGAGCGGGCGTCGGGGCTTCGGTCAGCACTGTCGGCAGAGGCGGTGTGGGAGCTGGAGGATGGCCAGCTGGGCACACCTCAACAGAATCACAGAATGGTCAGGGTTGGAAGGGACCTCTGTGGGTCATCTAGTCCAACCCAGCCAGCGGGGATTGAACATGAAGGGCTGTTGAGAAAGAACTCACTGCTCTGCTGATGCTGGCTTTGGTTTTATTGAAATACTAGAGATGTCAGAAAAAAATATGAAATTAGTAAAGATGAAGGGAAATTAAAGAGAGAGAAGCATGTCTTGAAGGCAGGGAGCTGACGTGGAGAGCTCTGCATGAGCACAGTTGTGGTCTGCTCTCCTTATTTTTATTTTCTTGCAATGCCAAAAGCGGCAATAAATGAGCAAACATGAGCTGATGAGGTTTTGGTTGCCTTTCATCTAGCAGCAATGATGGAAGCAGAAGTGGCCCGTGAGAGGACCTTGGCCGTTGGTGGTTGACGAGGCAAGGTTAATTCGGTGGAGGCACGTGGATTGCTCCGCCTGTATCACGTTATGTCGCGACACACGCCGGAAGGTGCTCTCGGTTCTCTGGGCTGGATTCTGGCTCGCCTCTGATTTTTGCAGTGGTGTAATGCTGCAGAAGTACTTTTTTGCTTTGGCGAAACAGTGCCAAAGTGGAAAAATGTTGGTTTGGGAGATCCCAGTCTGCTTTTTTAAAATTCTATTTTACAATCTTAAGAGGCAAAAATAAGAATCTGGTTTGTGTCACATTTTAACAGTACTCTGTACTTTTACCCTCATAATGTGAGACACCATCTGTGATTGACTTTAAAAGGCTTGGGTAATTTATTGAGGTTCTTTGGACAGCAGACACAAAATACCTTATAGTTGATATAAGGATCTCAAAACCATGTATATTTTGTGGGATTTTTTGGCTGAAGTAGAATACGTTTTTAGGTGGTTCTTTATTCATTGTTGAAGGCCTTGGCTTAATTTTAAGAGCGATAGCCCTTCCACTCTGTTCTGCCAAAAAGGCTGCGCTTTGCAGAAAGAACCTCCTTGTTGCAAAATCTGAGAATTCACCCATACTTTTTTCCATGCGCTGATTTTCCTGACGTCGGCCATTGTGTTGTGCGTGCTCCTCCAAAAGAGGAGTTGAAAAGGAGAGGGAGACAAAGAGGAAAGGGATCACAGTATCTCTATTTTTATTTTCTTTCCTGAAAAGTATTCTCTTTGGGCAAACAGCGGTTGTAGTTTCTAATGACTCAAACTTGAAGGGAAACAGAAGACGACTACAAACAGGTTTATGGGCCTATCAGCAGGAATAGGTGGCTACAAATTGCGGAGTAAATGAAACAGCCTGTTGTTTCCTAAGCCCGAGTTTGGGAGTGCTACGCCAAAGGATTTGAGGAGGAGCCCGAGCGCCGGGCGGTGTAAAGGAGACCCGCTGGGCCCTAATTGGTGCCCACTGGTGTTAATGGCTTCCTGTGGCTGAGTGTTTACTTGTCATTTGTTTTGTGCTTTGTTTCCCAGCTACTGGAAGTTAAAAAAAAAAAAATACTGACTCAAACTTTATTTTGCTTTTAAGTGGACGTCCCTGGACATCAAGTGCCGCGCTGTGAAATGTCTTGGGGGACGTGCGTACCTCGAGTCTGCTCCTTGGTCCTGTTTGTATCTGGTCTGCTTCAGAAGTCACCTTCACTTTGAATATTGTTCGTGAATTGGGAAAATTGTCTGATTTATGACCGTGTATATTAATTAACTGAGAAAATTATGCAATATAAATGTCTGGAGCTTTGCCTACTGCAAGGCTTTCCATGGTTAGACATTTAAAAAAATACCTCAGATGATACCAGTCTATTTTTAAGCATCTGTCTTCCTTAAAATGTCCATTTCTCCCATAAATACCAGTTTCTGTGGGATACCTGTGAGTGGGCTGTGAAAGACGAGGCAGAATGAAACCTTGCATGCTCAGAACTTCCCTACAAGAGCTCCCACGTGTGACACAGCCGTCATCTGGTTTAGTGGTATTTTAGTTTTTTCTCTAATCCAAAGGGATTGAAAAAAAACCCTGTTCAGGTCAATGTTTCAGAGCCTTTGCTTGCTCTGTGCTGGGTTTCCCTAACAAGGCGGCCTGTTAGCCCCAGCCACGGCGCGAACACCTCCCTGCTGGGAAAAAGGAGTGAAACCCCTGTTTTTAACTGGGCCACCGAATAGTTTGTGGTCAGCAACCGTGTACACACGTTACTGATCAAGAAAGAATTAGGACTAGTAAAAACATCCTAATCCCATAAGCCCGAGTCATCTGCTTCTCCTGCACTGGGTTGGGAGGGGGGGTGGTGTAGAGGGAGATTTAGTTTCTATAATCCTAGAGAGTAATGCAGGTTGGTGAGAAAAAATACCTATACCTCAATTTAGCAACTAAGCCTTGCTCTGTGTGTCTCTGAAAAAGAACTTTTAGGTGTTTGCCCCTGCTCGTAGGTGTGTAGAGCCTGATATACAGAAACGTAAGGCTAATAGGATCCTGGGATGCATTGAGAGGAGTGTGGCCAGCAGGTTGAGGGAGGTTCTCCTCCCACTCTACTCTGCCCTGGTGAGGCCCCATCTGCAGTGCTGTGTCCAGTTCTGGGCTCCCCAGTTCAAGAAAGGTGAGGAGCTACTGGAGAGAGTCCAGCGGAGGGCTACGAGGATGAGGAGGGGACTGGAGCATCTCTCCTATGAGGAGAGGCTGAGGGAGCTGGGCTTGTTCAGCCTGGAGAAGAGAAGGCTGAGAGGGGACCTTAGAAATGCCTCTAAATATCTGCAGGGTGGGGGTCAGGAGGATGGGGCCAAACTCTTTTCAGTGGTGCCCAGTGACAGGACAAGGGGCAACAGGCACAAACTGAAGCAGAGAAAGCTCCAGCTGAACCCGAGAAAGAACTTCTTCCCTCTGAGGGTGACGGAGCCCTGGCCCAGGCTGCCCAGGGAGGCTGTGGAGTCTCCTTCTCTGGAGATATTCCAGACCCGCCTGGCCGCGGTGCTGTGCAGCCTGCTCTGGGTGACCCTGCTTGGGCAGGGGGTTGGGCTGGGTGACCCACAGAGGTCCCTGCCAACCCCGACCGTTCTGTGATTCTGTAATGGAATTGCAAAGAGCTGAATCCGTCTGTGAGTGACAAGACTGTGTCTGGAAGCCACCGCTGCCGCGGCGATGTGTTAGATTGCAGTAGGTGCCTGAGATGCCCTCAGAGGCAAAGCAGACAGCGCAGGAGAAGGTTTCGATGAAGCACGGAGCATTCTGCCTGGGGATATCAATCCGATTCCTCGATGGCCACTGCCCGTCGCTTCAGCTCGGGTTCACACGCGTAGCACACCCGTTTGGCTTCTGCACCTTGCAGAGGCACCGTCCGCAGAGCATCACTGTCTCACGCCGGTTCCTGTCACCGCTCCACATCACAGCACCTGGAGCTGCCCTTGCTCAGCACCGAGTCTAGAAGCTGCTGAGAGCTGAAGGGAATTTCATCCGGTGTAGAAGACTGGGGTTTAGATATTGAGTTCCAGATATTAAATCTGTGCTTAATTGGCTGGTAGAGGAAGAAGGAGGATGCACCTCAAATTGTTCCTGACAGGCAGCCGGGGAGATTTCTGTGTTGCGGGCTGGTCTGAGGGAAAGCACATCCAACATGGGAGCCCTTTGCTGTAATTCCTGCAGGGTCGTGCTCTGTAAGGAAGAAGGGGCATCTAAGCTGCCTCCCCCTCAGCGGGAGGATGGTGATCAGAAAAATGGACAAAGGAGTAAACAGATTTGCCCCATCTTTGAAGAGAAGCTTAGCAGATTTTAGGACAGTCTCATTCCTGAGTGTTTTTCTAACACAGCTCCTGGCATTTAGCCAAGGTATTTGCTATTTTCTCAATCTGCTTTGTGGTTGTGATTTAGTATTAAATAATCCAGTATTTTTATGCTGTCTCTTTCAGACTGGAGGACTACGGAATAAACTAATTAAGTGTGGAGGCTTAAAGAACCAAGGGGACTGGGAAGACTTTTGGATCCGCAGGGCCGTCGCAGTTCACAGCTCAAACTAAAACCTGAGGATATAAAATCAAAAAGTTGGGTTTCTTTACTCTTGGTCATATCTGAATATTTAAACAGTTTAGATAAAAAAAAACCCCAAACCTAAAACGGTTGTGAAAAATATGGCAGCAACAAGGCAGCAAGTAAGGAAACCAGACTTCTAAGTGCTGTAGGAGAGTGTAGCTCATTAAAACCGATGCAGCTGTGCTCGTTTGTGTCACCGGGGAATCAAGCCCGGCAATAGGATGTTATCCCTTTAGATGAATTCTTGTTGATCATGGCTTTTTTTAAGCTTGTTAAACAAAAAATGTCCCAGGCTCTAGAAATAGGAAAACTGAAGTACATTTCAAACAGTGAGTCAAAACACCAAAATCCAAAGTAATCTTCTTCCAGTTGTTTTAATAAAAATGAAGCCTGTGTGCCAGAGTCTGTAGAAAGTCTGATTAGTTTGCCCAGCGTGTTTTTTGAACAAGCCTTTTGCATTATTGACTGTAATACAGTATTACAGTGATTATTTGCATACACAGTAAACTTTGGGTTAGGATGAGAAATACCTTGACTTTTGGTTGTGATAATTTATATATCGCTTGCTCATTTTGATCCTCTCAAACGTCATTGTAAGATGTAGATTGTGTTCTCAGTCTTTGTTACCTTGCTCCTCTCTTCACCTTTCCCTATTTATTTTGCACCCTTGTGCTGGTTTGTACCCTGATTTTTGTCATAATCCTACAAGTATGTATTTGGTTCACTGCAGCTGTTCCATTAATTGAAACTTGCCTGTTGAATCAATGCTGCCAGATCTATGAATAAGGGAAAAGAGTATTACTTGATTAAAACCGATCCCTTGATTTATTTAGAGATGTCTCAGTCCCCATCAGTAGATCAGGAGCATAGATTACTCTGCGCTTACACTCTGCGTATAGTGTAAAATATCTTGTCTTACACAAATCCATGAGTACTATGCTATTAAGAAACGAAAAAAATAATGGAGATAAATGCTAGTGTAGAAACTGAGTACCGGAGAGTTGGAAAGCTGTTAGAATTGAAGCGGTTTTATTCCTTCTACAAGCCAGCAGGAAAATTCTGATTATGGTTTTGCTTTGACTTTACAGTGATGGCTTCCAGAAGTTTGCCCTCCTGTGCCTTTGTGAGAACCAGCGCGGAGCAGCCAGCCGTTGTTGTTTCTCTGAGCCAAAGGTGTGGGCAGCTGAAAAAAGTAAGCAATTTATATAACAGCTAAACAGAACACTTGTGCTTTCAAACAGTGCTACTCGGTCTCAAATTGTGTCACCCAAAGCCGTTTCTCCCTGTGTGTAAGCTATGCGTGGTACAGGGGAATAGCGGAGGCAGCTACTGCGGGTCGTCCCCGCTGCCTCGGTCCTTGTCAGGGACCTGCCTGCGCACAGCAGATGCTGACACAGGCAAAATAATGCTTTTTCTGATAGATGTTCCCTGGAAAGAATAAATTCTTCCAGTAGAGCAGCATTTTTGCCCGTCAAGCTGTGTCTTCACTGTGGTTTTGCTGGGGCAGTCGTGTCCCATGGTGGTGGAGCTGCTTCCTGCCTTCCCCGCAGTGTCCTTAATACAGCTGCCCCGCAAGGTTTCAGATGTGGACCCGGCTTTAGGAACGTGCTCATCAGGCTGCTCAGTTCTTTGTGACTTCCCAGCTGTGAAGAGTGAGAATTAACACCCTTGTGGTCTTCTTGGAGGGCTTGGGATGATCCTTTTGTTTTACTGTAAACTTGAGAGTGAACTCTTGTCCACCTGCACCACAGGAACAACACTGTGCCGTGTGGTGGAAAGGGCCTGCAGGAAGTTAGAAGAGAAAAATATTAATTATTCAGGCAATGTTATGAGGCTAGGGAAGTTCTGCGTCAGGCTCAGGGACCTGCTGCTGCTCTTAGGGGGAAATGAGAGAGCGAGCTAAAGAAAAGAGCCTTGGTGACGGCTCCAAGTGTTTGATGCTCCACATGAAAGCTAAATGTTGTGGAAGCAGGGAGAGAGGCAGGTAGAGAAGTAGAAGAGGAGTGACACGGAGATAGGGAGGGTGCAAACACTTAGAAGAAGCTTTATTGTTGTTTGTCCCTGTCTTCTTTGTAGAACATCTTCCCTTCCAGCTCATTACTGCCGGGTGTCCTGCGCAAAGGTGCTGCAGGCTGAGCATGCAAGAAGGGCATGCTTAAGGATGCTGATGAAGAATGCCCTAAGAGATTAGGAGGAGTGTGGCCAGCGGGGCGAGGGAGGTTCTCCTTCCCCTCTGCTCTGCCCTGGTGAGGCCCCATCTGCAGTGCTGTGTCCAGTGCTGGGCTCCCCAGTTCAAGAAAGATGAGAAACCACTGGAGAGTGTCCAGCGCAGGGCTACGAGGATGATGAGGGGACTGGAGCATCTCTGCTACGAGGAGAGGCTGAGGGAGCTGGGCTTGTTCAGCCTGGAGAAGAGAAGGCTGAGAGGGGACCTTAGAAATGCCTACAAATATCTGCAGGGTGGGTGTCAGGAGGACGGGACCAGACTCTTTCCAGTGGTGCCCAGTGACAGGACAAGGGGCAATGGGCACAAACTGAAGCAGAGGAAGTTCCAGCTGAACCCGAGGAAGAACTTCTTCCCTCTGAGGGTGACGGAGCCCTGGCCCAGGCTGCCCAGAGGGGCTGTGGAGTCTCCTTCTCTGGAGATATTCAAACCCTGGCTGGACAAGATCCTGTGCAGCCTGGTGTAGGTGACCCTGCTTCGGCACAGGTTGGACTGGGTGACCCACAGAGGTCCCTTCCAACCCCTACCATTCTGTGATTCTGTGATTCAATAGCACTCCCACTTCCAGTTCTTCCAGCTTCTCAGTTCTCCAGTCGGGAAGGTTGACTCTGCTGTTCGAAAACTGTTTGGGTAGAAAACGCTTTTGGGATAAGCTGGCCATGAAAACTGCTTGGCCGAAGCAGCAGCAGGATATGAAGGAAAGCAAGAAATATCTCCCATTTTTACTTCAGGCCCCTTCTCACCTCCTCCTCCTCCTCTCCAAGGCGCTTGTTTCCCCGCTTTGTGTACAGTTCAGCAGCTGTGCCCTGCGAGCTGAGCCGGGGCGGGCCGCGTTCCTCACACCCCGGTGCGAGGCACACATCGCTCTCCCCAGCTGCCAGACTTCGCAGTATTTCTTGGGCCAGACTGTCAGGTTGCTGAGGGTTTCATTTGCCTTTTGCATTCTTTTCCTAAGTACTGCATGCTCTGGAGAGAAGTCAAAAGCGGTCGTATGATTATGAACTCAATGGTTCCATCCATCTATCTTTAATTTAATTAAGTCAGTTCTGTCCAAAAGGTATTTCGCGTGTTGGGCACACTCAGCTCATTCATATTGCAAGGGACAAAAATAACCTCCTGTTTCCAGAGGAGTGAAAAATGTGATGAGCCTCCATCCCTTTCTGCCAAATTAAACATTCTAATCCTAAATCCAGATTTCTTTGTTGCATATAGATATACACGTGGTCATTTTGTGCCTGAATTTGCCTGTTTTGGGCGTAGAATTTGCTGTATAAATTGCCATGGTTGCGATATAAATTAGGTACGTGTTTCCACTCTAGAATTTTCTGTTTAATGTGTTTTACAAATTTAGAGCCTATTATTTACCAAATGATAACCTAGACAATGAAACAGTTTGCAAGAGAGGACGCATGCTTTGAGTTTGAGAATTCTGGAATAGCGAATTAGGAGTTTTATTCTGTAGATTTGATTGTCTGGCTTAAAGTTCTATGTGTAAATGCAAAAAATGTATGACATGGCTTGTAACCGTTGAACAGCTTGGAAGGAATCACCACTGGCGAATTCTGGCAATGTCACTACAAGGTAAAGAAGTAGCTGTGTAAATGAGGAAACCGAGGAGTAGTGGAATATCTGGTCTGCTAAGGCCATCTTGCAGTAAGAGGAGATGAAATTTTGATCTTATTTCTCTCCTCCTATTTCCTCCTTTTCTTTTTTCTTTCCCTGGTTCCTGCGATTGGAGAGGAAGCAGAAGTGAGTTTTCTTTCAAAGAAAGTTATTTGGCTTGAAAGGAAGAAAAAAAAACCCCAACAGCTACGGAAAGTTTTGAGATGGAACTTTAAGCACCTTTTGGTTGAATTTTAAAATACATTTCTGGGTCTCCTTCAACATGAGGCAGATGTTCTTAAGTGAGACCCCACCTGATGTTGTCTGCGATACAGCTTTCTTCCTCTTCGCAGAACAGCTGGAATCAAACGCTGTAGTAACTGATCATCAGAAGAACGTTTTCCTATCTCCAGACCTCTAGTGTGTTCAACACTGTTATCTAGGTGATGGTTACATCACCAGTTGTAATGGCATTTGTATAGAGGACTTTTCTCCTCCATGCCACTCGCCCGTACAGTGTTGGTTGCTTTCTGTTTTGACTGGTGAAAGACACTACCGAGTTATGCTCCCATCCCTGCACGGCGGCAGAAATACAGAGCCCTGATGCTGGTCCGATGTCCTCATATCCAGTGGTGAAGAATGGGTCTTCCATCCTGGCCGCCCACATGGCCACCACCACAGTGAGAACGGGGCACTTCAGAGCAGAGCGCTGCCTCGGTGGTTGGAGGGTGGGTGTCCACAGGTGAGGGAAGGTGCCATGACCCAGTTTCCTCTTCTGAGTGCCCATCCTCTCCACTGGTACCATCTCTGCCTTGCCTGGGTAGCGCTGTAACTTGCCGCAAGATGAGAAAATAGCTGGTCGTGGCAGACATTGACCTGTGAGGGTGCCACATCTACACGTGTTTTGAACCCCTACAGGGATGGTGACTCCACCACTGCCCTGGGCAGCCTGGTCCAATGAAGAGCTACTTGAACTCTGGGCAAGATTTAGCACTGAGCACGGGGCTTGTGACAGCTTCGCCTTGATGCAAAGATGGGCTTCTGGCCTTCGGCACGCTGGCTGGCACCAAATGGCGTCCTTTGGCTGTAGGCTGGAGAGGCGCTTGGCTAAGCAAATTTCACTCTACTTTCTCTTTTTACATCTCCAAGCTGGAGCCCGGAGCAGCTCACAGTGAGCCATGCCAACAAGTGGCCGTCCTGCGCAGGGCATGGTGGACAGCATGGACACGGGTGGCTACAACCAATTTATGCCATTGCCGTTAGAAGTGGCTTTGGGGCTATGTTCATTTCCATCTTTACTGTCTGGGTGGATGTTGCCTCTGTAAACCGTGGTTTTGTCTGTTCTTAAAATTCCTTTTCCATAGGAATCATAGAATTATTAAGGTTGGAAAAGATCTCTTAGATCATCAAGCCCAACCGTCAGCCCAACACCACCACGTTCCCCCACCTCCTTCAAATCGCTGTCTGGGTCGATCGTAGAATCACAGAATCATTAAGGTTGCAAAAGACCTCTAAGATCATCAAGTCCAACCATGAACTTATCACCGTCATGCCTGCTAAACCATGTCCTGAAGTGCCACATCCACACGTTTTTTTAACCCCTCCAGGGACGGGGACTCCACCACTGCCCTGGGCAGCCTGGTCCAATGCCCGACCACTCTTTCAGTGAAGACATTTTTCCTAATATCCAATCTGAACCTCCCCTGACACAACTTGAGGCTCTCATCCTATGGATTTAGCTGGCAGCTGAGGCCTTTAGGAGGATTTACATGAACTGTTACGTAGATCTGGCAAAAAGCAGCATGAAAGAAAGGTGAATTTTACCCCTATAAAGAGAGCAGAAGTGAAAGCATGTAATTGTAATTTGTCTCATTCTTTATTTAAGCAAAAACACCACGCGTGAACCACTGCCTAGTCTGGAATAGCTGCAAGGAAGCCAAGTCGTGCACCCAGAGAAAGCCCGAAATGGTTCAGGAGGACAGGGCCAGACTCTGTTCAGTGGTGCCCAGCGACAGGACAAGGGGCAACGGGCACAAACTGAAGCAGAGGAAGCTCCAGCTGAACCCGAGGAAGAACTTCTTCCCTCTGAGGGTGACGGAGCCCTGGCCCAGGCTGCCCAGGGAGGCTGTGGAGTCTCATTCTCTGGAGATATTCCAGACCCACCTGGACACGGTCCTGTGCAGCCTACTCTGGGTGACCCTGCTTCGGCAGGAGGTTGGGCTGGGTGACCCACAGAGGTCCCTGCCAACCCCGACCATGCTGGGATTCTGTGGTTCTGTTTTGCGCTGAGCACCCTGGGTTCCCACCAGCATGAGTGACGGCAGAAGATGGGTGCTGAAGGCGAGAAAGCTCCCTCTCCCAGCCTTTGGAGGAGGTTTATTTGCAGAGGCGTCCGGGTGCCTTGCTGCGGTGGTTCCCCAGCGGAGGGAGGGTCGGCTGGGCTGTCACCAAACCGCGAGGAGGCCCGGCCGGCCTTTCATCCTGCCCCGGCCCGCGCGGGCACTGTTTGCCTGACCCCAGGCAAACACGGCCTGGCTCGGTGCGCGGCCGCGGGCTGGGCTGGGGCAGGAGGGGCTGTTCGCGGGTGGGTGAGAGGAAAGGGCGGCCGAGAAATGGAGGGGCAGCCATTTAGGTGTGAAAAGGGGAAAATGCCACTTGGAATGACCCAAAAAACCCCAAATTTTCCATTCCGTTCTGTTGGCAGAATGATAAGAAGGGAGAATGTCGCGCAGTCGAGGTGTTTTTAGGATTGTGCTCTCTGGAAAAGAGAAGGTTCAGGCCAGGAGTGTGGAAAGGCTGGCTGGGACAAGCTGGCTGGCGTTGGCGTGCCTGGCATGGAGCAGCTTAACAGCAAAGCCAGAGGGGAAGAAGGCACTTGTGCAGACCGGCTGCTGGACGGCCGCTTGCTTTCCCCCTGGAATTTTGCATTTTAGGAATATATTTCTAGTCACGCGAGGAGTTGCGAGTAGTTCTAATACTGAGCCAGTTCTCCAGGGATAGAGGTATGCATTAAGATAATGGGGTGCATCAAGAGGAGTGTGGGCAGCAGGTCGAGGGAGGTTCTCCTCCCCCTCTACACTGCTCTAGTGAGGCCTCATCTGCAGTGCTGTGTCCAGTTCTGGGCTCCCCAGTTCAAGAAAGATGAGGAGCTACTGGAGAGAGTCCAGCAGAGGGCTATGAGGATGAGAAGGGGACTGGAGCATCTCTGCTACGAGGAGAGGCTGAGGGAGCTGGGCTTGTTCAGCCTGGAGAAGAGAAGGCTGAGAGGGGACCTTAGAAATGCTTATAAATATCTGCAGGGTGGGTGGCAGGAGGACGGGGCCAGACTCTTTCCAGTGGTGCCCAGCGACAGGACAAGGGGCAACGGGCACAAACTGAAGCAGAGGAAGCTCCAGCTGAACCCGAGGAAGAACTTCTTCCCTCTGAGGGTGACGGAGCCCTGGCCCAGGCTGCCCAGGGAGGCTGTGGAGTCTCCTTCTCTGGAGATATTCAAGCCCCGCCTGGACGCGGTGCTGTGCAGCCTGCTGTGGGTGACCCTGCTTGGGCAGGGGGTTGGACTGGGTGACCCACAGAGGTCCCTTCCAACCCCGAACATAATGTGAGTCTGTGTATACCTGTGCGATGCCCATATCTGGGTAGGCACCTGGGCGCAGGTCTGTGGAGAACCAGACCCGGAAATCTTTCGGTTTTCTCCATGAAATGCAATTGGTTTCAGTCAAAGGCTGTGTCTGCTCACAAACTGGCACTAATTTAAATGCATCTGCATTTTGTAACTGATACAAGCAACTGATGTGGGTTTTACACAGACATCACCTAGAGCATCTCCTGGTTTGTGTCCCTGCCCACCACGGTTAGAGATATATATCCAACCCCGGTATTAAGTCTTGCTTGGATGCTGCGGTGCCTGTGTTCGCAGTGCAAACCTGTACAAACGTTAGTGCCATTGCACTTCCCTTCAGTTCCCTGCTCCCATCATGCAAAGACAGGCAAGTCGTCTTTCAGCTTGCACTTGATTCAACTGTGCGCTTCAGCTACGGGTTAAATGAAGATCCTCAGCCTCATGAAGTTTAAAAAACCAAAAAGCTCTTTAAAATAGTTTTTCTCTAAAATAGCTCTTGTTCTCCAGCTCTGACTTTAGTTCAGAGCAAGGCCGGCTTCTTGTCACCCTGAGACAGGAGCATTTTTATTGCTGCAGGGAGCAACCCTGAAATAGAAGAGGGCCAGATCCGGAGTCTTTAATGCATCATGTCATTTCTTTCCAAAATTTGTTTTGACATTTTAATACTTCTCCTGAGTGTCAAAATAGAAGACAAAATAAGATAGAATAGAATAGTTCAGTTGGAAGGGACCTACAGTGATCATCTAGTCCAACTGCCTACCAGTATGCAAAAAATAAACCAAACTCTATGAGAAATGTTTTACAAATAAACAGTAATTCTAGCATATCTGTCCCAAATTGTAGCTATTAAAACAATTAAAATGTAGGTAAGGAGATTACTTTTTTTTTCTTGGATGATGCCACTATGCACGATAAACTCTGGGAGTGAATGACATTTAGCTGAATGGCAAGAAAACAGATCCCATTTTCAGATATTTCTTGAACTTGAAGCACTGTTTATGTCCAAGCATTACTGGATGTAAGTAACTGTTGAAAGCTGGAGTTTTAACAAAATCCATCTCGGACATAGAACTGCAGTCTGTAATCTCTGTTTAGGTGGAGGCACCTATATTTAGCTATAGGGTCGTGGAGATAGGAGCGTGCCGGGCGGTCCCGGCTGCAGTGCTCCTGGGTCGGTAGCATTTGTTTCGTTCCTCCCTTTGTTCCGTGCCTCTGGAAAGAGAATTACCTCTGAAATATAAAGATGACAGTCTGAATGTGAGAATCGTTGCCTCTTTCACTGGAATTATTTTAACTGAAAATAAACAGGAGGACCTAAATGCCTTCATAAATTGTGTAAATGTGTAAGTAAATAATTCCTTCATTCTTATTCTAAGAAAATGAGGGTTGTTAGTAATTGTGCTGTCTGTCTGTCCCTCTTTCCGCCCCAACTTTTGAACATAGTGACCAGTTTCTTCTAAAGAGGTTTGTGAAAACCGGTATCTGGGAACAGGAGCGCGAGTCAGGCGCAAATCGGAAGGAGAGATTTCAATGCAAGTTCAAGTTGCCTTTTTTTGACGTCACTTTGAGGGCACGGTCAGTGTGGGCACTGCGAGGAGCCAGCAAGTGAGACCTTCTACTCAGCTCTTGGCAGAGAATTCAGGGATAACGGGCAGGAACTGGAAATCCAGCTGCAAGGGAAGGGACGTCACAGAGGATGTGGAAAAACTATTGTTGTTATTGCTGCTGTATTTTATTTGAAATGTAATTAAAATTGCTGTGGACTGATTACCTTACTATATCTATACTATATATCTTACTATATCTATACTATATATCTTACTATATCTATACTATATATCTTACTATAGCTGAGCGCCCCAGGTCCTGGGAGTGTGATGCGTAGATATTGTTCAGCTCATCACAGGTCCAGAAAGACAGAAGCTGTGAAGAACTGAAGAGGGAAATATTTATAGTAGATCAAGATGACCAAGGTGCGTATAAGCATGTTGTCTGGATTTATTTGTTTTATTGTGCAGGAGGACCTGAAAGGCATGAAATGTTCCAGCAGTGGTAGGTAGAGATACTAAAAATCAAAAATTTAGTTATGGTAAGGATGTTGCTGCTGACAGCAGTGGAGAGAAGGAGATAACATAAAAGGAAAAATAGAAGCTGTTCAGTAATAACTGCAAAGTTTGATATTAGACAAATAGTCATCCTTCCAGGGCAGCAGGTCAGAAGTGTTATGAAATATGTAGGGCTAAACTGAGGGAGATCAGTTTGGTATTGAGATGCAGATTTGTGAGCCACTGACCTGAAGGTAATAGTCATATCAGTGCGAAGAGAGGAGGCTCCCTGAGGATAAGATACCGACCATGAGCCCCAGGACAGAGCTTTGAAGAGCTCTTGCAGACAGGGGAGAAGAGACAGAGGAGAATGAGGAGCTGTTAGAGAGTGGTGAGAAATCCATGTACAGGCTGGGCTGCAAGGTAACACAGAGAGCTTTGTTAGAGTGGGGGGCATCGGAAGTGCCCACGGCTTGCTGCTTGCAGCCTGGATCAGACTTCGGGGTGTCTGAGCTTGCCTGTTAACAATAAATCGGATATCTCTACCTCCCAGTGTAGAGAGAACTTCAAAACTAGGGGACAAAGCCTAGGTGAGTTTTAAAGGAGAAAAAAGGGTGACAAGGAATGGTGGGAGCCAGGGAGGAGAAATACAGCGCAGGCTGTCACAGGGCTGAGCGAGATGCACGTGGTGTTCAGCACAGCTGGCCCGCAGAAGGGAAAAGGGAGAAGCCAGGGTGGGCCAAGGAAGAGGCGTTAATCCTGAGTAGGAGTATTAGAGGGATGAGGCAGAAGTTTAAATACCGAGGAAGGTATTGAAAGGAAGCCCCAAGGAAGGGACCCGGGGCTCTGCGTGTCTGGTGGCTGCAGCAGAGTGCTTGGATGTCAGCAGCTGAAGACTACGACTTCCCTCTCTTCCCTCCCACACCCATTTCTAATCACAGCCACCCCTGTTCTAGCTCTAGACACAGCAGCTAGCATGAAATTCTGTTAGCTGAGGTTGTATGGATTGATACTCGCTTTGCTCTGAAGCTACTGTTCCTCTCAGCAGCAAACAGAGCTAGATGCGGAGCAGCAGATGCCAGAGAATCTGGATTAAAATCAGGTATCGTGCGTAATTGCTGGGAAACAGAAGCATGTGTATAGGATAGATGTAAAAAAATATGGAGTTTGGGGATTGAGAATGAAAAATCGTTGTTTATTTAGCACATTTAAGGCAGTTCATCCTAAAGTGGAATGGTGTTTCAGTGAAGACTTTTTTTACCCCCCTCTATCAGAGACAGAGCAAGGGTTGGGCCTTAGTTTGATTTTAATTTTTATTCTTCACTAAAAGCTTAATGTGCTCTTGGTAAAGGTACTCAAGGGGGACCCCAGTGTGTTAGCTTGCTGGTTGTGAAGCAGGAGGATTGTGGATGGAAAACAATCCATGTGGAAACTGGTGCAAAGTAGCTGGTATAGTGTGAATAAACAGGTGAGTTCTGAGAGTGGGCGTCCTTTTGCACACTTGGTGACATCAAGGAATAAGCTGCTTTACCCAGGGTTAATACAGGGAGCTCATTTGAATAGCTGTTCTGTAAGACAGGCCCGTAAGGCATTATTCCAAATTAAGTATTTCCAGTTATCTGTGGAATGAATCTTGATAATCAGGAAAAAAGACTAGAGGTGTTACCCACAGATGTTTCGGTGAGAGGAGGAGTCTCGGATATGGTATTGGTGGTCTCTTGACGTCCCATCAGGGGTGACTGGCGTGGCGAGTGGGAGACCCGTGCCGGTTGGTTTTTAGCGGCGTAGGTGAGGAAGGCTGGAGAGCACCACAGGGCTTCACGCTTTTCGGCAACCTCGCAGTGAAAAAGCAAACCACTTCTTTCTTCGAAAACCTGGGGTTCTTCAGCCGTGCGGTTTACAGACAGTGACGGCCGAGCTCTCGTGCCAGTGTGGCTGGGGAGTTCTGTATTTAGTCTCGTAGTCGGCTGTGTCGCTGGGACAGGGACTGCCTGTGGGCACTGGAAGTGCTCTCCAGGAACCATGACGCCTTGGGTGGCCAAGTCCTCCAGCAGTGTGAACTCTCGCTGTCTTCTTCATCCCAGGGGCTGCTGGGCCAGCAGGTCCTGCTTCAGCTCTGCCAAAGAACAAGTCCAAATGGATTTTAAAATGTGCAGCATGAGAACAAGGCTGGTTTACTGTTTGTGTATACACCGGTCATTAGCAGATCTCTTATAAGTCCAATGTATAAAATGTGTCACTTGTGTGTAGTTCCATAAATCTTATTAATATTACTGTAATATTCAGAGTTAGCCACAGAGTAATAGAAAATTTGCTGTGTAAAAGGGCTGCAGGTGTGTTTGGCTGGGGCTACCCATTGCAGACCTGTTTTCTATCACCTTGCTCTGGTGTTGTCATTTATATCAGTGCAAGTAGGTGCAAACTGCTGCTAATTCGGGGAGGTGGCGACGACTGCCCAGGGTGCAGAGATGAGAGAGTGAGACTTTATGTCTGTAATACCCGGTACTGCACTGTGAAATGTGCTCCCTGTTCACGTCCCTTCCAGAGCACTTCTCAAACAAATAGCTACATCTTGTGGTAGGGGCTTTTTTTTTTTTTCGGTTGTTTTCTGTTTTGGGGGTTTGAGTTTATTTTTTTTTAGCAGAAGAGCATACAGCATCACTTATCAAAACTGTTTTTTGAGAATCTCAGTGCTGAAATCAAATGCAAAAGGAGAATAGTTATTACAAGCTATTTGTTTTTAAGTGTGGTTTTTTTTTTTTAAATCCTTCTTAAAAGCATCCTCAGTTTTGTCTGACATACGGACCGCAGACCCCCGCCTTCCGTTGTGAAAGTATCCCTAATGAAGTGCTAGTTCTCAAGGACGTAGCAGAGTGCCGCAGCTGACACCCGGGAACGCTGCTCACTCCAGTGCTGGCACACTTTGCCTGCTGAGTGCAAAGTCTCTCCTGAGCCAGAGCTGAAGCCCGAAGCGGGGATCTGCATTGACTTGCGGGACCACGCGGCGAGCAGCATAAAAATCAATTCTCACTCGTAGTCCTCCGTGTCAGCAGGCTAGATAGAATGCCTGAGCCTTTCCCTCTTTGGACGACTTCTTTTTCCCCTTGTTTCCTGCAGGCAGGAAAAGAAATCGTTGCCTGTCTTACAAGCATTTAACAATTTTCTTTTTTAAGAGCATAACCATCATGCATTCTGGCCAGAGATAGCTTTTTATTTTTTCACAGGACTGAAATGAAAGCAGAGCTCCTATGTTTAATACATTAACAAAGACTAGGGGAGTTAAAATGAGTATCTTTGCTCTGAGACTGAGCCTTCTTTAATTTTCGTTTTGCCAAAACGGACGCGCCCAGTTAAAGCAACGGATGTCTTGGTGTTAAGGCTGAGTGTGCATCTGACAAAGCACCGCGGGACGCACACGCTTGTGGAGGCGGCTGGAAATAACTCCCCTTCCTCACCTGAACTCTTGTTTGCAGGCTGCAGAGGGTTTCTGCAGGAGGAGAACTAGGAGGGCTTTGTTGTCTGCAGAGGACAACCTGCAGCTAACCTCTGGCACCGGGTCCCGGAGGCTGGTCCGCTGCCACCTCTCTTTGCTCAGCTGGCCTCCTGCCTAATCTCCCTGCTCCAGCCGGGATGTTTGCGGTTCCCTTTCCTCTCAGCAGCAGCTTCTGTTGTACTGTGTGGCCAGAAAGACACAGACAAAATTGTTTGTGGGTTTTTTTAATTAGACCAGCTGGAAAAAAGGAGACGGTCTCTGAGGCACACAAACACTTTTCCAGGTGAAGACCAATAAGCTTGTAGTTTGAAGAATGCTAACGAAACTTCAAAGGGTGTTTTCTCCCCGACATCTCTTCATCAGATCCTGTCTTTATCCATTATGCCTCCAGGCCAGGAGGGCCCAGCTGGCTATTGCCCCTGTCTCCGGTTCAAGGGTCCCTTCATTGTATTCCACCCAACTGTCACATAGCCAGGCTGGTGACTTGTGTCTGGCCAAAGCAGCTAGACCAGAGAGGCGTTCGGTTTTGGTAATGACCTCAAGCTGTCACTGTTTGTAAGCGCTCTTGGTAAAGTACTCAAGGGAAGCAGGGTGCCTCTGTTCAGCTGGCTGGATCAAAGCTGCTGCTACGTGCCCTTAATTGCATTGAAACTGAGTGGTTGCAAGGGACCTCTGGAGATTTCCCATCCAACTTCTTCTCCAACTCCAAATCTAGATCAGGTTGCTCAGGATCTTTTCTAGCTGAACTCGGCCTCTCTAGACGCACCCATTCCAAATCCGCCCGCTGCCAAGTGCAGGATTGAGGAGATTGACGACACGGACTCCGATACCCAAATCAAAGACCTTTAATTTATCAGAAAGCTGTGTTTTATACCCTTGCAAAGCTGTCCACGCGCTCCAACCCAAATGCTGATTGGTTAAGATACATTGTTCATGCACCTATTCTAAACATTCAGTTGGCTAGCTTAGCTGTGCGTGATTTCTCCTTCGTTTGCTCTGGGAGTTCTGCCAAAGTCCTCTGTTGCACCTGATAACATCCTTATTTTTCTCTTGTTCAGAAACTCTCAAGGACATCGTGACCTTCATTTTTCCCCTCTGCTCTGCCCTGGTGAGGCCCCATCTGCAGTACTGTGTCCAGTGCTGGGCTCCCCAGTTCAAGAAAGATGAGGAACTACTGGAGAGAGTCCAGCTCAGGGCTATGAGGATAAGGAGGGGACTGGAACATCTCTCCTACGAGGAGAGGCTGAGGGAGCTGGGCTTGTTCAGCCTGGAGAAGAGAAGGCTGCGAGGGGACCTAATATATGCTTACAAATATCTGCAGGGTGGGTGTCAGGAGGATGGGGCCAAGCTATTTTCAGTGGTGCCCAGCGACAGGACAAGGGGCAATGGGCACAAACTGGAGCAGAGGAAGCTCCAGCTGAACAGGAGGAAGAACTTCTTCCCTCTGAGGGTGACGGAGCACTGGCCCAGGCTGCCCAGGGAGGCTGTGGAGTCTCCTTCTCTGGAGATATTCAAGACCCACCTGGATGCGGTGCTGTGCAGCCTGCTCTGGGTGACCCTGCTTCGGCAAGAGGGTTGGACTAGATGACCCACAGAGGTCCCTTCCAACCCCTACCATTCTGTGATTCTGTGATATAGTATGTTCCCACACAGGATTTCACAGGGAAGTTTTAAATCAGGTCCATGGCAAAGTCCAGGTGTACTGCATCCACACAGTTTGTTCTTGCCAAACTAACTCCTCAAATAGCGAAAAAATGCTGACTGCATTCACGAAGTTTTGATTCAGTACATCATTGTGATAACTTCTTTCATCTAAGGGTGTTTAAATTGTTCGAGGCATTGACACAAACTTTTGCATGCAACACGCCATCAACCGACCCAAATCAAACCCGCCTCGTGGCTGAGGTTGCCTTTGCTGCCCCAGTCCTGGACCTTCACAGCTCTGGCCTGGCCGTGACGATGTGCGAATGCCTTCCTCATCCGCTGCTCCCGTGGAGCCGGGGCCAGGCGTTCCGGGAACACCAGTGCAGCGCTGCCCGTACGCTG
Organism: Opisthocomus hoazin; assembly: GCF_030867145.1. Classification (NCBI taxonomy): domain Eukaryota; kingdom Metazoa; phylum Chordata; class Aves; order Opisthocomiformes; family Opisthocomidae; genus Opisthocomus; species Opisthocomus hoazin. Next base: position 2,518,302 of record NC_134415.1, on the reverse strand, counting down.
CTCCCGAGAGATGCAAGTAGTGGTTTGTGGCAGATGGAGGAAGCTGTGGGGACAGTGAACCAACACAGCTGCTCTACGGTGGGTCTGATGGAAGCGCGATGACCACTGGGAGTGAAATCTCTGCGTTGAAGGCTTCACCAGAAAAGCCTTTGCGCAAAGATTAATAGGGCCCTCTCCATCCCCCCTTTATTCTGGTGAAATAGGGGTAAGGTGGCCTGACCAAGGCTTTAAATCTCAGTTTCCAAGCCATAGTGTTTTAATTCTTGGTCTCAGAGCCAGATCTTCCATCTTCATGAAGTATCTCAGAAAAAGCCACTGTAATTTCCTAGCCAGTAAGGAAAAAAAAGAAATAATTTCAAGAGTTTTGAGGTTTCACTGTTGCTAACAACCAGCTTACCACTGGTGCTGTAAAGGATGGGCTGGTGCCACAGCTCAGCTGACGTAGCAGCTGCTGCTGCCGAGTCCCTCTCCCCTCCTCTTCCTCTTCTGCTAGCGCTCGCCCGACACCAGCATCAGCCAGTTCACAGAGCGCAAACAGAAAGAAAAATATATTCCTTTTGATTTTTTAAGTGTTTCTTTGTTCTTTCTACCGATTTGCCTCCCTTAATTGTGAACTAGGGCGGGACGGGAGTCTCACAACGATTTTGGAGTGATGTAAGCGTGCTGTGCAAAGCGAAGGTGTTGCCCCCAGCCCTTCCCCGCGTGTGCTCCCGCTGGAACCCACGACATCTGCGCTGGGAGGCAGATCGTGGTGCTGACCTGGGGGAAAACCACCTCCCTGCTCTGCTCACGGGTTCTTCTTCAGGTTAGCTTTGGCCTGTTTCGCTGACACCAGAGCTTTTACTCTCTGCTTCCACTGAAGAGAAATGAGAGCAGAATACAGCCCAAAGGAAAGAAAATATGTAGGATAAAAAGAGAGCGAAGTATGGAAAAACCAGCATGTGGTCCTGTTCAGAAATCTTCTTTTCTTTCAGAGAAACGGAGTTTAGCTTGAATAAGGAAAACATCATCTCTAAAAATGTCATTCTTGTTACGTTACTTTTTTCCAAGTGAAGGTGCGCTTTAGGATGGCACATCAAGGGGCAAACACGCCATCGTGAGTTGAATATCCCATTTATTAAGCGCATCCTTCTCACTTTTCTTTCTTTCCTCTGCCCGCAGCACCCAGCCGGCGTGTGGGGGTCGGCACGCTGCCAGCGCCCGCCTCGATGGCATAAACGCTCAAAGCCCCACAAAGAAACCGAGCAAATATTTCCTAAGGTAAGTGTGAAAATCCCAGCCCTCGCTGGGTCCCTTCAGCTGAATTTCGCTCTGTAATTACTAAGCTGAGCGTATGAAATAAAGGCCAGGTTTGCTGGCAGTTTTTTCCAGTGGCCTTACCAGAGTTGCACTTGGTAGCCATTTCTACAGAGTTACTCATAAGTTACTCATAAGTGGGTGTTTTGGGTATGCTTGGCTTCAAAGCTCTCGAGAGCTGATTTCATTTCCATTGCTGTAAAAAGTCATCTGAACTAAAAAGGAAAATATTTGTAACTTGTCAATCCCCACCTGTTGAAGAGGCAGTTATGTTATAACCATCCTTTTTTTTTTAAATTCTAATTTTAATGCCTCTCTGATGTGTCTTTTTATAATAATAATAATTAAAAAATCTTACCAAGTCATTCAGTGCATATCTTCTGGCTTTAAGCATACTTTCTTGACGTGCTTATAATGTGCAAGAGTAGTCCAGCCTTGCACTACATGAGGCTGAAGTATCACTTGAGTTGTGAAGGTCTTGCCTGTGCTTTGCACCCAGGGAGGGGTTTCAAGCAGTGACTGTAATGTTCCCCCTCCTCCAGGCTGTCCAAAGAAATTACCCATTCGAATTGTCTCAATAAAAACATATATCTCTAGTTCCAAATGTTATATATGTACTGGTTATAAATGTGTGGCTGTCCTCCTTCTTCCTTGCTGTTCAGCATGAACCAGTACTTTTTTAATATGTTTTTTTCCCTCCAGTTAGTCAATACTGGGAGAACTTTGTCTGAATGTCCCCTTTTTGTTTGCATTGGACCATTGTTCAGGCCTACATTTAGTTCCACCTTGATAATGCAGTGATGTTTAGCCCTTCACCCCCTCCGGAACGAATACTTCCATTCTTCAGAGCATAAGAGCTAAAACAATTTCTTGGCCCGTTGCTTGAGTTGTGCTGCTCCCATGTGAGTGTCTCTCACTGCATCCCCATCTTCTCTGATCTTCAAAGCTCCTGAAAGCTTTTCTTCTCCATTGCAGTACCTCGTGTTGCCTTGCTTTCCTAATATCTTCAGCTTTCCTAATATCCTCAGCTATTTTCTGCTTCTCCACTGCTGCCTGCATGTTGCTGCCCAAGCATTGCAGAAGTTCTCTGAGGTCATGCAGAGTGCCCAGACCTCGGGCATCCCAACAGCCCACCCCACCGCCCTCAGTGGAGCGGGTCTCGAAGCCCTGCACAAGTTCTGTCTTTCGCTTCATTGCTTTTTTTTCTGGGTGTCCATTTCTTGACCAACTTGAGAGCTACAGCTCCTTCTTCAACATTAAAAACCATTATTGCTACACAGAAACTACTATACACAAACCATAGATGCTGCACCTAGAAACCGGTGGCTAACTTTGGTCAGGAGCAGGGAAAAAAATACAGAATCTTAAGACAGTATTTTAAATTTCAGTGCTAGCTGGAAGTGAAGTCTTCCAAAATGCCTTCTAATTCTTCACTAAAAAATACTGCTTCCTCCCTTCCCCACCGTGATCATGTTCTATCACCTGAGATATTGTACATGCTCAGAAATTGTCTATCTATCTGCTTCATTCAGCACCAGAAAAAAATGGTGTGAACGAGTGCTGTGGGGCAGCACTGAGGTGTGCCAGCTGGAAAAATGATCAGCACCAGGACTGCAGAATTAAGGAGCAGACTGTTCTGCTGATTTGTTTTTTGGGTGGGGTTTTTTCGGTGTGTTGTTTGGTTGGTTTTTAATTTACATGGTTTATCTCCTGTCACTTTGGTATCTGTCTATGCAACATGGGAAGGATCTTTGTGTTCCAACTTACCAGAGTAGATGACTCAGAAAACCCCTTACCATTAAAACAGAGAAAAGTTCGTGTTTCATCTAAGAGAAAAATGAACACCATTAATTAAGGCTTTAAAACACAATGATCTCCTGAGTCTGAAAGTCGCTTGCTTGATGTATAGAGACTGTTGTTGTTGACAACAGCAACAAAAAGAGAAACTCAGCTGGTTAATTTGTTGCTTACTAGCGTGCTGCTGTACTATTTGCCTTTCAAGAGTCTTAGATGAGACGTAACAGCAGCTGGTTAAGCCGTTGGCTGTCCAGTTGGGTGGATAGTCCCTGAAACCTGGTCAGATCTGGTGCTGGGTTTGCACCCAGTGCACACTGAAATGCACTCCAGAGCTTGAGACACTGTTTAACAAGGCAAATTTAAGGAAACTAATGAAATTATCTGAATTGGGCCAATGTAACTGCTAAAAATCAACTCTTCCAAACAGCACTGGGGGAATTGCAGCACAAAGAGGACCACGTTTTTTACAGATTTTCTTCCTTCATCTCTCCAGGACGGTAACGCTTTTTTCTCTTCTCGCTGTGCCTGGGAGTCCTTGTTGCCTTTGATCACCATCTCATGGTCCTGCAGTTTCACTTCTCACTCTGGCTGCTCCCTCAGAATGCCTCCCACCTTCCTCCTGGTTGCCCGATCAGACAAGGATTAGCCCTTGTCGTATCATCATGGATTTATCAGGTTTTAATGTTCTTTAGTGTTTTCTTTGATTAGAACTGACTGAAAAAGGGAGAAGTGGAGAAATGGGAAGTATTGATATATTCAAACTCTGCTAGTTTTCACAATGTGTTTACTGGGTTTAAATTTCACACACTTTCAGCCTTTTGATAGTCTTGAAGTTGTTACAGTTTGAAAACAGTATTTCGATTTGAAAATAAGAGCACATAGACTTGGCTGTAGCTTATACTTGTTTCAGTTGTTACAAGCTGGCCGATCAGAATTCAAGAAAAATTGCAAATGACAAATATTTTTAATTGAAAAAGTTTACAAACAAGTCTGGGAAAATCAAGGTCTACTAGAAACATCTTGTTCTCGGAGTAAGCCAGCAGAATTACAAGCAGCAGGACAGCCCTGCTAGCCTGGTGCTCCATCCAGGCTCAAACGGGAGGCTGAACCGGGCTGTGCTGCGGCTCATTCAGCCTCGGGGTTAAAGCCCAATTTGATTGGGAACTAAGAAGGAGCACATTGTAATAACATAACGTTGAATGTTGGACAAATAAGCTGGTAGAAGGCAGAGTCTGAGATCACAAAGGTACTGGTTTAAATGAAAATATATCCCACAACTACACCGATACAGAGCAGAGACGGCAAAAGTGGTGTGCAAAAATTATTTGCCAGTGTGCAACATGGATAACCATTATGTGTTTGAAGTAGCCTGTGGGATTTAGGAAAGCAGGGGATGCCCTGCTGTGGTACGTGTCACTTGGGGCACCTGAGTCCTCTTGGGGTAGCGTGTGGCTTGGGAGCTGCCGTTGCCGCTGCCCCGGCTGTGCTGGGGAGGGCAGGGCTGAGGCTGGCAGAGAAAAACCCGTAGCGTGGTCCCAGTAGGATGCTCGGCGGCTGAACCCAGGCACAGTCCTTGACTCCCTGAGCACGCCTGGAGCTGAGATGCTCGCTCCTTGAGCCTTATAGCTGCCTTTGCCAAATGGTGATTGGCGGCGTTGCGAAGGGGACTCGTAATGCCACGAAAACCAGGTTAGTGCTGCTCGTGGCACTCGCTGCTGCTGGCAGCGTCCGTAAAAAAGCAGGTGGGGAATCTCCAAATAAAGAATCCTAGAGAAAGGCAGAACCTAAAAGTCAGTCTGAGACAAATCTATTGTCTCCATTATTTTTACATTTCAGCAACTCACAACCCTTGAGACTGTTTGTCTGCTTGCCTCAGTGCAGCTGCTTGCTGTGGGACGAGGGCTGTGCTGCCATAGCACCCACCCACCATGCCCAACCTCCCTCAGCCTCAGCTGAAGTTTCAGTTTCTAACACGCTTTTTTTTTAAAGTTTATTTTCTTGTGAGAGCGCAGAAGACCGGCTCGTTGCCCTCCAGAGCTGCAAGGTCAGAGCCCATTTCTCAAAAAGCTGATGATGGCAGGGTGGTTGTCATGAACTACATAACATCGGTTGGGAAGACAACCTGGGGCATCACAAACACCTTGAGAAAGCCCAGTTCGTGAAATTTAGGTGGCTTGTGGGTGCAGCGGAAAGGCTATCGAGATTTGTGGAGTTCAAAAGAAGATTTTGTTTCTTGTGCTTTGCCGTTAAAATGTGTCTGCCAACGTGGATGGGGAGGGTGTTAGGGACTGCTGCAGGACGGATAGCTAAAGATTAGTCTGGCGGGCAAGGGAACCAGCACCGGCAGTTCTTCATGAGCTCACCTTACTCTTCCTTCTGACAGCTGGGAAAGAAGTTTCTAGTGAAAATATAGTGAGTTGTTACCTTCTCTGTATCTCTTTCCCCATTTCCCTGCCGTATGTGGATACTCTGTTCCTGAGTTAGGGTTTTGAGCTTTGGCTGCTTTTTTTGGGTACAGCTCATCGTTGGGGAGTCCTGGGATGAGCAGTCTGTGTTCTATTTCCGTGCTAAAGGCATTGGCACGTTTTCCACAGCAGTTACTGGAAGAGAGGAGTGATGGTGTCTTACGTGTACCAGGTTCCCTCGAAATTCTGTCGTCAGAACTGGACTTTGGAGCAGCCGCACATCGTTCCCTGGGCACAAACTGAGGCACAGGAACATGAGAAAGAACTTCTTCCTTCTGAGGGTGACGGAGCACTGGAACAGGCTTCCCAGGGAGGTTGTGGAGTCTCCTTCTCTGGAGATATTCAAGACCCGCCTGGACAAGGTGCTGTGCAGCCTGCTGTAGGTGACCCTGCTTCAGCAGGAGGGTTGGGCTGGGTGACCCACAGAGGTCCCTTCCAACCCCTACTATTCTGTGATTCTGTGATTCTGTGTCCTGATGGGGCACCTGATCCATTTTTCTGTCAGCAAAGCCATGCTATGCCGTGCCAGTTCTGAGCAAGATGTAACTGCAGGCAGGGAGAAAACTGCAGACAGTAAGGTCCATTCTGGTTCCCAGTGGCCTTTCTTAGAGATGTCCTGCTGTCTCACAACCTCAGACACCGCTCAGTAACACAGCCGAATGCTGAAGCCGTAGCAGAAGCACACTGCTCCTGGTCCAACTCATCTGCGGTGGGCACTGCTGTTCTTCACGCTGGTGATTGCTCCCAGTCCTGGTTTGAGTTTCTAGGAACTGCTGCATCAGAAATGGCTGCTCAGGGAAGTAAAGTGTGAGGAAGATAATACGTGAGCAGGTCAGGAGCCTGAAATGCATCTACAGCTGCTTGCCAGAGGGGCCATATCCATCAGGGATCTCGAGGTGGACGTGCAGTGCCAGACCTGAACTGGCATCTGCGAGCTTCAGGCAGTGCCCAGCAGCGCTGTATCTTTAGAAGCTGTAGCAATAGAAATTGTAACTCTCTGACAGAAATATATGTAGACAAATCCCTACTTTGCAAAACTTTGATATAAGTACAAGATGTATGGAAAAACAGCAGAGACGACAGTGACATCGTGACAAGTGACAAGACCACAACACTCTTCTGCCTCAGCAGCTCCTCTTGAACCTCCCATCCTCTCACAATATGCTCCTCACTAGCTGCTTCTCGTAGTCCTTATTTGTTTACTCTTTGTTAGCACCAAAATGATGCCCAGTTTTAAAACACTGATGCAAAGGACGAGGGTTAAAATATGGATGCCTAGAGATTGGGGTGCTGGGACCTGGAGGTTGCAGAAGTGCTACCATCCCACACCTAAGCAGGGGCTTGGGGACGGCGTTTCAGGCTCTGCTGGTGGGAGACAGGGACGCTAGCTGAGGCTGGGCACTAAGTATTTCTGAAATCTGGGCCGTGCAAATTGAAGTCCCATTGATTCTGAGTGGCGGAGAATATCACGTGTCAGTGGTGTGTTCTGGGAGATGGCTGCTGTAGGCTGTTTCAGGCACCCAGTTCTAAAAATCCTAAGCTGGAGTTGTTTGAAGTTGTTCTTTGGGCAGTTCAGATGACAGCTTGAGCAAGGTTTAAAATAAAGCAGACTTTTAAGTCATTATTATAAGCCAAGAGTTTTAGATGTCAGTTATTACATTGTTCAGTTATTTCAAGAGCAGCAAATTGTTGTGCTTTTTCCTGTTTTTTTTTTTCAGCAGTTGGTCCCCTCTGCCTTCATTGCCCAAATGTAAATGGGTGTGGAAATTCCCAGATCCAAGCTTACAACGTGAATGAACCCCTAACGATTTGATTTTTGTTTTCCTCTGTTACGCCCGTATAAAGGGAGCTGGCTGCTTATCACCGAGTAAGATCACCGTATGGTTTAATGGGGGGTTAAATGAAAAGTAAGAGTTTTCATACTGGTGTGATGCGAATCCTGTGCGCAATTAAACCCTCAAAGCATTTTTTAAAAGCTGTATAAAAGGTGAATAATTTCTGTAAACAACCCTTAAAGTGAAAACCCAACACCTTTGCTGCGGGAGAAGTAATACAATCTCAAATACCTCTGCAAACAAAGAGTCCCTTGCCTTCTGCAAGCTGCTCTCTTTTTTTTTTCAGCGGCTCAGCATGGGGTGCCAGAAAAATCATTAACGGGCCCATCTCGCCCTTCTGGCTTTCCCACACCTGCGTCGCGCGAGCCCCGCCGCGGCTTTATGGACCGTGAGGAGGCAGGTTTGACGCCGCGGAACCCAGGCGCAGCTAACAGCTGCAGGATGGGCAGAGAGCCAGACAGTAAAATGTAAAGAGGAGGAAGGAGAGGGATCACCTTTGAAGTTTAGAAGAAAAAAAAAAGTAAAAAAATAAAGCCTGACTTTGACCACTTCCTTTTTTAATTAGCTGTCTCAGGTACGTTGAGCCGCCGGTTTGAATGGAGACTGGTGGGGGTTTGCTGGAAAAGCTGAAGGTGATACTGGAAGGGTGTGATGGTTATCTGGATGTGACTATTATTTTTTTAACCTTTCATTTCGGTTTGGTTTTTTTGGCTGTTTGGGGTTGTTGTTTTGAAGTTTAGCAGCCTAGCACAGTGTCAGGGAAAAGAGCTTCCTCGGTTCGGGAACGCCTGAACGACAGCTAAAATCTGTATCTGCAAGTGTGAAAAACAACATTAATGCAGCGTTGAAAGTTCGGATTTCGATCCCACTCCAGCCAGGAAATTCATGATTATGACTCCCACAGCAACTGGGCCGCGGCGCCGGGGTGCACAGGTAGAAAGTTTTTATCCGGGTGTGTAGCGTTAGCCTCTGGTCAGTACCCACACCACAAGCAACCAGGAGGCTGCTTTGGGTTTGCTTCGCCATAGCTGACAGCCGAATTGGAGGGATCCCGTGGGGGAACTGCAGTCCCCGCAGGACCCAACCTTTCCTGTGCCCTCAGGAAGCCAAAAGTCCCTTAAAGTTAAGGAACTTTTTAAGTTTAAGGTGAAAGTGTGTCCAGGGAGAAAATACAAACTGTAGTTGTCATCCGTGTAGGAACTACACGCAGTTAATTTACGAGGCTGTGAATCAAGAGCAAGCAGGGGGATGTCAGTAGTTTATGGTGGGGTCAGATCCTTCTACGTGGGAGAGCTTTTTCCAAGACATACTTTTATGACTGAAAAGGCTCAGACTTAAATACGCTTTAAGGATACGGGAATCTATTTGTGCCCACAGAAGGGGGTATAATTGTTGAGCTTAAAACAAGTGTTTCTTGTAGGGGGGATTCAAATTATTTGCGTGTTCTTGCCTATGCAATGACAGTGGCACTTCGCAGGAGGTGTGAAGAGACCGAAACACTCAAAACGTTTTTCGTTTCCCCTGCTGCAAATTTGGCAAAGGCGTTCTCCAAATGGAAAACGGCAACTGGAAAGAAAAAGGGAAACCAAACATGTTTTCAAGTGCTGCAGATCCTCTAAGAAAGCAGATGCAAAATACGCCCTAACTTACAATTTTAGTAATAAATATAACACTAATAATTCAGAACTGGAGGAGCTTTCTACCAGGGTAATTTCTATGAGGCGATTAAAGGATAATACAGTCAAATCCTGAATACATTCAGCGGGTATTGCTCAAGCCTGGGAAGAGTCATTTGGGAATTTATTGGAGATGAAAAACATCTTTCAGACTGGAGAGGGAAAAAAAAATAAACAAAATTACCTGCTGTCCTGCTGTAAATTGCAGTGATCTCACAGTAAAGTCCAAGGGTGCGATATCAGTGACGCAAAATTCACTGTGATTTGTAACTGCAAGCGGCCTGAGCCTGTGCCCTGCTTGAAAGCAAAAAAGAAGGAAAAAGTAACAGTGGATGTTGGTATAAATCCATTGAATCCGGGTAGAAATGTTGAAGCTTTATACAGGAGCTGAATCTGGCCCAGTGTGTTTTAAAAACTTCAAGAAAGGGCAAAAGGGGGCACCAAGCTGTGTGTCGTGTCGTACGCAGCTGGTTTGTAGGATTCAGAAAATATTTTGGGGTCATTCTTTTCTTGTGATGTTTTTGATGAAATATTTTTAGACAGAAGATTAAAAAGCATGTTTTAACTCGTTTATAAACTGTAGTTGAAATACATAATTTAAGACATCGTAGGTAAAGAAAAACCTTTCTGTAAATTAGTTTAAGCTGTTATTTATTTTTGCAGAATCTATTTTGAATACTGTAGTATATAGTCCAGTATAATAAATCTGCCCATTGTTCCTTGGTGCTTGTTTTTCTGTCTCTGGACAGAAGAATGAACAGAAAGGCAGACAAGAGAGCATGCAGGGAGATGGTTCCTTCTGGATGATACAGCTCCCAGTATAGGAGTGTTCATTTGATTTTTTAAGATCAGATACTGTAGATAGAATTCCTGGTGTTTTCAGAAGTATTTTCTATAGACCAGTGGCCTTAAAAAAGCCTGCCTAGTGTTTATGGGCTGTTGCACTCCTTACTTAAGTGTAAGACAAAAGTTGTTTCCCAAAATCATGTTACAATAAAGTATTATGAGCACAGAACGGCTCTTTGTAGAGGATGGTAGAACGTAGGTGAATTGATAGCTTAGCTCATAAGGTTTTTTTGCTTTATTTATATGAAACCCTTGTCAAAACCTGCGCATTTTTTGAAGGGACGAGGATCTTGGAAAATTATATGAACTGCAAATTTTTTAGGCTCACTAAGTTATTGGAACTGTAGAACCGGAAGGTTCTTTTCTTCTAAAGGAATTATAATCTCATCCACTCCCCTGCTCAGCACAGCCTCAGATAATGCCCACTCATCACTGACAGATACTTATCTAAGCTTTTCTCAGGGTCTTGCTCTGCCCATCAGACTTGGTCCAGAGCCCCCTCTCTCCTTACCATTAAAATGTATTTCTCTACCTGGAACCTTAACCTTCTTCCTGAAGCTTAAACCCATTCCTTTTTGCCTTTTTCCCCATGGAATAACTAAACAAATAGAAAAATCTATCATTTCATTTCCGCAGGTTTGAAGACCGTAGTGTCTTCAGTCTTGTCTTTTTAAGCTAACATCATTTTAATTCACTGCATTTTCTAGCCCTCGGTTCATCTTCATTGCTCTCTTCAACTGTTTTGTGTCCCTCCTGAAGCACCTCTCACCCAGCTGGATGCAGGAGAAGCTCTATCAGCCACTACCAGGTGAACCATAAGCGAAGTGGTGGCTCATCTGCTGCTCTCAGCAAAGCAGAACCGAGTTCTGTGTGTCTGGATTGGAGAGACTGCTTTTCATAGGGGGCCCCAGAAATATGCTTATTATTTTTGTAGTACCTTGTAGCCCTAGCAACGTGGGGGTCCCAAAGTCCCACAAGTTAAGTCTGTTGCGCCTGGGGACTGTCCAGGAGTTCCAGCGAGTGGTGGAGATACGGGGGGGGGAGAAATACAACAGGCATTTTCCTTCACTTCAGCCCTGAATGAGTGCTGTAGCAGGCTGTAAGCCACCATGCTGTTTCGCAGCGTGGTGCTTTCGATGAACGCCTTCACACGGGTTGTTCCTCTTTTAGAATTTTGAGCTGTTGTCAAATTCTCTCCCAAGGTAAGAGTGGTGAGGTCTCATTGGGAGAAGGTGGAGTATCGCACGCTGAAACACAGTCAGCAGTCTGCGAGCCCCGTGTATCCCGTTGGGCTCACTTTCTGCTATTTCTGTTCTACCCTAAACCTGAATGTTGGATTATCTCTCCCATCTGCAGCTCTCTGCACCCTCCGAATTGCAGAAAAGACCCGGAGAGCTGCTCCAAACTGGGGAGGAGGTGAGTCCTCCCGACAAGTCTTCACCGCATCTCTCTGCTACCCATGCTTTCTCCTCACCCCCTGCCCTGACACACACAAGGTTTGTCTGAACTCTTGTAATTACGTCTGTTGGGGAGCACAACAGAGGTATCAAAGTGAAATTCAGAGAAGTCAAGAGCAAGTAGACTTGAAGGGGTGGACGGGGAGTAGAATCACCCCGCTGGTCTTTGCCAGGGTGAGAGTAACAGAGCCCACGCTGGGCTGGGGTCCACACCAAGGGCTGCCCCCTGCCCCGGGACCCAGCGGGAGACCCCCACACCAGGGCTGGCCCAGGGAACCAGAGGGAAGGGACTGCTCAGCCCCCGAGGTGCCTCTTGGTGGGCCATGCACATCCCCCCAGGCATCCAGCCCTTCAGGGTGCAGCCAGGCTTCTAATCAATTAGGCAAATTAGCTGCAGGGGTGAGCTATTTCCTACTCAGGGCCACCAGCCAGGGCTGCGTTAACTCCCTGTTTCCCAGGAGCCCCCATCATCCCCACTGTGGTGTTCTTCAGATCCTTGAAGGACAACCTTATGAAAAAGCAGAGAAGCTGCTGGGAACAGTGGACATGCTCTCTCTTGCCAGAAAGCAAAATAATTTAGCCAATCGTGGGAGGATTTTAGCTAGCCTTTTAAAAAAACAGAAACACATTCCTTTGGATTTGGATGTGAAGGGACACATATTCCAGTAAGGAGACGTGGGAGCATTTGCTCTTTAAATCCCAGCCATCCAAAGACGCAGTGCCCATGAGCAGCCTTACCCAAGCCTGCAGTGTTGCTCACGGAACCCGTGCTGTGTGTATTTACATCTGTAGGTGCTGCAAGCGGTGGTGACGTGCAGCGTATCATATATGACTTTAAAAATCCTGAGGACAAAAGTTCCAGATAGAAAGCTAAGCTGTGCTTTCCCTCGCTGCTGTTCTGCGTAGCAGGCATTTGTATTTACCAGGCTCTGCGAGGAAATCTGCATAAACAAGTCACTAAATCACAGAATCACAGAATGGTAGGAGTTGGAAGGGCCCTCTGTGGGTCATCTAGTCCAACCCCCCTGCCCAAGCAGGGTCACCCAGAGCAGGCTACACAGGACCTTGTCCAGGTGGGTCTGGAATATCTCCAGAGAAGGAGACTCCACAACCTCCCTGGGCTGCCTGGGCCAGGGCTTCGTCACCCTCAGAGGGAAGAAGTTCTTCCTCATGTTCAGCTGGAACTTTCTCTGCTTCAGTTTGTGCCCATTGCCCCTTGTCCTGTCGCTGGTCACCACTGGAAAGAGTCTGGCCCCGTCCTCCTGACACCCACCCTGCAGATATTTGTAAGTATGTATTAGGTCCCCTCGCAGCCTTCTCTTCTCCAAGCTGAACAAGCCCAGCTCCCTCAGCCTCTCCTTGTAGGAGAGATGATCCAGTCCCCTCACCATCCTTGTAGCCCTTCACTGGACTCTCTCCAGTAGGTCTTCATCTTTCTTGAACTGGGGAGCCCAGAACTGGACAGAGTACTCCAGATGGGGCCTCACCAGGGCAGAGTAGAGGGGGAGGAGAACCTCCCTCAACCTGCTGGCCACACTCCTCCTAATGCACCCCAGGATCCCATTGGCCTTCTTGGCACCCAGGGCACGCTGCTGGCTCATGGTTAACCTGTCATCCACCAGGACATCCAGGTCCCTCTCCGCAGATCTGCTCTACAGCAGGTCCACCCAAGCCTGTACTGATGCAGGGGGTTGTTCCTCCCCAGGTGCAGGATCCTGCATTTACCTTTGTTGAACCTCATCAGGTTCCTCTCTGCCCAACTTTCCAGCCTGTCCAGGTCCTGGAGGGTCAGGGCCTTAGGATGTCACATCTGCTTTTGTTCAACCTTGATTTAGATAGACCAACCTGTTGGTGTCACAGGTGGTTTCTGAAGATGACATCGGGCTGCACTATCATGCCTGATTTCATTTGCTGTTTCAATAGAACGTCTTGCCTAGGGTTACAGAGCAGCCAGCCCACCCAGTCCTGTAGCCAGCTGCTTTCGGCCCGTAGCCGAGCAGCCCACCACACGTACGGCCCCGCTCCCGGTTCTGCGCGGTCCGACCCGCTGCCTTCGCCTGGCAGCGTGCAGGCAGAGTGAAGGAGGTGGTGTTTGACGAGTCACCCACCCCAGTGGGGTGCACAAGAACAGGGAATCCCACGCTGGGAATGATGCCCGAAGCCTGCTGAAGCCCAGCTCCAGAGCCTTAGCTTACAGTTGGTCCTCAAATCACTCAGGAGTTTGACAGATGAAATAACTCGTTAGAAATAAAATACCTTGCTGATATGTTTACCAGACTTGCTTCCTTCAGGAGGCAAGAAAGCTGCTGAATTCAGCCAGCAAAGCAAAATCAAGAACTCGATGAATTTGCCAGCATGCATATAAAGAAATCAAAGATTGCTGCAATTAAAAATTGCTACTCAAAGTCATTAACGACAGTTTATGTATTTGCTGCAAATGGCAAGCTGAACATTCCAGATTAAAGAGTGAGACAGTCACACAGTGAAATAACGAACGGCAGAGAGCATTGGCAACAAGTCACGTTTGCTTGCTGGACCAGTCGGCAGAACAGGGCAAGTTAAACATATATTTTCATATGCAGAATATAAAAAGTATATTTTATAAAGAATATTAAATCTCTCTACAGCTATTCCAGTATGGCAGAGAACTGTATTTTAACTACATGTTTTTTTATGATGGATTTTTTTTTAGTATAGTATTTCTGAATCTAATTCAAGGCTTTATCAAACGAATTAAGTCAATAGGAACTTCAGGAGGTGATTAAATGTCAAGTGTTATGCAGGATTATGAAGACAATATTTGCCTCCTAGTTGATCCAAATATGAAAATTCCTTTAAGTAAGCTCACAGTTTATGATAGCGTTTACACTAATGGCAGTTTATAATGATCACCATTTCTAATACTATTTTTTGCCTACAGTACAGAATCTCTACAAGGAGTAAGAAATAATTCCAACATTAAAGGCGCCTTTTTTACTTGCATCATATGTATCATCTCGCCTTTCTTAACATGGCATCATCCAGGAGGTCAGTTACTGTCATTGTGTAGGAAGCTATTTAATTTTTTCCTCTATGAAGACATCTTCAGATCTTCTGAGTTTTATCTAAGATAACAAATACCTCCACTGTCTAACAGATTTCTGTTGAGTTTTAGCAGTTATACTAACATTTGTTTTAGAAGTATTTCTTTTTGTTCCCCATTTGCAAAAATGATGGCAGGGTTTTATTCACAATTGTTAATCAACGAGTACCAAAATGATGGAGCAAAAAAATGTTGCAGACATTAAAAATTACTAAAATAAGAGGACTCTACTGCTTCCTTGTTAGCCACGTGCTTAAAGAGACCAGCCAGTAGGTACCTGAAAAATTGATTAAGCTTCAGATTTCTTTCCCCACGTAGAACACCAAATTTTGGCAAAGCAAGGTTATAAATTTGCTGTGTTTCATGCTCTGTGCTGCATGAATGAATACATTTATTTTGGGGCAAAAGGCATCAGAGGCAGAGTATTGGATCAACGCTTAAAGAAAACCCCAGTTGCATTAAGGCCAGATCACCGACTCCCCATTTCAAAGCCCTTTTTCGACTACCAGAGCAATAAAACTAAAATGTCATGCATCTTGATCTACGAAAGTGACCTGCAGGATCAGGATGGCAACTTGCATTTGTTATTAAAAAAAAATCCTTTCCTCCTGGAACCCCAATCTTGTTTTGGAAGCTGATGGACCTCCTTGCAAACATCTTGCTGAAGCTTCTCAGAAACACCTAGGAATACGCATGGCTTTCCTGACTGCAATATTGTCTTCTTAAGATGGTGAGCAGCCTTGGTGGTCTGATGGCCCCTCACGCTTGTTGATGTTTTTCTCAAGGACAAAGTCACAGTGAGTCTCCATCCTGGATCCATCCTGCATGAAGTTATTTCAAATTTATCTAGGAATATGCATGGCTTTCCTGACTGCAATATTGTCTCCTTAAGATGGTGAGCAGCTTTGGTGGTCTGATGGCCCCTCACGCTTGTTGATGTTTTTCTAAAGGACAAAGTCACAGTGAGTCTCCATCCTGGATAGGAAGCGAAGTTATTTCAAATTTATACCTGATTCACGTCTTCTTCCCTGGGCAAGATAAACCTGTTTCTGTGCTTGAGCTCTGCTGAAACCCTTGCTTTTCTGAGAGAAGCCCCTTGGTCCTCAGCAGAGCAGCAGGCCACTGGTCTTGCTGGGGGAGCACCATTACAGGTGCGGGTTTTTGGGATGGCTCCGCGGTTAGATTCCAGGCACTCTGTGTCGCGTAAGGGACGGTGGTTTGGCAGCAACGATAACATCTGCTATATATTTATTGACTGATGGACTTCATTGCTTCCCTCCAAACGCCTTTCTCTGTTTGGTGCCACTCAGAGCAGGAGGCTGGCGAGAGCTGCCAGTTTGCAGCAGCTGAAAACACCTACAGCGTCCGCACTCTGGTCAGTGAGCAAAGATTCACAGCGTTCTTCTCTGCTTTGTGGGTCTTTTTTAAATGAAGAGCTTGCAAGGCAAGGTAAGGACTAAAGCACCTTGCTAGAGGGTTGCTGTAGTGGAGGTGGGTGAGTCTGGATGAAAACCTGTTGCTCCGTAGCGAGAGCTGGTAGCGGGCAGGGAGCTGGCTTGGAGACCCCGAGGCAACGCGGTACAACGGGCGCTGGGATGAGCTCAGGGCAGAGGCAGCAGACATCTGGTGATGCCGAGGGGTAGTCTGGGGGCAGATGAGGACTGTGGGCTGAGTGCCCTCTAGAACTTATAACCTCTTGTTCTCTTGAGAGCTAAAACCAATCAAAATTGTTATTGTAAATATTTTTTTGAAAAATCGCAGTTTTGGTAGAGTCAGTGGTAAAGCTGCCCAGAAGGCTGAAGGGGCAGGAGTTTGCATCATCTGTTTTCAGCCTCTCCCTCTTCTGCATAAATACGAATTGAAAAAAAAATAAAGTAGAAAAAATTTCCAGCAAGCGTGAAGGAAGACATTTTAAATAGTTCTTGGATGTGAACTTCATGGGTTTGTCACCCTACAGGTTAGAAAGGTTGTATTGTCAAGTACTGACAATAGTCAGAATAATTTTTTAGATCTCCTAGGCTTTAAAACTAGGTTTTATTATCTGTTGATATCTGATATCTACAGATAAGCCTTCCAAGCAAATGATATCAGGATCCTAGGTAGCAGAACATGAGCTGTGGGTGCTATGTGCCTTTGAAAAATAAAAAGCTAAAAGTAAGGAGTGGGTCCCTAACAGGACACCAGTTTGCATGTATGAGTCGGGAACTGTGCACCATAAAAGGGAATGCTGCTGGTAAGATACATGAAAGCCAAGGGGGAAATCTGAGAATAAAGACCCTTTTTGTTTGAAATTAATTTCTGAGTTTTTTGATATAGGAACAAGAGACGCTTGACTAAAATAGGAACCATTATTTCGAATAATAAAATAAAAATAAGTCATAAATAAATAAACAAACATTTCCCTTGTTTAGCTAATATTTTACTGAGAAGTATCAAACCAGCAAAACTCACGAATGGGTTGTGGTAGTGTCAGATTGTGGGAGGTGCTTACTGAACGCAGAGGTTTATGGCTCTTCTTAAGGAGCAAAACCTCTTCTAAACACTTGCTTCCAGAGGCTTCTCTTGCATGATTCCTCCAATGATTTCTTTATACTGTGCACTTACCAAGCAGTGGGTGTAGAGGTATCAACTATAAAAGTTACTCTGCTAGAGCAAACCTGCATAGAATAGTAGTTAATTTTGGCAGAATTTATCTCACCTGGTTTTAAGCACCTACTTTAATCATCGACCTTGCTGCCTGTCTCACTCTTCACCTTCTGTCGCTCGTGAAGGATCAGGGCTGGCTAACTCTGCATTGAGTTAGCCATGAATCTCACCTGCCGTACTAACTGGCAGAAATATACTCCCTTATTCATTCCAAAATCTGGTCTAAAACTGCTATCGAGGCTCGAAGGTGGAGAAGAGTTCTAGTACCCAGCAGATGTTCCCCCAAGCTCCAGGCAAAGGTGCGTCCAGTTCTGAGCGTGTTCTTGCGTGTTGCCGTACTGGATGCCTTTTAGCTCTGTGCAGCATTCTGCTGCGAGGGTGCAGAGCTGCTTCTTGTTACTCAGAACAATTTTGTGTTTTTCCTATCTCAAGGTGGATTATTTATTTTCAAGAGAACGTAAATCACCAGGTGCCACAGAGAAAGTGATGGAGGGAAACCCATTTCCAGTTTTGGGCAGGAAGAAGTGGCAGGGAGAGCACTGCAGGAGAGCTTCCGACGCATGCAAGGCTTCTGATGAATTGAGAAATGAAGATAATGCAGTCACAGAAATGTGAGTATATTTTTTCAGCATAATGATTTGAATCAGCATCTTCCCTAGATCACGGCCATTCCTGCAGAAAGCCTTATCTGAAGTTTATTTCCACCAGAATACTAGCAGTTCCTGTGAGTAAAATGCCTACATTCTCCTGTTCTCTGGCTGAAGGCAAAAACCTGGTTTATAATAAACGATAAGGTCTCCAACGCCTGTTTCCTTCTGTAACCTCGACGCAGAACAATGCAGTTCTTAAAGTAATCACACATTCAAATACAAGTAGGTGTGAGCTTTCAGATATACCGAAAGCGAATATTCAGAACGTCACATCCTGGTGTTTGCTTCTGATGTTAAGAAAAACCTGCTGTGCAAACCAGGATGCGTGCTTTCAAAAGTCCATAACGTTGTTATTTTGAAGCCAGATTTCTTCAAACAGAGCAGGGCACATATTTACCTTCCAGGGATTTTGTGCCATTTGGGCCAACTTTGGTACCCTTAGAAGAAACTGATTTGGAGTTTCCTTGGATGCAAAAATACATGCAAATACAGTTTTCACAGCTCGTTTTTAGATAAATTTGTTTAGGTGTTTAGGAGTAATATTTTACTAGTGTTTTATTTTCAGCTGAGGCAGAGGTGGTTTAATACTGTGCTAGCAAAGAAAAGGTGCTCTAAATAAATGAAGAGACAGAAATGAATTTGTTGTAATAGAACAATTTATGTCTAATATAATTATTTTGCAAACATAGCGCTATGCTGTAGACATTTAAATTGGGTCTGTCGAATTAATTGTTTATAACAAGCCTTTTCAGAGGAGTTTTTGGTGTGTCTTGCAGTCCAGAGCATCCGAAATCTAGTGCCAGTGTTTTAGTCCCACGAGACACAAGCCCCGTGCCTCTGACTCTTCGGGAGGTGGCTCTGAAGCATCCGGTGCTGATAGGTTGGTCCTGATTTATTCTAACTCGTGATGTTCAGTTCCATAACTCTGCTGTAGCACGTTTGGAGGCTTTGTCCGATTTCTGATCAACTGAAGAGAGATTTGGGGTTGACTTTGCACCCAAGTCTGAATGCAGCAGACTCCAGCTCCACTCTCTGTGTGTGGGCATGCCCATATCGGTGTTAATGTCTGCTCCCTAAAAGATGTTATTAGGAACTTTAAAAGTACAGGGTTTAGGGATCTGGTTAGAATTAGATCTGACGAAAATGCATGAATTTTGAAATATTTTCTCCTTCTTAAACAAAAAAAGGAAAACATTTTGCCCCCCACTCCCCCGGAATAAATCTCAAGACCTTATTAAGGTACACAGCTTAATTCTGCAGCACAATGGTGAACTTTTGTTTGTTTTTTAACTTTAGGCTGTTAAATCAAGACTTACTCGTTGGACTAATTATGCAGATAAAGAAGAAATCTCCTAAACTGGAAAAGAATGACTAAAATGTAGAATCTAGAAATTGCCTTCTGATGGTTTCTCAAAAAGAGGCACCGGGTACAGACTGGATGGAAGTGCTGGGAAGTCTCGGTATGAACGCTCAGCCTGGCCTTCCATGAAGATAAGAAGTTTTGCTGCTCTTTTATCTTCCTGTTCTGTAACAAATCTGCAGAGTAATTTTTTCAGGATGTTGGTGTTAGTGCAACTGAAAGCTTAAACTGGTGGCATGAAACATGATTTTCTCAGTTTGAGCTAACACACTTACAGTACTGAAAATCACAATAACAGAGCCTTTTTTTTATTTTATGCTACAGCTAAGTTGGAGGAAACATTTTCCAGTGTAAGATCTTCCATGTACCGGTACGTACAAGCAACAAAACTGAATATGAAAAAATAAATTAAGATTCCCAGGAAAGAGTGTAATAAGCGTATTGTAAATTAAAAGTTTATTCATTTTTTTAGTATGTTGAAAACTATTTTCAGTTTCATTTTAGGAGAGGCTTTGTACTTCACATATGAGTGGGCTGTATTACACCCTCAGTAACTGCTTCTAGAAGAAAAAAGACCAGAGACTCGTCTGGCAGAGACAAGAGGCTCAGCTGTGCGAGAAAACGCAACCCTTGCAGTGGGAGAGAGGAGAACGCTCAGAAGAATCCAAAAGGTCAGTGGAAATGAAGAAACCTCTCATAGATGGATGGCTGCCTATTTTCAACTAGAAATGTTCTCTGAGAGCTAGAAGTTTCAGTAAAATGAAAAACTTCCTCATTTATGATGGAGAAGGAAATATGTGAACCCCAGAAAGTTACACCTAGATAGACCCCCCTGATTTTTCTGTATCTGAAAATTGGTTCAGAGCAGAGAAAGGAACCCAGGCAGCAAGTCCGTTTCTTACTGCCAGAAGCGGCTGCTGGTTTGGAAGATCTCACACAGAACACCACCGACGGGCCTTGAAACAGAAGAACCGACACAGTAAACGTGGGAATGGCGAAGGCACTGGTGGCACCTCACAGGGCCACAAACACGGGGCTGGCCAGCCCGCTTCGCGAGAGCACGGCTGTTCGGATGAACAACCTGCCCTCGCAGGAAGAAGCTTCGTCTCTTTTGAGCCTTTTTTTTTTTCCAGGGTTGATCAATAAGTTTATGTCTAATCCAATTTTATAACTGAGAATTTTTCCGTCTGAACATGAGGAAGAACTTCTTCACTTGGAGGGTGATGGAGCCCTGGAACAGGCTGCCCAGAGGGGCTGTGGAGTCTCCTTCTCTGGACCGCGGTCCTGTGCAGCCTGCTGTGAGTGACCCTGCTTCGGCCGGGGGTTGGGCTGGGTGACCCAGAGAGGTCCCTGCCAACCCCGACCATTCTGTGGTTCTGTGATTCTGTGAATTCAGAGTTTAACCCCATTCATGCCAAGCCAACAACCAATTTCAGAGTTCCAAGTACAGCAGGTAAAGAACTGGAAAAAAAATTCATCCGTGAGCAGTAAAGAAAGTTTCCCAGCCTTTACTTGTGTCTTAAAATAGATTTTAAAAAGAAACCAACAGTTTTAGCAAAACAAGAGGTCCTGTTTCTTTGCCTTATACTCCAGGCAACGAGCTGGGGGAAAAAAAAGTGCTATTTACAACAGACACGCAAGCTGACAAAAGGGATTAGCAAAGACACATTTTGTTGAAGTCACCTAAAACCCAGAACAAAGGTTGTAAGATTTTTTAAAAGGTATATTTCTGCACTTAACTGCTAATAAAAGTGGCTACTAATTGTCAAGCCCAAGAGTTATATGGGAGGGGCCATTAACATGTTGCTCTGTTTTTGAAGTATCTGTCCGCATTAACATAGGGCATTGTAGTGCAGATTGCATTGAAATGCTGACTGCTCGGCTGTAATATTGCTGGGAGGAAAACATGCCGTCCCGCCGTGAAGAACTGGTATTAGTTCGCTCAGAAAAGGTAAGGATAGCTCACTTTCTGATGGTCTGCTTGACGACTGAAGTTATATATTAATTCCCCATGAAGATCTGGCAATTCTGCTTTCCGCCAGGAGTTTTTAGCCTAAAGCAAAGCAGTTACGTATCCAAACAGCACTAAAGCTTTGACGTTAATGCCAACTTCTTCCTGCTAAATCTCTCGTACCCCAGGACAACAGGAGCAGGATACATCACAGAGTTAAGTTTTAGATTTAGAGGAATCTCAAATCACTCTGGGTAAGGTTAGTTTTCTTTGCAGCAGCCCTGACTAAAAGAAACCAGTACTTCTGAGCTGCTAAAAATGTGTACATTTAAATCCAGGTGTCAAGGTCAACGGAGTCAATGCCTGTAGCCTGGCCGTGTTAGATGTTCAGCTTTACATTTTCATATCTAAATGTTTTTGTCCAAAGTAAATAAAGTGCCAAAAGAAGAGAGGGGGAAAAAAAAAAAAAAGAGAGAATGTTAATTGTCCCAGCCAAGGCAAAAGCAGCGTGTTTCTTGGCACTTGCTAATCGGTTCCCTCGCCGCGTTTGGGTTTGGAATACCGAATTTCTTCCGACCCGACAGCTACGCCGCTTCCACCTTCTCCCCTTCCCCTTTGTTCTCCCCTCCGAACAAAGCAGTTTCTCCCACGGGGCTTCTCCTCAGCTTCCCAGGTCGGGCTCCTTTCTGCTCCCGTCCCCCCCGCTGCCCCTTCCCCCACCGCCTTGCTGGGCTCCTGCCCCTTCCCACTGGTTTTCCATCCTCCCTCCAGCGCTTTGTTCCCACAGGCTCAGGCGAGGTGCAGCAGGAGCCCAGCTCCCTCGGGTTTTTTCCTTTTTCTTTTTCTCAGGGGGGAAAACCCGGAACATTTGAAGTCCCGTTGACGGCAGACAAGAAGATAGCGGAGAAAATAAGACACCGTCATCTGGCTCAGGAAAATGCTGTCATAAAACGCAGCCGTGTGTTCCTCCAGCATCAGATATGCGAGTACCAAGAAAGGCTGCATGCGGCTTGCACGCAGGTGTGACAGCTCGCTGTTGAGGTCATTTGTGCAGAATTAAGGACTTTCCTTCCTAATACATTTCACATTTTTCAGAAGCGCATTTATACCTCTGAGGGGAAGTGAAGAGCATTCAGCTAAACAGTCAGTTGGGGCTGATGGTGCCTCCTAAGGTATTCGGAAAGATTTCACACGTAGAAATAATGAGTGTATTTTCAAATCTGTGTAGGGGGGTTTAGCAAGGAACTAGCCTTCTGCACAGCAAGGCCTCAAGTGCATCACGTTGACCTGCTGGCTTGGTGGTAGTCTGGGTGAGAGAAGTACAGTGTTTTTAAGGAGAGAGGGGAAGCACAGCTATCATTTTCCCAGCTTTGGAAAGGCATATCCCAAATTTTTCATGAAAGCCATTAAAAATAACTCTCATGACCACCATATTATGATTACGGGGACAGCTGCCAAAACAAGTTTAAGGAAACCAAGAAAAAAATTTTTAAAAAGCAACACATCTCTCTTCGCCTTATTTAAGAAAGGGAGGATTGCCAGTGAAGCACCGTTGCTTTCTAGCCAGGTTCTTCTCACAGTTTTAAAAATCCTGCCCGCTTCCAGTTCATGCTTAACATAGCGTAACGTGTTCCTTGCCGCCGAGCCACTGGAGCCAGCAGCGGTCAGCCCAGCCCAGCAGTCCGCTCCGGCTGCGCGGTGACGCTGAGGAAGCTGAAGGTGCCTGCAAATTCGTTATCCCTAATGCCAAAGATCAAAAGAGTCAAGTGTTGCTCGGCAGCGCAGCACGTGAATTGCTTTACAGGGGAATTCTCGTGCATCCTGATGAGCCTATGAAAACTGGCAGACAGTAACAGGCAGTAAAAGGATTTCTCTAGCAGTTCACTTCTGCTGTTTGTTTGCGTACCCCTCTGGGACAGAAGAGAGATTTGATGGTGTTTCCACCTGAATCCTCTTCCCACGCCGCGAGAACAATGAAATTCTGCTGGAATTGGGACAACAGGAGAGGCAATTGAAAGGGGCCCGAAGGATTCAGTCTCTCCATCACAACGCTGACAGCACGCCGTCGTCCTTGCTGGCAGCTCGCTGGCGATTTACAGTGGAGCAGTGTAACGGGAGGAGACCTTGCGTGGCGAGGAAGCCGGGCGAGATAACCCCGTCTTCATCCCCCGACCCCCCTGCCCTGGCTGTGTCACACAAACCCTGGGGGTCACCGGTTGCTCTGCCGCCCTGAAGCCGCCCGGGAGCTGCGTTTTGACCCTGACTTTGTATCTCAAGTTATTCAGAAACCAAAGTCAGCGCAGGCTTCGGTCTCCGAATAACTCACTTAATGAGGAGGGCATTTTGGTAGGGCTGTGTGAATGGGCACCAGCAGCCTCATTAGGCTGCAGTCGGAGCTGGAGAACAACCTGAAATCCCTCGCTCCAGCTGAACTGGGATTTGGACTGCTCCCCAAAAGGGGCTTCCTCCCTGCACATAAGGTGGAAATCAAATTGCCGGGCAGCTTTTCCCTGGGAGGTACTGGAATCTCCTTCCTCGGATCTAGGCTGCCCCAAGTCTAGCAGTTGTTTTAGTCTAGTGAAAAAGAAAGATGGAATTAGGAACTTGGGAAAGAGCTGAGGAACTGCGGAGAGAACTTCCCAAAGCAAAGCAAACCCAAAGGAAGGGTTAGGGCTTTTTCTCTGAAGTCATTGCTGGGCTGATTTGCTGCTAAGCAAGAGCTCAAATGTGAAAAGATTTTGTTGGACTGTCAATGATAGGTTAAATAGAGTCAGATAAAAGCATGTTTTTTATTATCTGCAATATTATATATTCATTATGTAATTAAGGGTAAGGATGTAAGGAGAAAGCAGGTAGTGTAAAGGCCAAGAAAACACCTCAAGGACCAATCCTGTCTGCAAAAGATTGTGATGTTTCTAACATCTTATTATTTGCTGGTATGTCAGTAAGTGCCAAACCCAAATCACTGTTGGAAATTATGCTCCAAACCAAAACACATAACAATTGCCAACCTCTGTTAAGCACCACGAAGAAAACAAACTGTATATATTTGGGTCTGACTTTTAAAATACTGGAATTCTAATGGCTCTCGTAGGCCATATCTGCTCTCTCTCAAATCCGTCCCTGCTCTGTCATTACCTCTGCAGTCTTCAAACCTTGGATACTTGAATCTTCGTGTCCTTGACCTGAGCTGCTGAAATAATTGGAAATTCTGTGGGACTGTTGTGTATGTTAATCATCTCCCACAGTGCTGCTGAGCAGAAAGGACCCTGATGGCAGCCATCCAGCAAACTGTTCGCTTATAGTCCCGCTGCTTCTGAACACAGGTGTATGCATACCTTCGATTTACCTCATCACTAGGGGCAACACTTTCACAGAGAGCTTCTGGAGACAACTGCTTGAGAGACTTCACTCATGCCTGCTGCTAGAGCTTTGAAAAAGAACATTTCAAAAATGAAGGGCCACAGTACCCTCTGTCAGCCCAGCTTTTGGGGAATACCTACCTTCTTCTCCTCTTTGGATGGGTCTTCCCGAAAGAGGCAAGTGTCGCGACAGTCCGCTTCCTGGCGTTGGTGACCACAGGTTGAGAAGCTTCCCCGGAGAGCACTCGTGGTGTCACCTACTCAAGGTAGTGTGCGACGCTGTTTAGGGGCTGCACATGTCAGTTGACATCACAGGTTGTGACATACTGCTGTGTGCTTCCGTGCTTAACGACTGGGAAAACCTGAGTAAGTAATTAATACCAGTCTACTTGCGAAAGGACAGGTGGGTTGACCGTGCTGCAACCAGCGTAAACCAGAGCAACTGTGTTAACTAAGGAGTTCTGTATCTCACTATATGTCAGATCTCATTATTTACATATATAATTTTATACTTTTTTTTAAGATATATATACACGCAGTACTTATCCGATGTA
Source organism: Opisthocomus hoazin (assembly GCF_030867145.1). Lineage (NCBI taxonomy): Eukaryota > Metazoa > Chordata > Aves > Opisthocomiformes > Opisthocomidae > Opisthocomus > Opisthocomus hoazin. Next base: position 2,493,325 of record NC_134415.1, on the reverse strand, counting down.
CACATGACTGGTTTTGTGCAGAAGTATTTCTAAGTCTGGTTGCTAACTGCTGTTAGGGTAGTAATTGTTGCATTTAATTAATAATGTTACTAAAGTCAAAACCCCGATCTCCTTACAAATGTGAGCCCAATTGCTGAACTTCTGCAAGTGTACATTCAGCTTCTACAGATCATCACCCTCATCCTCAAGCAGCCCTGCCAGGCAGCAAACCTTGTTACTCCAAATTTGGCTTGGTCCAAGGTGTTACTGAGAATAAAAGTATGCGACCCACAAGAATCAACAGGCAAAAGAATGAAGGTAAGATATTTTAAAACTTTCTCACAGATTATTTCGCTATTTTGAAAGGTATGAAAATAAATATGGATATGTTGGAGCGGGTCCAGAGGAGGGCCGCGAAGATGGTCCGAGGGCTGGAGCACCTCTCCAACAAGGACAGGCTGAGGGAGCTGGGGCTGTTCAGCCTGGAGAAGAGAAGGCTGCGGGGTGACCTTAGAGCAGCTGCCAGTGCCTGGAGGGGCCGACAGGAAGGATGGAGAGGGGCTTTTCACAAGGGTGTGTAGTGATAGGACAAGGGGGAACGGCTCTAAACTAAAAGAGGGTAGATTTAGATGAGATATGAGGAAGAAATTTTTCCCCATGAGGGTGGTGAAACACTGGCCCAGGTTGCCCAGAGAAGCTGTGGCTGCCCCCTCCCTGGCAGGGTTCAAGGCCAGGTTGGATGGCGCTCTGAGCACCCTGGGCTGGTGGAAGATGTCCCTGCTCATGGCAGGGGGGCTGGAACCAGATGAGCTTTAAGCTCCTTTCCAACCCAAACCATGCTATGATTCTATGATTCTAACTGTAAGCCAATGATTAGAAGTCAAGGATGGAGGGTAAGAAACACAGTGCCGCAGTGCCAACCAGGGCATGGTACACATCGATATATCTAGGTTTGTCCCATTCTCCTCCGGTATGTTCCTGTGAAAATGGCTTAGAAATGGTGAGTACCACGGTAACCATTCACACTGAATTTTCAAGGGGCAGAAACACTTGCCTAAAAGCTCACTTGAGTTAGAAAATACATAAAAATAATAGTATATTCATCAATTTGTGGTCAGATGGAAAATTTCGGGAAGTCTGTAATTTAAATCTGAAAATTACAGTATCATGTCTTGAGGTTTTGCTTGGTTTACTTGGGTGAGGTTCCGAACCTCACCTCTTCCTTCAGTGAAAACGAAGCCTAAGCAGAAGGCTGGAGTTCGGCGTTAGCTTCCCTCCGTCGACTAGCAGAGCGTACGCACCGAGGTGGGCCGGGGAGCCGTGGGGAGGTGAGGACCCTTCTCCACCCTGCTGTGCCTTGGCCGTGGGGCTGGCTGGCCGCGGGCAGCATGGTGGGAACTGACTCCGTCGACAAGTTCTAAATGGATGTCCACCGCAAGTGACCGTGGTGTAAACCTGGGGTTCAGTCTTGGGTAAGGACAGCTCAAAAAGTCAAAATCAAAATTTTCTGCTTTTGTTATTTAAAATGTATAGCATAGTCTCTAATCTGGACACTTTTGACAAGAGAAATACGTTTAAATGATGGTAACTGGTTTTGAGGCAAGACGCTTAAGCCACCTACTCTCACACTGCGTTAGGGTGAAAGCATTCCCAAAAAAAGGATCCTGCATTTTTTTTTTTTATTCTTTCTCTTCTCTCTTTATGAGCAGTTGATGGGAAAAAGCAGAATAAATACCAAAAAAGTGAATCTTTTCAGTACATTCCGTGTAATTAGTGTATTTTAAAGTATAGTGCTAATTCAGCGTCCCTTTCCAGAATAGCATATTGCTGCTGACTGCCTTTTAATGCAAGATCTTCGGACAGTGCTCCACGAAAAGCTCAGCTTCCAGTAACCTGTAAAAAGAATCTCGTTTTCTTACAAGGTCTTCTAGAACTGTTAATTTATGTAGAATGAAGAAAGTACTTTCAAAACAGATGTGAAATGGGCGATTGCCTTTCCCTTCCTGGAGCTTCGGTGGGTTTATGCCCTTGAAGGAGATTCTCTCCATGGCTTCCAGCAACAGAAGCAAGTCCTCTGGTGCTATGCACAGAGCTCTTCAGCTGCAGGTGGAAGGGAAGATAGTGCCTTTACACCCACTTCAGGATGTCTATTTTGAAGCCCGGTAACACAATTTTGACATAAAAATATTTAAAATACTGGGGATTCAGTGTCAAAGTTTCTCAGCTGAAGCATCTCAAATATAGCCATTGAAGGTATAAAATATTTCAAAAACACGGATCGTGTTTGGAAAGATGTTTGAAGCTTAACCCAAATTTTCACAGAGACAAACAAAAACTTCTCTCCTGAAATATTTTGGGAATTGCTGTTTTCCTTTGGTCTTTCTCCAAGTCAGAACGTTGGCAATGTTAGGAAATGGAAGTTTTGCTCAAGTCTTTGTGATTAGCCAAGCTGCATAAACTTCTGTCCCGCATGACAATGTGACTTTGCCTGCTGGTGTGCATTTCACACGCGGGGTAGGGAGGAAAGGAGCAGAAGGGACTCTAAGAGGAGAAGACTGCGGAGGTGTCAGTGTCCACAATCAAGAAAGCTGAATATAATTTGAAAGTTCAGGGTGTGTCTGACCCCCAGTAGGATAGGAAATGAAGGGGAGGTGTTGGAGGGGAGTATTGAAGATTCAGCTCGTTCAGTGGTTGAAATTGAAAATTAAAACATTAACCTCCAAGAAAACAGAGCTTGCTATTGTTCTGTGTTTGTTCCAAACACGTGCTCTGACTGCTTACCAAAATGTATTTTCCAAAACATTTTATTGTAGCACTTCACCTTCCTCTTAATAATTTAATAATCAAATTTATCTTTTTAAAATGTAGGTTAGAATAGCAAGGGTGCTTAAGTTTGCAAATGGCATAGTTACAGTGTGATCGAACTCTCTTGGCTTTCCCCCTTTATTTTGTACTGCAACCTAGAAGGAGTTTGCTGTTTTATTTGTGTATTACAACTAAAATTAAGCTAGCGTCTCTGGGTATTAAACTGAAATAGTAGGTAGAGAAACAAACTGTTGTATTGCATGAACTGTACTGATTTTTGCTATATAATTGACAAGTGCCTTGGGGCCTTGTAGCAACCCACACCCACTCCTGTGAATGATAAAGCCATCCTTCTTGGTCAACGTTCAGTTCTGCACCTGCCCGTGCACTCCAGAAATTTCCATAGTTAAGAGGGAGGGGGAGAAAATCTGCTATTAACTAGAGTTGAGTAAAGTGAAGTCCTGGCAGGGATGGCAACACAGGTTTCATAGGAGTTAGAAGGTGAAGTTAAAACCTGTTTCATGTCTCGTGCCACTGTGGCAAGGGGAAGATTTTATTCCGTTTCCACCCTTCAGATGGCTTGTGCAAGGCGACATGAACCATAAAGCCTGGAGAAGACAGCTGTGCCATACCTCTCCCTCTCAGGGCAGCTGGTTGGTACTGGGGAGAAATACTCCTCGTTCTTTCTGCAGCTTTCCATCCTGCTGGGAGATAGATCAGGGTTCTGTGTATCTATCTAGCTGTTTTCCGCTAAATTCTTTTCTTTTTCTTGAATTTTTAAGCAAAAAAAAAAAGGTATCAAGGTTCTGTGGCTAAATGTAGCCAAGTGAATCCAATTTAATAACTTAATTTCTGCAAATTGCTTTATTCAGTGTGATTGAGCCGAGTGCAATTAGTTGGGTGAGTAAAGCTGAGCAGATGCACACCTCTCCGTGTCTGAGGGCAAGGTGGGAAATGGAGGCTGTCGGGGCTGAACTACCCCAATTTTTGAAAGTTCTGGACCTTGGTAGGATCTGTGGGTATTTAACACCATGTATTAATGGGTAACTTCGGTGTTTAACATTATGGCCCCGGGTACGTTGAGTTTGGAGTCGGTTTGCTTCTTGAATTTGGATACACGTGAGGAGAGCATGGTGGTGTGTATCTTGTAAGACGTGAAAGCACAGAGGGAGAGAGGTGGTTTGAGGTTGTATATGAAGATATGCCTAGGAGGAAGAGGATGAAAGCTAAACTGAGTAAAACGTGTGCAGCATATGAGAAAGCTTTCAAGTAAGATATGTTTGTCTGTAAGCGTGTTTCCAAGGCAAGCAAAAGAAATTTTATCATGTGTGGAGGTTCGGAAGGGATCTGGATAAGAGGAGGCCTTTGCTGGACCCTACAGAGAAATGGTTTTCATCTCCGTTTGATACCATCTCTGGATATTTGGCATGAAAAGTGACGATTTTGCTTGAAAATACATGGGGAAGCCGAAAGCTCGTAGCCACTCGTGCTTTGCTGGGAGATGAGTTCCATAAAAGCAGGTTCCTTTCAAGAAGGTGCCGTGCTGTCAGCACATCTGTCCCGAGGAAGGGGAGGAAGCACCGGCGGCGGAGGATTGCGGTTCATTAACTGCATCGTATTGAGCTTCCAGGCAGACAAGCACTTGAGACAGCCAAAAGGTGGAGGTTTGTAGGTCCCTGCCCCTGCTTTTCCTTCTCCTCCCCCGCTTCCCGAAAGAAGTGCCTTGCCTAAACCTCCCTGTGCAACACAAGGGTGCTCAAGGAAAAGTCAGGACCAGAGAATGAATTTTGGAGACGGGGTTAATTTCAATGCTTTTTTTTCTGGAAGGAAAAGGACCTGTCATGTGTACGCTCCATCACGTTACACCTCTTCTTCACTGTTACTCAGGGCGCAAATCTGCAAAATTAAAAAAATAGAAAAAAAATGAAAATAGGGGCACAAGTCATTACCCAGTCTAGCAAATAAAAGAGTGTTTCAGGTTCCTGCTGTTGCAGGACAAAAGTCGTAAGATTAATGGGGGTGTTCATACTTTTTTCAGTTTCATCCTTGTATGGATTACTCTCGGAAAAACTTCCTGTGTTTTCAACAGAGTGTTTTTCCCGAGTAAAATCTATGAAATCTAGCTGATTTTCGAGAACTTTCTTAGCATAAAAGTTCATTGAAAAAGTGAGTTGGTGGATTTTCTAATTTCTTGATCAGAAATGTATATCTGACTTATTAACATTTTTTTCAGTTTTTGCGCCTTATAATCTTGTATTTCTAGATGTAAAATGGGGAGAAAACTTTCCAGAGGGCAAAGCTTGGTTCATCCTAAGGTGACATTAAGTGCATTACAGCAGTTGCTATTTGGAGAGAAATATATCTACCGTGAGTGTGCACAATTGAAAGTGTGAGACAAGGCATCTGCTGAAGGTGAAGTCTTGAATTAAACTCTATTTTCATCAAAGTTGCCAACACTTTGGGACTTGAAGGGCTTTTTTCCTAAAGGAAGATGCTTTGAAGATACAGCAGCTCTTTTTCTACTGCTCGCATTGACCCTGTCCTTGACATCTGGACAGAGGGAATCAGGAGTGATTTCCCGGGGATACGCGGCATCTGCCACGAGGTGCTGAAAATGAAATGCACCTTAAATTACAGACTCGAACAACACTGAAAATTTTCCTCTCGTTTCTTAAAGAAAGCATTTGCAAAGCCAGTGTTAAACACAAATAGCAAGCTGTCTAAGGGATAGAACTGGAGAAGGCTTCAATTTGCAGGGTTTTGCTGGTGCAACCCAGCTAGAACGTGGTTGAGATTTCTTTTCATTGATCTGAAGATGAACAACTTGCTTAAGCTGCAGAGGGAAAATCCGTGTTTGCAATGCGCCTGGAAGACTTTTAATGCATTGCATTAATGAAGAGGCAAGTGGAAAGTCCATGGCTGAAAGTAACCTGCCGGCGTTAATGAGCACGGTTGGCAGCATCGGCAGATTTCGGGCTGAGAAGTTCTCCGGTGTCCGAGGAGCTCTGAAAGAACAGAAAAGTAATTCAGACTTCAGATGCTTGGTACCTCTGGTACGATGGCTAGTGTTTTTCCACTCATGCACCTGGGATGCTGAATGTGATACCCTGGAACACCGCTGCGATCGGGTCGAAAGTTTCCAGTGCTCACTGGGAGAAAATTCCCACAGCATCTTGTGCAGCAACGTGGAGGACGAGTCACGAAATACTGCTTGAATTAGGAGCTACCCAAAGCACTAATGCAGATAAACGTCGTTGGGATCAAAGTCTTCTTCTGCTCCCACACAGAAGTTAGGCACACAGAGCTGTGAAGAAAAGGTCGGGACAGGACTCGAAGCTTCAACGCTGCGTACAGCCAGGAGGCTGAGGTGAGTTATCTCAGTGTAGGGCTACGCTGACGAGCCAGCTAGCACAAATCAGAAGTTTGTGCTTGCTGAAGAGGGGACACAGATCTCATTGCTGAAGAGTTTTGTACAACAAAATCATTGCTGAAGGGTTTTGTACAACAAGATCCTGAAAGTGGGGATACCTGAATTTGTATTCTGTCTTTTAGCCATCTGGGTGAATTAGCCTATGAATTAGCCCTTTAAACTAAATGATTCGCCTTCTTCAGCTATATAGGCAGGGGAATGTAAGAGCTCTCATGAGATGATGAGAGGAAGCTTGGAGAAGAAGTTTTCGCAGGTCCAGGGGAGTAAGAAGGAATCGCTGTCCCAGTTAGATCCAGTGCCTTTTGGTTGGTCCTGTCTGAGAGTTTGGCCTTAGGCTGTTGGAATCAGTGCTGAAAGAAAGAAGTTTAGTGCATGGCTTTATCAACAGGCTACAAGGATGGTGAGGGGACTGGAGCATCTCTCCCACGAGGAGAGGCTGAGGGAGCTGGGCTTGCTCAGCCTGGAGAAGAGAAGGCTGAGAGGGGACCTTAGAAATGCCTCTAAATATCTGCAGGGTGGGGGTCAGGAGGACGGGGCCAGACTCTTTCCAGTGGTGCCCAGCGACAGGACAAGGGGCAATGGGCACAAACTGAAGCAGAGGAAGCTCCAGCTGAACAGGAGGAAGAACTTCTTTCCTCTGAGGGTGACAGAGCCCTGGCCCAGGCTGCCCAGGGAGGCTGTGGAGTCTCCTTCGCTGGAGATATTCCAGACCCGCCTGGACGAGGTCCTGCACAGCCTGCTCTGGGTGACCCTGCTTGGGCAGGGGGTTGGACTGGGTGACCCACAGAGGTCCCTTCCAACCCCTACCATTCTGTGATTCTGTGAAAAGGACACTCTAGCTCAAAATTTTGAGTCTGAATCAGAAGCACTGCGCTCTCAGGTTTGCTGATTTCCTCCATCCTGGAGCCACGCTCTTCCCCAAGGACCTTCACGAGATCTTTGGGGTATTTTGGTATTTTTCTCCACCTGGTGCTGTCTAGTGCGGCAAGCGCTGCAGGAGTCGGGAGTTCGATCATTGACTTCCTTGAGGGAAGCCTCGGGATCTGAGCTCTGGGGATGGGCAGGGTACTTGGCAGCACTCTAGCGAGGATCTGACGGAGTCGAGGGGAGCTTTGCCACCTTCCCTCGCACGCTGCCGGGGGAAAGCGGAACAGGTCGGTACCAACGTGCTGCGCTCCGTTCCGACGGCTTGAGCAGCTCTTCCAAAGCGCGTTGGCACCAACGCCTTCGGAGAAAATCACTCCTGTTCCTGAAACAGTAGAAGCAGGGAACCTGAGACAGGATTATCGCAGAGGCTGAACGCTTGCAATACGTGAAGTTAAAAAGGATAAAACCCACCATGTGTTTTCATGTTGTTGTTTCCCCTGGGGGTGTATGTTGGTACGTTGGGGTTACAAAGTGGTGAACTCTTACAAAGAGCTCTCCGGAACGGTCTTGAAGCTTTTTCTTGCTTAAGCCTTTTGTATAAGGAGAACGATACGCTGGATTAAAACAAAATCCAGAAACTCCTTATGAAAATGGCATTTACACCCTCCATGTTCAGCCTCGGCAGCGGTTCCTCCCCGGCACCCGGCAAAAGGCGGCTGAGAAGCAGGGACGGGGAGGTGCAGCCCCCTCACCTACACGTCCCATCAAAGGGACGCGTTCTTCTTAACCGGGGGGTGCTTATTCCTGGGGGGTAGGCTGTCTCGACACCCATGGGGTGGGCTCCACGGCGGGGGCTGCCCAAGGAGGATGGGGGGGGTGGGCTGGGGGGGGACAGCTGGAGGCCCCCCCTGCCCCGTGTGAGAAGGGCTCGCTGTAAATGGCTAGAAACGGGGAATCTTTACAGCCGTCGGCCGGAGGAAGTTTTTCGGCTGTAAACCGTCACGCGTGAACAGGTTGGGGGGGGGGGGGGGGGCGTGGGGAGCACCCCCCCCCCCCCCCCCGAGAACCACCCGGGGATGCCGGGCGGGAAGGGAGAGGGAGGGATGAAATAAAGGCGGCGGGAATCCACGCCGAGGAAAAACTTTCGGATGGGGTTTTTTGTTTGTTTAGTTGGTTTGCTCGTTTGCCCCGTTCTAAAGACGATGCATAACCTCTGGAAACAATTTTTTATGGCCATTAAAAAACTTACAGCTGGACAGACTTCTTTTTGACAGAGCAACTGAATCTGAGCGCGTACATTATTGGGGGTGAGCGGCGCGGTCATTCGCGAAGTATTGAGTAAAAAGTGAAACACGCCAAAACAAATCCAACTTCAGCTCTGCTGCCTTTGCCCCAGGAGAGCGATGGGTGCCGAGAGCAGCGCCCACGCAGGTAAGGGTCTGCTGCCGGGGGCCTGGGGTCCCTTCAGCTTCGGGCCCCTCACTACCAGAAGGACACTGAGGGGCTGGAGCTCGTCCAGAGCAGGGCAGCGAGGCTGGGGAGGGGTCTGGAGAACAAGTCTGATGGGGAGCGGCTGAGGGAGCTGGGGCTGCTCAGTCTGGAGAAGAGGAGGCTGAGGGGGGACCTTATTGCTCTCTACAACCTGACAGGAGGGTGTGGTGAGGGGGGGGTTGGTCTCTGCTCCCAAGTAACCAGCGATAGGATGAGAAGAAATGGCCTCAAGTTGCATCAGGGGAGGTTCAGATTGGATATTGGGAAAAATGTCTTCACTGAAAGAGTGGTCAGGCACTGGACCAGGCTGCCCAGGGCAGTGGTGGAGTCCCCATCCCTGGAGGGGTTCAAAAACCGTGTGGATGTGGCACTTCAGGACTTGGTTTAGCAGGCGTGGTGGTGTTGGGGTGATGGTTGGACTTGATGATCTTAGAGGTCTTTTTCAGCCTTAATGATTCTGTGATTCTGGGCGCATACACACATGGATTAGGAACCAGCCCTTCCTCGAAGCACCCAGCCAGGAGCATCAGAACAGCGTTTTCAAAGCCCGGGTTGCCTAAATGCTCGTCTAGATCGGGTCTCTCTATTTATTCTCTTTATTCATTTTTGGAAGTGTTTCCTTTCCCACTGAAACGGCCCTGTTGCTTTCAGCTCCAGCTGGGTCCACTGTGTTTGCCTCTAAAATGCGTTCATGCGCAGGACCCACCACCAGCATCACGACCACAACCACCACCAGCACCACAACCGCGACCACCACCACCCGCACAACCACCAGAACCACCACCACCACCAGCACCACCATCACCACAACCATGACTACCACCACCAGCACAACCACCACCAGCACAACCACCAGAACCACCACCACCACCACCACCACCACCCCCCTCACCACAACTATGACCACCACCACCACCACTACCACCCCCACCAGCACAACCACCCCCACCCCCATCAGCAACACCACCACCACCACCAGCACCACCATCACCAAGACCACAACCACCACCAGCACCACAACTGCGACCACCACCACCAGCACAACCACCAGAACCACCACCACCACCACCCTCACCACAACCATCACCACCACCACCAGTACTACCACCCCCACCAGCACAACTACCCCCACCCCCATCAGCAGCAGCACCACCACCACCAGCACCACCAGCAGCCCCAGCAGAAGGGTGCTGGGGCAGAAGGAGCTTGGGGGGAACTGAAGGCGGGGGTGGGTCCGCAGGCAGAGCGGGTTTCCGCCCTCGTCTGGGCAGCGGGTGCGGGAGCTGGGCGTGCGGGGGGGACGTGTCAGGTGGAAGGCGGGGGGGTGGATAAAGCTGTGCGGGGCTGGGAGTCACTCACGGCGCTGCGGGATGGAGACCGGGCGTGAGCCGGGGCTGCGGGGCTGGGGTGAAACGGGGAGCGGAGGGTCGGGTCTGTGCGGGGCTGGGGGCGGGGGGGGGGGGGGGGAGAGGCGGGGTGCGGGGAGGGGTGCAGGCAGGGGGAAAGGCGGGGTGCAGGCAGGAGTGCAGAGAGGCGTAGAGGCAGGGGGTTCAGGTGGGGGTGCAGGCAAGAGTGCGGGAGGGGGATGCAGGCAAGGGGTGCAGGCAGGGGTTCAGACGGGGGGTGCGGGCAGGGGTACAGGCAGGGTGTGCGGGCAGGGGGTGCGGACAGGGGTGCAGTCCGCCCCTGCACCCCGCAACTTTCTCCTAAAAATGTGAAAAACCCCGGCAGGGCGGTTCGGGGCGAGCGGGGCTGCCCGTTTCGAGGGAAACCCGTATTTTTTACACCGCGCCGCTGCTCTCCCCCCCGTCCCCCGCCCCCGCCGAAAGGACTCGTTACTGTTTAAAGAGCCCCATTGAACTGCTTCCTGCTCATTGTCACCTCTCCCCCTGCCCTCTATCCAGGGATTCGCACCGCCAGGTAATAAACTGCTTCCCTCGCACCCGGCCCGCCGCAGCCCCGGAGAATGCGAGCTGTTAAAGCACCGGGGGCGGGGGGGCCACCCCCCCATCACCCCCTCCCCTTTCCCCCCGCCGCTCCGCCGAGCAGCGCCAGGAGAAGCCCAGCCCGGGGCAGGGCTGTGCCCGGGGGGCTCCGGCTCCGCTCCGGCCCGCGGGGACTCGCGGGGGGCGGCTCCCGGGGCACCGAGCGCAGCCGCTGCGCCAGAGAGCTGGGGGTCGGGGGGGGGGGGGGGGGGGTCTGTTTGGGGGGGCTCCTAACCCGCCGTCTGAGTTGTAGGGTTTATTTTATTTCATTTTTAGGTTTTATTTTTAGACTTCATTTTATTTTATTTCACTTTATTTCATTTTATTTTATTATTTTATTTAGGTGGGATGGCTCTAAACCATCGGTCTGGTTTTTAGATTTAATTTTAATTCTTTTCTTTTCTTTTCTTTTCTTTTCTTTTCTTTTCTTTTCTTTTCTTTTCTTTTCTCTCTTTCTTTTCTATTTTCTTTATTTTATTTTATTTTATTTTATTTTATTATTTTCTTTTCTTTTTTCTCTTTCTTTTCTTTCCTTTTCTTTTCTTTTCCTTTCCTTTCCTTTCCTTTCCTTTTCTTTTCTTTTCTTTTCTTTTCTTTTCTTTTCTTTTCTTTTCTTTTCTTTTCTTTTCTTTTCTTTTCTTTTCTTTTCTTTTCTTTTCTTTTCTTTTTCTATCTCTTTTCTATTTTCTTTCCTTTGTTTTCCTTTTCCTTTATTATTTTCTTTAATTTAATTTTATTCCCTTTTTTATCCTTCTCTTCTCTTCTCTTCTCTTCTCTTCTCTTCTCTTCTCTTCTCTTCTCTTCTCTTCTCTTCTCTTCTCTTCTCTTCTCTTCTCTTCTCTTCTCTTCTCTTCTCTTCTCTTCTCTTCTCTTCTCTTCTCTTCTCTTCTCTTCTCTTCTCTTCTCTTCTCTTCTCTTCTTCTCTTCTCTTCTCCTCTCCTCTCCTCTCCTCTCCTCTCCTCTCCTCTCCTCTCCTCTCCTCTCCTCTCCTCTCCTCTCCTCTCCTCCTCTCTCCTCTCCTCTCCCCCTCTTTCCTCTCCTCCTCTCTCCTCTCTTGTCTTTTCTCTTTTATCTTTTCTTTAGGTGGAATGGCTCGAAACCACCGAGGTCGAGCATCTCGGCTGCGAAGGCAGCGCCTGTACGGGCAAACCGGGGTGCAATCCCCCGGGTGGGCTCAAAGTCGGGCAGACCGCGGCGAATGGGGGGGGGGGGGTGCGGTGCGGGGGTCTCCCTCCCGGGGCCGGCTGCCCGGAGCCCGGCGCGGGGGGCTGGCTGTGCCCGGGCCGCGGGGCCGGGATGGGCCATTTCCCCGGCCCGGGGGGCTTTGATGGAGGTGCCAACGTTTGGGGTCGGATTTACATCAAACAGCCGCAATTCACACCGCGGCCCTTCCCCCGGGCACCGCTCTGATGTGGCCGCGGGCGCCCAATGGCACGGCCCGGCCGGCCGGATCAAAGCGGCGGCCCGCCAATCAGCGGGGAGCATCGCACCCCCCCCACACACTCCGGCTTTGTGACGTCGCCGGGGGGGGTGTTTATGACGGGGTATAACAGCGAGCCCCGCTCGCCGGGAGCGCGGAGGTGGAGCGGAGGCAGCGCGGGGGACCCCCCCCCCCTCCCCGCCAAGCCCCGCAGCCCAGGATGAGCTCCCCGGGCGGGGAGGGGGCGGGCAGGCCCCCCCCGCCGCCCCCCCCCCCCCGCGTCGATCACCTGCTGAGCGCGGTGGAGAGCGAGCTGCGGGCGGGCAGCGAGAAGGGGGACCCGACGGAGCGGGGACTGCGGGTCGCGCTGGAGGACGGCGAGCTGTGGCTGCGCTTCAAGGAGCTCACCAACGAGATGATCGTCACCAAGAACGGCAGGTTAGGGGTCGGGGTGCGGGGGGTGCGGGGGAGGAGAGTGTGCGGGTGTGCCCCCCGCAACGCCGTGGTCGCCCCGCAGGAGGATGTTCCCGGTGCTGAAGGTGAGCGTGGCCGGGCTGGACCCCAACGCCATGTACTCCTTCCTGCTGGACTTCGCGGCGGCCGACGGGCACCGCTGGAAGTACGTGAACGGGGAGTGGGTGCCGGGGGGGAAGCCCGAGCCGCAGGCCCCCAGCTGCGTCTACATCCACCCCGACTCCCCCAACTTCGGCGCCCACTGGATGAAGGCGCCCGTCTCCTTCAGCAAAGTCAAACTCACCAACAAGCTCAATGGCGGTGGGCAGGTAAGCCACCGGCACCGGGACCGGCGTCGCGGTGGGCACCGGAACCGGCATCCACGCCGGGACCGGGATAAGGATGGGCACCGGCATCCGCATCGGCACCGGGACCGGTGTCGGGGCGGGCACCGGGATGGGCACCGGGATCGGCATCCACACTAGGACCAGGATAAAGATGGGCACCGGCACCAGCATCCGCATCGGCACTGGGAGCGGCATTGGGGTGGGCACTGGGACCGGTGTCGGGGTGGGCACCGGCACCGGGATGGGCACTGGGACCGGCATCCACATGGGCATCCACACTGGGACCAGCACCGAGAGGGGGAACTGGGACCGGCATCCACACTGGGACCGGCATCCGCATGGGCAACCACACCGGGACTGGCACCAGGAGAGGCACTGGGACTGGCACTGACACTGGGACCGTATCAGGATGGGCACTGGGACGGGCACCAGGGCTGGGACTGGCACTGGGATAGGCACCGGGGCTGGCATCCACACCAGGCCTGGGACCGGCATTGGCACTGGGACCGTATCAGGATGGGCACTGGGATGGGCACTGGGACTGTATCAGGATGGGCACTGGGACCGGGACCAGCGCTGGGGCCAGGACCGGCACCTTGCCGCCTTCGCCTCACTCAGCGGGGCTGGACCGCCCCATCCCATCCCTCCCCGTCCCGTCCTGGCGGGGCAGCGGGATCCGGCCGAGCCACCACTCCCCCTTCCTTAACTCTGTTTTTCACCCTGCTGTTTTCAAACGGGGTGGGCTGGGGTGGGTCGCGTCTCCCCCCCTTTTCTCCCCCCTCCTGAGCTACACTCTTCAGCAAAGCTGTTCTGTCTTTCTCACATCCCGATGTTTTGACCCTCTTGTTCACACTCATCCTCCTGGTGCGGATGTCCGACAGTGCCAGATCGCCCCGTGCCCGCGACCCTGCCCGGCGACGGGATGCGGATGGCCGGGCGACAGCCCGCGGTGTCTGGCTGCTCCTTTCTGTCCTGCACAGCTTCGGTTTTAGTGGTTACCCGCACCCGTCGCCCTCTTCTCCTCTGCTGGAAGGACAGACCGTGGGACGCGTTCGGACGCGGGCGCTGCGGGTGCCTGCCCGCAGCCCGCCGCCGCTGACCGGCTCTGTACCCCTCTGCTCGCAGATAATGCTCAACTCCCTGCACAAGTACGAGCCGCGGATCCACATCGTGCGCGTGGGCGGCCCGCAGCGGATGATCACCAGCCATTCCTTCCCCGAGACCCAGTTCATCGCCGTCACGGCCTACCAGAATGAGGAGGTATGGGCCTAACCTTGCTCAGAATCACAGAATGGTCGGGGTTGGAAGGGACCTCTGTGGGTCATCTAGTCCAACCCTCCCGCTGAAGCAGGGTCACCTACAGTAGGTTGTAGAGGACCTTGTCCAGGTGGGTCTGGAATATCTCCAGAGGAGACTCCACAGCCTCCCTGGGCAGCCTGTTCCAGGGCTCCGTCACCCTCAGAGGGAAGAAGTTCTTCCTCGGGTTCAGCTGGAACTTCCTCTGCTTCAGTTTGTGCCCGTTGCCCCTTGTCCTGTCGCTGGACACCACTGGAAAGAGTCTGGCCCCATCCTCCTGACACCCACCCTGCAGATATTTAGAGGCATTTCTAAGGTCCCCTCTCAGCCTTCTCTTCTCCAGGCTGAACAAGCCCAGCTCCCTCAGCCTCTCCTCGTAGGAGAGATGCTCCAGTCCCCTCCTCATCCTCGTAGCCCTCCGCTGGACTCTCTCCAGTAGCTCTTCATCTTTCTGTTCCTTCTAAAATCTGCGGTTCCGCTAACTCGATGGACAGCCCCGACCCAAACCCTGCTGCCTGCGTGAGGGTGAACGGGGATGCTTGCCAATAAAGACGTTTGTTGTTGTTTTCAGATCACAGCTCTAAAAATCAAATACAATCCGTTTGCAAAGGCGTTCCTTGACGCGAAGGAAAGGTGAGAGCTCTTCCCTCTGACGCGTGGATTCTTTACCCCAACTTGTCAAAGCAGATTCTCCACTAACACAGCGCGTTTCCTTTCCCAGGAGCGACCACAAAGACGCGATGGAGGACGTGGGGGACAGCCAGCAGTCCGGCTACTCGCAGCGTACGTTGCCTCTCATGCCGCACCGCGGGCGTCACGCCGATTTCTCCCGTCTTGTCCGTTCGGTTACGCGCGGCGTGGAGAGAGCGGTGTTTGCCGGCTGGCTCGGTGGTTCCTGGGGAGGAGAATACTGCCAGTCCTTACGACGGCGGTTCACACAAGTTTATGATTGTATAAACATTATGATCTATGTGTGATCAGGACACCGGCATTACAGTCGGAAATCCTTTAGTAAGTCCGGTTTATACAATTCATTGCTGTTATCCCTAAGCAGCGGCTCTTGGAAAACAACCCACTCCTTTTTCTTGGCCTCATTTAGAATCATAGAAAGTTTTGGGTCGGAAGGGACCCCCAGAGGTCATCTAGTCCAACCCCCCCGCAGCGAGCAGGGACACCGCTAACTGGATCAGGGTGCTCAGAGCCCTGCCCAACCTGGTCTTGAATGTTTCCAGGGATGGGGCCTCCACCACCTCTCTGGGCAACCCATTCCAGGGTTTCACCACCCTCATTGTAAAGAATTTCTTCCTTATATCCAGCCTAAACCTACCCTGTTTTAGTTTAAAACCATTACCCCTCGTCCTGTCACTGCTGTCTCTGCTAAACAGATTGTCCCCATCTTTCCTGTCGGCTCCCTTTAAGTGCTGAAAGGCTGCAATCAGGTCTCCCCGCAGCCTTCTCTTCTCCAGGCTGAACAAGCCCAGCTCTCTCAGCCTGTCCTCATAGGCTAATAGTCCTCATTTGCTAATTGTTGGCACAGGTAATTGTGTCTTTTAATCCTGGCGTCTTGGACTGCGGGGCAGCAGCCGATACGGGCACGGTTCTCATCATCCGCCCCGCAGCGCCGACATGATTTTAGTTGTTTATCTTTCCTACCCCTAGCTAAAAATTCCCCTGTGGGGTAGGGATTTACACGTAGTTGTAGGGCTGTGATGATTTTCCTGTGAGGAATGCCCCTGTAATGCTCGATCCAGTTATTACTGATTTTTTCCTTTTCAAAATTTGAAATCCTTTAATATAATCTTGCAGTTACCTGCACGTGCAAAAAGAAGACAGCCAGCCTTGTGTACAGGAACAGCGAGATCTGTACGATATGGAGAGAAAGGCTTGGTTCAAAATACATCAGAAAATTGTTAGAATGGGGTTTGAAGTACTTTAAAAAAGTACATTTTAAGTACTTTTTAAAGTTTTATGTTTAAGTACTTTAAAAAAAAATTAGGGTGCTTGCTTAAAAAGTTTTTTTCAGCTGGATGAAAAGCACTAGCGTTTTCACAATTGCCATTTTAACAGATTATTGCCAAAAAATATCTGCAGCCCAGAAAGGGGCGGAGCGGAGCTGCAGTCGGAATGACTCTTTTTTCAGTGAAAACACTTCATTTTGGAGAGCTCTGCTGAGCAGCCTGCGAAACCTCAGGGCTCCGCTGCCGCTTGAGCAGCCCGGAGAGCGGTTCGACGCCGCGGATCGCCGGGCACGCTCCGCCTGCGCAGGGAGGCTCTCTCCGTGTCGGCGTTCCCGTGCTGCCGCTGTGGTTAAACCGTGACTGCAGGAATAACGTTAGCTGGGCACGGGGCTTTTTTGCTAAGCTGTTGGCTAATTTTCCTTAGGAAATTTGCAAAGACTTGGATTTTTCAGCCACGATTGCGACTCAGTTCCCTTTCCGGAGCACGCTTCTTGGCTGCTTGGTGATGGGTCTGGTTGCTGGGTGATGCTTCATCGCCCCCCTGACCACCCTCTCGCTTCCCGCAGTGGGCGGCTGGCTCATCCCCGGAAGCGGGGCTCTCTGCCCGCCCGCCAGCCCGCACCCCCAGTTCGGAGCCCCGTTGTCGCTGTCGCCCGCTCACGGCTGCGAGAGGTTCTCGTCGCTCAGGAACCACCGCCCGGGTCCCTACCCCAGCCCCTACGCCCACAGAAACAGCTCCCCAAGTAAGTCGGCGCGGTGGAAGGATGGGGAGCGAGCGGTGGGATGCGGGCGTCCGGAGCGATGCCGCAGAGACGGAGCTCGTGGGCTCGGGGCCAGCGCCGCGATGAAGTGGGGACGGCGAGTGCGTGGCCCCGGTCTCGTCTGGGTGGGAAAACTGGGGGTGTGCGGAGCTGCCTGCTGCTGGCGGGTGGGATCGCCCTGTGCTGGCTGTGCCTTGTGCCCTGGGATCCTGGGAACCAGCGAGCTTGGACTTGCTTCGACTTTGTTTCCTTATTTGAGTTGGGAAGTGAGGGTTTTAATTGTTGGTTATTGGTAATACAACGAAATGGAGAGCGTGTCTGGTTCTGTCGGCACCGCTCGTTAACAGGCGGTGGCTGCGGGCCCGATTCTGTTGGTCCTGCCCGCCGGTCGCTGTCGTTGCACCCGCGCCCGGAGGCTGCTCTCAGCGGATGCCTCACGGCCGGAGACGCAGGGACGACGCGGAGCTGAGCCGGCTGCAGAGCTGTTGAAAAGCTGTGCACAGAAATGGGCAGATGGCTGCAGGCTCAGGGCCTCGCGCCGTAGGTGCTTAAGGGAGAGCGGGGCTTTTCTAACAGTGACTTTTTTTTTCTTTTTTTTTTTCTTTTTTTCTTTTTTTTTCTTTTTTTTCTTTTTTCTTTTTTTCCTTTTTTCTTTTTTCTTTCTTTTTCTTTCTTTCTTTTCTTTATTTTTCTTTTTTCTTTTTTCTTTTTTTTCTTTTTTCTTTTTTCTTTTTTCTTTTTTCTTTTTTCTGTTTTTCTTTTTTCTTTTTTCTTTTTTCTTTATTCTTTTTTCCTTTTTTCTTTTTTCTTTCTTTTTCTTTCTTTCTTTTTTCTTTATTTTTCTTTTTTCTTTTTTCTTTTTTCTTTTTCTTTCTTTCTTTTTTCTTTATTTTTCTTTTTTCTTTTTTCTTTTTTTTCTTTTTTCTTTTTTCTTTTTTCTTTTTTGTTTTTTCTTTTTTCTTTTTTTCTTTTTTCTTTTTTCTTTTTTCTTTTTTGTTTTTTCTTTTTTCTTTTTTTCTTTTTTATTTTTTTTTCTTTCTTCTGGCAAAGGCCCGTTAACAATTTTTGCCCTTCAGCCCGCATGCATATTGAAGGTTTCCACTTCAAAAAAAATAATTTTTTGATCTGTGAAGTAAAGCAGAGGCTTCTAGACACAGCCTGAGCCATCTTGTATGCAGCTTCACAGTTCATTTTAAAGTGGAAAACCAGCTTTCTGCAGACTTTTCTTGCATCTCGGAAACTCTGTGCAAGCTTTGTGGCTTGAAACAGAGCAAAAGCCCAAAACACCTCTGGTGCTCGCCAAGGGACCTCTTCTCCTTCCCCAGCCAGCTGGCACAGCAGCTCCTTGCTCGCGATGGGTGGCTGCGTGGGATCCCCTTCACGGCTCCCCAACGCCTCGCCGCGCCGGCCAGCTGGTTTTGGGCACAGGCTGAGTAGTCCAAGCCAAGGCAGGCTTCAGAGCCCGCGGCAGCTCCAAGCTGGGTTGCGTGATCCGGTGACCTGCTGGTTACCCAGGGCTGCCGGGCTGGTCCTGCCCGTGTAGGCGATGGAGATCAGGAGGTGGCCTGGGAGAGCGACTGGGACGGCGTAAGGAGCCCGCCTCTTCCCACCGACCGAATCAGGGAGCGTGGGCTGAAGGAGCCGGTGGTCTGCAGGCGGTTTCTTCAGCCATCGATGCTTCAGAGGAACAGGGCTTTGCAGTTTTCAGAGCGGGCCCTCAGCGGGGGCGATGCCAGCACCAGCTCGATGCGGCCGGTGGCTGACGCCATCGTCCTCTGCCCTTGGGACTTTCGGTTCTTCACAAGGTGGTGACGGGGAGGGTGTCATCAAGCCCTGTGTTGCATTTGAACGCCACACCGTTATCTGGGCTGATTCACAGAATCACAGAACGTTCGGGGTTGGAAGGGACCTCTGTGGGTCACCCAGCCAAACCCCCTGCCGAAGCAGGGTCACCTACAGCAGGCTGCACAGCACCGCGTCCAGGCGGGGCTGGAATATCTCCAGAGAAGGAGACTCCACAGCCTCCCTGGGCAGCCTGGGCCAGGGCTCCGTCACCCTCAGAGGGAAGAAGTTCTTCCTCGGGTTCAGCTGGAGCTTCCTCTGCTTCAGTTTGTGCCCATTGCCCCTTGTCCTGTTGCTGGGCACCACTGGAAAGAGTCTGACCCCGTCCTCCTGACCCCCACCCTGCAGATATTTAGAGGCATTTCTAAGGTCCCCTCTCAGCCTTCTCTTCTCCAGGCTGAACAAGCCCAGCTCCCTCAGCCTCTCCTCGTAGTAGAGATGCTCCGGTCCCCTCACCATCCTTGTAGCCCTCCGCTGGACACTTTCCAGGTTCAGGTGCTCTCTTGCTTTCCCAGCAGCCTACGCCGATAACTCCTCTGCCTGCCTGTCCATGCTGCAGTCCCACGACAACTGGTCTTCTCTAGGGGTGCCCCCCACCGCGACGATGCTGCCCGTGAGCCACGGCACCGGCACGGCTACCAGCTCCAGGTAGGGGCCCCTCGAATCGCCGCGTCGAGCCTTGCTAGCATGAGAGGGCTGAGAAAGGAGGTGGAGAGTCACCAGCAAACTGGAGATCCTTACGGCCATGTGTGACTCGCTGGCCGTTGTGGGGGTGGGGGGAGCACCAAGGAGGACTATTTACAAGGGAAAGCTTGAAGAAACAGATTAAAAACTGGGGGTTTTTTTTATGTTTTGGTTTTGGAAATGTAGATACGTGTGATATAGCAATATTTCATAGAATCATAGAATGGTTTGGGTTGGAAGGGACCTTCAAGATCATCTGGTTCCAACCCCCCCTGCCATGAGCAGGGACATCTTCCACCAGCCCAGGGTGCTCAGAGCTCCATCCAACCTGGCCTGGAACCCTGCCAGGGAGGGGGCAGCCACAGCTTCTCTGAGCAACCTGGGCCAGGGCCTCACCACCCTCATGGGGAAGAATTTCTTCCCAATATCTACTCTAAATCTGCCCTCTTTTAGTTTAGAGCCGTTATTTGATAGAGGAGGGATTGCAAATCACTTAGACGAACATCCACTGAATCGGAGGTTGCTCTTTCAGTCTTCATCTCCGTTTTGCTTTTAAGCCAAATGGTGTTTAAAATGTTGATTTTTGATCTGTTTTGCTTTAGCCAGTCATCGCTTTCCCATCTGTCTCCACAAACCCTTGCTCTGCTCCACGCTGTAGGGCAGTAATTCTTTGCCTGAGCGGTGCCGCAGCAGCCGGCAGAGCGTGGGATCATACCCTTGGCGAAAACCTTTGCCATTTTGTGATCATATCAGAGTATCTTTTCTCCTCTTTCACAGAATCACAGAACGTTATGGGTTGGAGGGTCCTTTCGAGGTCGTCTAGCCCAATCCCCTTTTTGTACTCTTTCTTTATTAACCTTTTGGATCTTTTAGCAGAGATTTAGTTTGCAGCCAGTCCCTTGGAGCTAAACTTGCGAGGTCAGCGAAGTAGATGTAAGGTGGTCAAACCTTTGCCATTGACCACAGAGGGCTGAGGTTTCAGATCTACCACTCCGTTTGTGGGAGGCGTTTGTGTTTGAGCCAGGCTCATAGAGAGAATCACAGAATCCCAGCATGGTCGGGGTTGGAAGGGACCTCTGTGGGTCACCCAGTCCAACCCCCTGCCCAAGCAGGGTCACCCAGAGCAGGCTGCACAGCACTGCGTCCAGGCGGGGCTGGAATATCTCCAGAGAAGGAGAATCCACAGGCCCTCTGGGCAGCCTGGGCCAGGGCTCCGTCACCCTCAGAGGGAAGAAGTTCTTCCTCGGGTTCAGCTGGAACTTCCTCTGCTTCAGTTTGTGCCCGTTGCCCCTTGTCCTGTTGCTGGGCACTACTGAAAAGAGCTTGGCCCCATCCTCCTGACACCCACCCTGCAGATATTTAGAGGCATTTCTAAGGTCCCCTCTCAGCCTTCTCTTCTCCAGGCTGAACAAGCCCAGCTCCCTCAGCCTCTCCTCGTAGGACAGACACTTCGCTATCGATCGGAGTACGTACTACTACCCGTTGCACACTCCACCGAGTTTCAGCTGCTGCACTAGGGGTTGTCCAGTAGACAAAACCAGTACAACTGGGACTGTGGGACCTCAAGGCAGGCATTTCTGCCATCCCTTTTGTCTAATCCCCTATGTGTGAAGTAAGAAGAATATTTACGTTTTTTGCTAAACTGCTTGGGATCGATAGGTGGAAAGCACTGTGTGGGATCACACAGCAGGGCTGAACTTCTCCTCGTAGAGTTTCTCTTGAATCAGCTCGTTTCTTTTAATTCACACGTGTGTTTACACATCTGTGTGCATGTCTCTAAGTACCCAGAGGAGAGCGAGAGAGTGGAGGCTGCAGGGTCCTGGCAAGGCTTTGCTTCCTCTTAAGAAGCCCTTTCTGTAGTGTTCGTGCCATCTGCAGCCACCGATCGAGCTCTTCCCCTGCTGACAGGAGGTGATGAACAAGGTCCTAGGAGGGCTGTGCTGCTGTCTGGAGGCATCCACAGAATCACAGAATCACAGAATGTTCGGGGTTGGAAGGGACCTCTGTGGGTCACCCAGTCCAACCCTCTGCCGAAGCAGGGTCACCCAGAGCAGGCTGCACAGGACCTTGTCCAGGCAGGTCTTGAATATCTCCAGAGAAGATATTCTGAGTACAGAGGCACTCAGGGCGGGTTAGGGCTTTGACAGACTCACGGCAGTGGGTTCAAACAGGGTCTAACAGCCGCTGTTTCCAGCCACCTCCATCATGTGGCTTGAAGCAATGGTGTCAAGTTGAGTCAGGGGAGGTTCAGGTTGGATATTGGGAGAAATGTCTTCACTGCAAGAGTGGTCAGGCATTGGACCAGGCTGCCCAGCGCAGTGGTGGAGTCCCCATCCGTGGAAGGCCTCAAAAACTTGTGGATGTGGCACTTCAGGACATGGTTTAGCAGGCGTGGTGGTGTTGGGTTGATGGTTGTACTTTGTGACCTTAAAGGTCTTTTCCAACCTTAACGATTCTATGATTCTAAGATTCCCCGAGGAAAGGACATGGCGTGGCTCAGGAGTCAGAGCTCAGCCCTCTGCATTCTTCAGGCCAGCCTGGTCGTTCCTCAGCTTGGCTGAAGCTCTGCTAGCACACGCAGTGCTGGATCTAGATTTATGGGTGGGGGGCCGTGAATGTGACCTCCTTGCCTGGGACCCTTCCTACCCCGCAGTGGCTGGGAGATCCCTGGTGGGATTCCCTGTCCCCGGGACACGGACCCAGCCCGGGAGCTGTGTCGTGACCCGAGCAGGCACGAGCGTCGCTGCTGACCTGTTTTCTTCACCGCTTTGCAGCCAGTACCCCAACCTGTGGTCCGTCAGCAGCAGCACCGTCGCGCCGGTGTCGCAGCCGAGCGGGGTGTCCGGCGGGCTGAGCCCCCAGTTCCTGCGCGGCTCCCCGTCCCCCTACACCGCCCTCCCGCACCCCGCCGCGTCCCCGCTCTACGACGGCAGCGGGGGGCCCGCCGACCCCCCGGACCCCCAGTACGACGCCCGGCTCGCGTCCGCCTGGACGCCCGTCACCCCCCCATCGCTGTGACCCCGGACCTGCTCCCGTGGGACGGACGTCGTGGCCGTGGAGTTATCTGTGGAGCTGGATCCTCGGGGGAGAGAAGAGGGAGACGTGGAGTAAATGGCAGGCAAAGCCGAGCGTCCGCCCGATACCTCTCGCAGCGAGCAGCGCGTCGCTGCCTTCACGTAG